>NC_090647.1:67240180-67544767 GCF_040937935.1 Hyperolius riggenbachi
CCTATAAACTAAACAAGCCTCGCCCACAGCTTTTCAGAGAGCCTTGGCATTTTCAGACCGTAGCAAGGGCTCATGGGAGCTCAGTCTGGGCAGAAGGGGGAGGTATTATTATTTATTTTTTATTTATTTTAAGTATTTATATAAGGTATTACTAGCCAGAAATTTCAGAGAGAGGAGCAGGGGGAATTAGGTTTTTTTCACAGGCTGAGTGCTGAAGATGCAAATAAGCTTGCCTGTGTGTAATGTTTACAAACAACATGGCTGCTGTCATTGTATCACAGGAAGAAATAATCATATTTTATTGAAACTGTTTGCAGCTAGGTTTGCTGTGTAAACTATCTAAACTTTATATAAGATATATAGACAAGTTACTTGTTATAGTTAGTTTTTCATCTCGGATCCGCTTTAAAGGGACATTTGTACGTTCTCACATATGAGGTAAATTCAGTTTCATAAAACAAAATCAATCTAAAACTAAACATTGAGACTTCTCAAATAAGTCATGGTGTTTACCGTAAATTCTTAACATTGTTTTTGGAAATTATGTTTATGAATTAGAAACATACTAGTAGCACTGCTTGCCTGCAGTTGTGCACCTATCCATTCAGGTTAACCACTTATTTGTCCTGTGGTAGTATATCTACGCCCCCTCAGGACTTCACTTATCACCCCTGGGGCGTAGATATTTTTCTTCTGCGACGAATAGGCGGTGCCCATTAAAAGATAATACATAAATTGTATATGGTATATTATTGTTGTTTTTTTTTGTTTTTTTTGTGTGCAGATTAGGGCTTGTAATTTGAGAAAACCAAACACACAATGGAAAAAAATACAAAATACATCAATAAGATGCCGTGGTCATAGACAAACAGAATGTAAAAACAAGCACACATTACATACATGACATTTAAAAAAAAAAAAAGCTTAAAGCGGACCCAAACCAAACATTTTTTTTAATTCAAAATATTAAGTTGCACCACTCTGACACATACAAAGATAAATAGACACTCCTTCAAGCCTATGAGCACTTCAGTGCATGCTTTTCACCCTTCTCTTTCCATAACTAGGGTTATACAGGTGGCAGCCATTAGCAATTCCTCCTTTGCCAGACACCACCTACTCCACCAGTTTGCCGGAATCTGGCATGGCAATTTGAAAGGAAGGGAGAGGTTTTTCCAATAAATGTAAAATATGTTATATTGGTCATCATGTAGCTGAAAAAAGGCTGCTATTTATTATTATAATTTAGAAAATAGATTTTATTTCTGAAATCTTGTATTTTTAATTTGGGTCCACTTTAAATAGTTACCTTAGGGACTCAACTTTTTTAATATGTATGTCATGGGGGAATATTATTATTATTTTTGCAAATAAGGGCTTGTAATTGGTGACGGACGCAAAACTAAAAAAAATACAATTTCCGAATAAAATTTTGTTGCCATACATTGTACTAGGGACATAATTTAACCGTTGTAATAACCGAGACAAATGGGCTAATAAAATGCGTGGCTTTTATCCACAGTGACATATTATTTTAAAACTATGATGGCCAAAAACTGAGAAATTATGAATTTTTTCAATTTTTTCTTATCATTCCCATTAAAAACGATTTAGAATAAAATAAATCTTAGCAAAATGTACCACCCAAAGAAAGCCTAATTGGTGGCAAAAGAACCCCCGAGAAATAGAGCCCCTCAAATAAAAGATGCACAAACAACAAGGCATTATCACTGATAAGAGGCGACCGACGACTGATAAGATGCAGCTCAAGTCAATCCAACCCTTGGATTGACTTGAGCTGCGTCTTAACAGTCGTTGGTCGCCTCTTATCAGTGATAACGCCTTGTCGTTTGCATGTCTTTTACTTGACAGCAGTTATCCAACTTCTTCAAGTTGCTTGATAATTGTGCATTTAAAAGACTTTTGTTGAGCGTGTGTATGAGGCTTAAGGCTGTTGCCTAGGTGATGGTTGCTGTTGGATGGACAGATGTGGCAGGGTGGGCAGAAAGGAAATGGCGGAATTGATGTCACTTTTGGCATCACAGAGAAACAGTAAAGATGGAAAACAGCAGAAATACGATTTTCTTTTCACATTTTTCCTAAACCTGAAAGTGAACACTAAAGCTTCATACTCGCCACCTGACGGGTCCAGCGACATCCCCTTGACAACGGTCGTTAAGAGATACCTCTTCCTGCTTGCGGTGTCACGCGACTACATCAAGGGCGCAAGCGGGGAAGTAAGCGACTGCAGTATCCGATCTGGCGTGTCCATGGTGTAATGAAGCACAATCGCCGCGGGGGGCAACATCGTTTAACATGCTTCTGTTAAACAATGTTGCCCGACGTCATGTAACATCGCCAGGTGGGTATGGGGCATAAAACAAGAGGATCGGTCATCTAAAGAAGTAATTTCTTATTGGATGATTTTTTTCCGGTTAATATTAAGTTTCATCCCACTGTAAGGCAGTTGCAGGCAATATTATGATACATGCAGTAACTAAATGCACAGGGTTGAGAAAAAATGTTTGGACTTCACTCAAATTGAAAAGTGGAGGCTTCCTACAAACACATCATCATCTATTGCACGTCGGCTAACGCTGTCTTCACTTTAATTAAAAATATGAATAGCACTAATGTTTCATTGAGAGGGAGGTGCCCTCCAGCTTGATGTTCCTGGCGCTGTCATTCACCAGAGGTGGCAGCTGTTGTCATGGCGGTAAGTTAATGCCAAAACACCTGTCAGTATGATGAATCGTGTGTAAGGAAGATCATCAGCGGTGAGGCAATCAGTGAAGAGTGATTTCAATATTATAGTAGCTTTCTTGTTTAACAAATTCAATAGGAGCATGTCAGGGCTGGGAAATATCATCAGGAAGCGTCTGAGCTGCTGTCTGCATCTTAAAGAGGAACTCCTGTGAAAATAATGTAATAAAAAAAGTGCTTCATTTTTACAATAATTATGTATAAATGATTTAGTCAGTGGTTGCCCATTGTAAAAGCTTTCCTCTCCCTGATTTACATTCTGACATTTATCACATGGTGAGATTTTTACTGCTGGCAGGTGATGTCAGCGTAAAGAGATGCTGCTTGCTTTTTTGGCAGTTGGAAACGGCTGTAAACAGCTATTTCCCACAGTGCAACGAGGTTCACAGACAGGAAACTGCCAGGACCATGGTCCGCACAGTTTCCTGTGGGAGGGGTTTCACCACAATATCATCCATATAGAGCCCTGTGATGATCAGTTTGCGAAAAGGAAAAGATTTCTCATGGGAAAGGAGGTATCAGCTACTGATTGGAATGAAGTTAAATTCTTGGTTACGGTTTCTCTTTAACCACTTAAGGACCGGGCTTGTTTGTGCTGATCTGTGCAGCGTGGGCTCTCCAGCCCACAGCACAGATCAGGAATGTGGCAGGGCGACCAGACTTCCCCCTTTTTTCCCCACTAGGGGGATGTCCTGCTGGGGGGGTCTGATCACCGCCGGCTATTTTCGATCAGCGGGGGGGGCTCCTCAAAGCCCCCCTCCACAGCGATTTTCCGCCCCCTTCCCTCCCTCCCTCTCCTCTTTCCCCTGGGCGGCGCAGGACGGAGATCCGTCCTGCACCGCCTCTAATAGGCTTCAGCCTATCAGCCGCCGGCGATCCCCGGCCAATCAGAGGATCGCCGATCTCCTTTACGGCGCTGCCCGTATGATGAAAACAGTGGGGATTTCTTCCCCACGTGTTTACATTTTGCCTGTGAGCCGCGATCGGCGGCTCCCAGGTTGTTCACGGAGACACCCTCCGTGAACTGACATGGAAAGTTTCCATGTAAAACCACTTAACACCTAGGTCCACCGATCGGCTGACCGTGGTCGTTAAGTGGTTAAAGTAACAGATATACACAACAGTTCTGGTTGAACTTGATGGACTGATGTTTTTTTTCAACCAAACTATGTCACTTTGTAACAAGTTTCCATTATTACAGGTAGTTCTTTCTCATAGGACATTTTTATCCTACGTGAGTGCTGCCATCTTGTTATGTCCACACTATGCACAACACCTTTGTCAAATACCATGTATGTTCTTTCTGTTTCTGCCTTGTTTTCTGCAGTATTCCATAAAGTGGGATTCAACTATCTACATATGATTACTTGAAAGAGACAAAACAGAAGACAAAAAAGAAACCGAGAGCCCAATATAGTGTAGTATCTCTGTGACAATTGGTCAGATGTACAACAAGGCAATGGTTATACTCACAAACATGGGTTACCACAAAGGCAACCACTGGATAGGCAGGTGGGGTCAATTATAACCTGACCCCCGCTCAGGTATAAGAAGTCGCTCTCTGTAGACAGGAAGGAATGGGGCTACACCCCTCCACCAAGGGTGGACTAGACAATTGGTAGAGTAGTAACCCAGAGGCGCCAAGTAGAATAAAAGCGATTAAAAAAAACGTTTAAAAAGGGAGAAGTTAGTGGACTCACCTCCCTCCTGTATAGATAAACCGGAAAATCGCTTTTATTCTACTTGGCGCCTCTGTGTTACTACTCCACCTCTATATATGATTATTTAAAATAGAAAAGGCATTTACAATGAGCTTCTACCAATCTGTAAGGAGGCATCAAGAAGAAGTAAAACACTTTAAAATTGTTAAAATGTAAATTTGAGGTGGTTTACCTGAAGGATGACATTGGTAAAAAAAGAGGTTTATTTGCACTAGGCAATTCGTGAGTATATTTAGGCCTCTTGCACACTACATGCGATTCAGATTTTTTTTCTACGATCCAATTTTTGTTTCAGATTTAAAAAAAGTAGTGCATGCTGTTACATTTTTTAATCAGAATCAAAACTTGGATCGTATAACAAATCAGAATCGCAGGTAGTGTGCAAGAGGCCTAAAACTGATTTCATCAGGCCAAACCACAGTCTCAGTCTAAAGTTAAAGCCTGGTATTGAGAGCCATGCCAATTAGTGTTTTGTTTTTAACCAATTCACCACTAAGGGGTTTTCCCCCTTATGAACCAGAGCAATTTTCACATTTCAGTGCTCCTCCCTTTCATTCGCCAATAACCTTATCACTACTTATCACAAGGAAATGATCTATATCTTTCTTTTTTTTTTGCCACAAATTAGTCTTTCTTTGGGTGTTATATTTTGCTAAAGCTGGCCACTAACGGTCCAATTTCTAACGAAAAATCGTTCGAACGGTCAGAAATTCTGATCGGATGAAAAATCGTTCACTACACCATCAACTAACCAATCATTGCTTCCTATCTATTATGACCACCAAGAAAATCCAAATTTTCGTTAGACGAAAATTCATTCGGGCGACATTTTTTTCACTCGTCCATAATCAATTGTGTCCACCAATGGAGATTATTTACAACCAATCCGATCAGAATTTCTGATCGCTCAAACGATTTTTCGCTAGAAATTGGACCGTTAGTGGCCAGCTTAAGAATTATTTTATTGTAAATGCATTTTAACGAGAGTAGTAAGAAAAAGAAAATGGAAAAAATGTATTGTTTCTCGGTTTTCAGCCATTATTGTTTTAAAATAATACATGCTACTGGAATAAAAACCCATGTTTTATTTGCCCATTTGTCCCGGTTATTACACTTTTTAAATTATGTCCATAGCACGATGTATTGCGACAATATTTTATTTGGAAATGTGTATTTTTTCAGTTTTGTGTCATCACTCTACCCTCATGACATACCCTATTTTTCGGACTATAAGACGCTCCTGACCGTAAGAGGCACCTAGATTTAGAGGACAAAAACCAGGGGGGGGGGGGTGGGGGGTGGGAATATATACTAAACTTGGAGCATCCATGGTGAAGGGGCATCTTGTGGATTATGCCCCCTTTGTACCTCATGCCTCCTTGTACCTCTTGTGTCTCCCTGTGTCCTCCTCTGTTCCCCTTGTGTACTCCTGTGTTCCCCATGTGTCTGCCTCTGTTCTCCTTGTGTCCTCCTCTATGCTCTTTGTGTCCCCCTTGTGTCCTCCTCTATGCCCCATTGTGTCCCCCTGTGTCCTGCGTTTGTCCCATGTCCTCCTCTGCATGGACACAGTACAGGGTGTCCCCGACTTTGCGGCGAGTTGGAGGTTCATATTGGCAGGCGTTTACAAGTCAGGAACTCCCTGCATTTGGATTATAAGACTCAGTGACTTTTTCCCCACTTTTGGTGAGAAAAAGTGAGTCTTCTAGATCAAAAAATACAGTACATATTAAAAGTTGTGTCCCTAAGGTAACTATTTATGTATTTTTTAAAAAATTTCACCTTTTTTTATTATAAAATTGTTTTATTTTGGTAAGTATGAGGGGTAAGAGTAAGGGGTTTATTGATGGGGTATTTTATGTATTTGTATTTAATTGGATGTATGTGGGTGCAAGTTTACTATTTGCCCACTAGATGTCCCCTCCACTTTATTCTAAGTGTGTACTGTTTACTGCATACACCTGGTACAGGATGTGGCATCAGTACTTTTCTTTATGGTCATCCAGGGTGAGCGTCCATCTTGAGCTCTATAATTTTCTGCTTAGTATGTGTTCAAACCTTCTACATACTATTGAAAGTGAAAATATTATCTATGGGCTAGGAAAGGTTTATATACACTTTTTAATCAATGAAGAATTGATTTTTGTAATAGTTTTGGGTGACAGTCCACTATATTTACAAGCATCTCCCAACTTTACCAGTTGACTTTTACCATTTTTTTTCTTGGGGGGTGGGGGGGAAGAATCCTAAAACACAAAACATAATTTCTAGTTGCATTTATCCACAGCCTATATATGGATAGCTTCAGTCACAACAAAGCTCTTTCTTATCAGTTCATTGTTTTTGCATGAAGGGATGGCTCTACTGTAAACAGGAAGTGGCCTTTTCTGCTAATCAGTTAGTCGCATCATCAGATGGTCAGTAATTTATCAAGACCGGTACAAAGAAAGCTGGAGCACAAGTGAAGGAGGTGTCAAAACATACCAGTAAAAAATACACCAGTAATCAGAATCATACAGAGTGTGATTTTGATTACTGCGCCAGTCTTAATACTTAAGCTCAGCAGTGTTAAGCTTTGTTCTGTAGAAAGGTGTTCTTTATAGAAGCACTATGGTCACACACTCTCTGTCACCGTCAGACCATCCAGTTTCATGTCCCTTCTAGAGTTATAGACACACAGTAGGCCCAGGATCATATACCTTTTACCTCCTAACCATGTATTTTGGGTTGTGCAAGCTTATCTGATACTATGCAGAGAACTAGTATAAACATGGAGAGGTGTACATAATTTGGTGAAATTCAAACTCAAAATTATAAAGTGGCTAAACAAGCGTTCTGATCATCAGCTCTTTTAATTAAAATGAATGATATTGAATAAAAGGGTGTTTCAATTAATAGAACTATTCAGGTAATGCTGAGGTGCCAAAAGCATAAAAAAGTCCCCACTTAAAGCTGAAGTGAACTTTTGCTCAGCACACAATGAAAAGTCTTCATTCCACATATAGTTTATGTTGATGTTTCCTGTGGTTGTAACAACTCCCGGCTCATCTAAAAGACAAAAGGAGACCAGAAGCCCAATGGTGTAGTGAGCATGAGCGCCTCTATGATGAAGTAATATACAGCCATAGCAGTTAAAGGAATACTATCGATACCCAAGTGTTCTAAAATGACAGTGTGCAAATAATGTCTAAGTAGCTGTGTAAACATTTTCCTACTTTGCATGTTAAATTTCAGAGGCAAAAACTGTAATTTATTGAGGGTAGGATTTAGCTATATTTGGACAAATCAATTGCAGAAGGGGTGTCTGCTTCAATGCACAGCCAGAGTTGCATATCAGACTACAGAAAGCAAATATCAAACATATCAAACTCTGAAAGCAAAAACAGTATGAAATGCTGTAAGAATTAGTTACATTTCCTCTGCTCTCTTCAGACACGTCAGTCAGAAACACAAGACATAGGAGCTGCAGCTGTTGGGAGCTCTCTTCTCTGTCACACACAGAGCTACACATAGAGTTAACTGATCAAGTGTGAGGGGAATTTCCCCTCTCCTCATGGCTCAGTCAGCCGTCAGTTTTGGCGTCAGTAACGTTTGAAAGTATTTTGCTAACAGTAAACAAAGAAGTTGCTACTAAAATGTATACACCAGTACTTAGCAGCACTTCCCAAACAATTCCTGTGTCAACTGAAAAAAATATGTGAATTGATAGTATTCCTTTAAGGTACCAGTTTTCAGTGACCTGAGGAAGCGGGAGCAGTCCCATGAAACGTGTTGCTAATTTTATGTGCTCAAATAAAAGACCTTTTTTCAATAGATTGGTCCAAATTCTTCAAGAGAGGTTAGATTACCTCTCTGTTTATACGATCAACAGCTTTATTAGCCTATCTTTAGGCATTGGGCGGCTCGACCCCTGTTTGTGTCTCATTCCACATATAGTTGCCAAAGAAATCCACTACTCTTTGTTTCTGTGTTTGTTAATCCAGATGAAAGTATCTAATTGGCTCTTATCAGCAGATGTCAACACTTTGACTAGAAATAAACTTAGAATGAACAGGCCGTATAAAATTTCAGCACTGATTTCATTGTAGCTTTCCATTTCTCCCGTTTGTGTTGTAGTGCATCTTTGCAGCAAAAGAGCTTACAGATTATAACTAGTTATTGACAGACATGAAGATTTCTCAGTTAAGGTAGCCATGCATCTAGCGATTTGGCTGTACAATCGACCATTCGTTTCAATCATTTTAAGTAATCAAGAGAGAATCGAGTGTGTTCCAGAATTCCCAATCGATGAAAAATGGCTGATATCATGTTGAATCGACCAGTTTAGTCGGTCGAGCAGGATGCAAGATATCGGCCGATCGCACAGGAATCTGCTACTGTTTACATATCATTCAGTCGACTCTGAATTGATTTTTGCAATCAGAGCATGGAGGCACAACATCGGTCAGATCGAAAATGTGAAGGTGAATTGCGTAGGATATCGTTTGTAGTGTGTGGGTTACTAGTCGTTCGACTTTTGATCAACCACACTGAAGTCGATTCCTTATTAAAGTCGATTGCTTTGTCGACTGAATCATAATCGCTAGATGTATGGCTACCTTGAGAAAAGAAAATCTCGGACAATCATTGAAATCTTAGCAATTAAGCGTATTTATATATTGCCTTCAGAAGACTTCTGAAAAATGATATACCTCCAGCATGTGCATTACCCATAACATGGTGCAGCTCTGCAGTCGCTTAGTAAGCCTGAGGGCTGCGCTGTTAAGCTGTCCATTCTGTCATGGTGCTTCTTATGATTGTGACAAATGTTATACTCCCCAAGCTGAGTGCTTTCAATAGGGCCGTTTCACCAACATACATGTTCAGCCTCCCCCTGCTTGATATTCAGACGGCGTCAGAGTCTTCAACCGCTCCAGAGTGGAATCCCAGCAGCCCAATGCTCTCTCCATGCTTTCAGCGCATGTGAAGTGTAGCAATCCACCATTCCAGCCTTACTCCGACAATGACGGGTCAACCATTCATCCCGCCGTCATTATTTTTTAACCCGTTGCTAATTGCGCCGTCGTTGCGGTATGAAAAACCGTACGTATCACTTTGTTATTAAAGCCGGGAAGTAATTTCATGGTTGACTGGGAAATGGCACGTGAATAGCGGGAAGGCCTAGAATCTTCACTTGGGCAAGCACTTAATTAGAACCATCTGTCAAGTGACAAGAGCTGATGTTATTGCTTTTACTATATTATGCTTTGTATATACACACCATAAGGGTATTTTTTTTTCCTGCGCCGCTCTCATGTTTTAAAACATAGCCGCGATGAACAGAGTTATGGTAATGGTGGGTAAAAAAAAAAGAACATTTGTTGCACTTGCTGTTTTTTACTCAATTAAAATGTTTGCAGTGTGCTTTTTTACCTCTTGTGATTGTGCTGGCATTCAGTGTCAACCAATCACTTTTGTTTGCTGCTGTTACACGGGTGCTTAGTTGTACAAATGAATATAGGGTGTAGTCACGAAGCAGGTCATTGTGGCGCCATCCTAGCACTGGTGCTGTGCTGCACGCCTCGCGGAACAGTAATTCGGGGGTCCGGCAATCGCCAGACCCCAAATTACATCACCCTCTGAGTTACTACATCTCGGCAACAACCACGACGACCCAAAATTTTGCATTCTGTACAGTAAGTTGATGCCAACACCTTAATGATAATGGAAATTACTTATAAGTAATTTTTTTTTTTTTTGCGAACGTGTTCTTTACTTTTTCACAGAAAATATGACAAAAAAATGAAGGCTCAAGCATTGTATTATATAAAAGAAAGTATCAATTCCCCTTTAAAGGACTCCTGAAGTGAGAGGGCTATGGAAGCTCCCATGTTTATTTCCTTTTGAACAATATCAGTTGCCTGGCAGTCCTGCTTATCTTTTATGCATTAGTAGTAGATTCATAATTATTATCGAATCGGATGAAAATTGAAGCCACCAAGTGCATGTCCGATTGACGATGCAACCAATTTCTGGACGAGCATATAGATCGGACATGCTGCGAGGTTGTCGGGCCGTGTTGGTCGGTTGGGTGTGCGACTGTAACGGGGAGCGATATCAAGATGAGCAACAAAACCCCCAATGCTGTCCCCCTATAGTGCAAAGTGTCCCCCCCCCCTCCCGCTGCCCAGTGCACTATACATTTCCTGTCCGTGACTGCCACTGGCTACGGGCTCAATCCTCTGTCCATACACGCACCCCATGTGGTTGCTGACTTGCAGGTGGGCGTGTGTGTGATGTCACACACACGCCCGTGTTACCCTGGCAACCATGTGGGGCGTGTGTGTGGACAGAAGATGGAGCTTGGAGCCAGCGGCAGGCATGGACAGGTAATGTATAGTGCCCTGGGCATCGGAGGAGGGCATATTTAACATGGGGGGGGGGGGGGGGCAGCATCAGGCCAATGAGGCAGTTGGCCTATTCTAGATTGATTTCAGCATGTAATTGATCGGGGATTGGCCTGCGGTGTATGGGCAGCCAACAGATTTGTATCCTCCCGCCTAGACTACTGCAACGCCCTGTTCATTGGATCTACAGATAAGGTTCTGCTCCCCTTACAGCTAGTACGGAATGCTGCAGCCAGACTCCTAGCCAATGCCCACACATCACCCCAGTACTGCAAACTCTTCACTGGTTGCCAATAAAATGGAGAATCAATTTTAAGATCTGCCTGCTGACATTCAAGGCTCTACACCACATGGGACCCAAATACATAGCGGATCTATTGGAACTTTATGCCCCTCCACGCACCCTCCGCTCTGCCAACAAGATGAAGCTGGTTATTCCCAGGATACACTTAACATTTGGTGCTCGGGCCTTTTCCTATGCAGCCCCTACTCTATGGAACTCACTTCCACAATCAGTACGAGAGGCTCCCTCTCTGGACAGCTTTAAAAAAAGGCTAAAAACTCACCTCTTTTCCCTAGCCTTTGAGACTGCATAATGCAGTGTCACAGCACTTTGAGTACCCAGGGAGAAAAGCGCTATATAAATATTATTGTTATTGTTGTTATCTCTCTCCGAGCAGAGAGAGATCTCTCTCTTGGTCAATCTGCCCATATATCGTCTGATGTATGGGCACCTCAAGACTCTGGATGGCAAAATAAAAATAAAATTATTCAATCTAATTATTTTTTTTGTGTATTTTATTTATGAATGAGGGATTGTTAAATCCATTTGATAAAAGGATTGTTGAAACATTTGCATTGGAAAAAACTGGTTATTTACAAATGTCCATCTCTCTAGCAGCCAAAGCCCTCAGAAGAATGTCTTTGCTCGCACCATTTTCCTCACCATGCCAGCTGACAGTCTGAAGGGTTTTATTGCATCTTCCTTGTTTACTTTTGTGTTTTGTGATTGTAACCTACCTTTACCTCTCTGTTCTGTCAGGTGATATCACAGCTGAGGATTCTTAGCCGTTCAGTGATTGCTGGCTCCAAGTTTGACCGAGAATTGTGGTCTAATGAGCTGTCTCCAGTCCTCAACCTGTGGAAGAAGCTCAACCAGGTAGGCCAAGAACTAATGCCACATGTATTTTGTGCAGACACAGTCTTATCTCCCGGCTACAGAAAAACCTGTAAAACCTGCCCTTGCACCTTGTGCATAAACCAGATACCACATTCACAGCAAAGTATTTAAAAATCATTCCAAAATAAACAATTAATGATTCGGATGTTTTTTGGAAATTAAAGATACAAATTACAGCTTAAATGTACGATCCACGATCCACAATGATACTCAGACATTTCTAATGACTTTCATGACGGATCAATTTGACAGATAATCGTTCATAGTCAGCAGTGTACACAGAGCTAAAATGATTATTGAACAATGTGTCCTCGAAGTCTATGGCACTTCAGCTGTAACCAGTACATTATCTCTATGGCGTTTGAATACTATCCTCCTATAGGCTTCCTACCACACGGTGGTATTTTAATAGGAGACTTGCTGTCCTCACATAACATTCCCATATAAACATCCTGAGCATTGCACAGTAAGGAAGGAGGTAGGCTGGATGTTTTCTCTAAAGATAATCATTGAGATGCAGGAGTCAACTTAATGCAAATTATATGTTAACTGTATGCAAATTAAGAAATTACAGACAGGCTTGTTAGAGGCAAATAGAACATCTCCAAGACATAGCAACAAAAGTTGTTAAGGTGATGGTAATGACTAATCGTACAAGATATCTTTGTAAGTTTTTGAAACTTAAAATGAACCAGAGACGAAGCACCCTCATGTATTTTACCATATATATCCGTGTGAACATTAGAGAAAATACCTACCCTGCTCTCTGTTTCATTTTTCACTGCTCAGCCTGCTTGTTATCAGCCCCGATAAAATCCCCAACTGAGCATTCAGTCTGGCTTTGCTCAGGAATTATTATAGCTGAGTCATTATAGCAGAGCCAGAAGGGGGCAGGCTTGGGCTTGAAAAGACATCAGAGAAGACAATCAGCTATAATGATTCCCGAGAAAAGCCAGACTGAATGCTCAGGATTTTATCAGGGCTGATTACAAGCAAGCTGAGCAGTGAAAAATGAAACCGAGAGCAGGGTAGGTGTTTCCGCTAATGTTCCCACTGATACAGCATATATGGTAAAATACATGAGGGTGCTTCGTCTCTGGTTCACTTTAAGTTTCTTCTTCAGGCATGTTACAGAACTGGGTCGGAACCATCATGCCTAACATCTCCGAGCAGCCTTATGTTCCTGTGACAACATCAATTAAGATAATTGAGGTCCATGGTACTGTAGCCAACCCCCATGGACATTTCCTCTGAAGGAATATCAACCCCAAAATGTTCAGGAGGATGCGGAGACTGGTGGAGAGAAAGACGAGGACGATTTGTAAAGAGATACAAGATGAACTCCAAAGTCAAGGTCCATCAGTGTCTTATTGCACCATAGGTCTTATTTTGAGTGATCAAAGGTTCAATGGAAGAAGACCCAGGAGGGTCTTTCTCCATGGACATTGCCTCCAAAGGAAAACATAAATGAAGATAATTGAGGTCCATGGTACTGTAGCCAACCCCCATGGACATTTCCTCTGAAGAAATATCAACCCCAAAATGTTAAGAAGGATGCTGAGAATGGTGGAGAGAAAGCCAAGGAAAACTTGTAGAGAGATACAAGATGAACTCCAAAGTCAAGGTCCATCAGCATCTTATTGCACCATATGTCTCATTTTGAGTGATCAAAGCTTCAGTGGAAGAAGACCCAGGAGGGCTTCACTGTTTAAGGTAAAGAATAAAAAGGAAAACTGGAATTGGCTACTGATTCGGGAGGGAATGTTTTTGGAGCAAGAACCTAAAACTTTAGCTTTTTGGAAAGTCACATCTTGAGTGAATCTAGGTTATGTAGCTATGCTGTTTCTTGGCACAGGGCCTTGACTCTGTTTGGGGAGTAATGACATCTCATGACTATCAAGATATTGAAGACAACCTGGTAAGTGCTCTCAGACCTGTTGCAATTCTATAAATGAGCATTTATACTGATATGTATCTGCTGGTTATTGCAATTTGTCTTCTGCTTTTCACATGGATGTTCCCTGCATGTTCCCACTTTTAAAAATAAATTGTTGTTGTTGGAGAGCTCTGCCTCAGTTGTAGGTCATGAAACCTAAAATAGAATCTAAAAAAAATGGACTGTTCTGTGGTGAGCCTCTATGAGCTCTGATTTGAATACTATGTAATATCTATAGAAAGAACTAAAATGTGTAGTCTGGAGAAGGAATCCTTCAAACCTCAAGCAGTTGGAGTGATTCGGTCTGGAAGTGTGGTGGAACAGACTACCTGCTGACGAGTACAGAAGTCCCATTGAAAGCTACAGAAATCACTTCTTTGTAGCGATTGCTTCTACAACAATATATTTTTTAAAAGTGGGAACATGCAGGGAACATCCATGTGAAAAGCAGAAGACAAATTGCAATAACCAGCAGATACATATCAGTATAAATGCTCATTTATAGAATTGCAACAGGTCTGGAAGCACCCACCAGGTTGTCTACAATATCTTGATAGTCTTGAGATTTCATTACTCTCTTAACAGAGTCAAGGCCCCTTGCCAACAAACAGCTTAGCTACATAACCTAAATTCGCTCATGATGTGACTTTCCAAAAAGCTCAAGTTTTAGGTTCTCTCTCCAAAAACATTCCCTCTCGAAGCAGTAGCCAATTCCAGTTTTCCTTTTTATTCTTTACCTTAAAATGTGAAGCCCTCCTTGGGTCTTCTTCCATTGTACGCCTGATCACTCAAACTGAGACCTGTGGTGCAATCAGATACTGAAGGGACCTTGACTTTGGAGTTCATCTTGTATCTTTTTACAAGTTGTCCTTGGCTTTTTCTCCATCAGGCGATGTATGGGCAGATCAACCGAGAGACAGATCTCTATCTGATCAAATCTGATCAGAGAGAGATCTGTTGGCTGCCCATACTCCGCAGACCGATTCCCGATTGATTTCAGCATGTAATCTTTTGGGAGTTGGCCTTATGTCGCTGCCTCTGCCCATGTTTCCCCAAATGTTATGTGTGCCCCTCCCCGTAGCCCATGCATTCAAATACTTTACCTGTCCACTGCCACCGAGTGTCTGCTGTACTTCTGCATTCGCGTCTCATATGGCTGCTAGTGGACAGCATGGAGGGGACGCGTGTGAGACGTGCTCCACAGGCAATATGATGGTAGTCACGTGGGACCCGAATGTGGACGTGGCTGCACAATAGCAGCGGACAGGTAAAGTATTTTATGTAGGTCACATATAACATTTGGGGGGACAGCGGCAAGGGGGTTCCATCTCATTTGTCGGTTGCAATATCGTACACCATTACTGCTACGCACCTGATTGACCACTTCGGCCCGAGATTTCCCAACATGTCCGATCAATACATTTGACCGATTTTAACCCGAAGTAGGTCGAATCATTGATTGGGAATGCATGTTGGGGCACCAATTTTCATCTGATTCGATAATAATTATTGAATCGGATGGTCGCTTGGCCACAAAATCTCCATATGTATGGCCACCTTCAGGGTAGTGTTTCATGTCCTTTCCATTTGTGTTTTTCTTTAAAATTCTGTGTTTAACCCTTTCTGGACCAGCACCCTCTGCCCCCTTAAGGACCAGAGGGTGCTGGTCCTGTAAATCGCCGCTTCCCGACGAATCGCCGCAATGATCCGCCGCTCCCGACGAACACGCCGCTCTGTCCCCGCCGCAGGCTGCTCTCTCTGCCGTCGCTATGACGGCAGAGCGCTGTGCGCCGGTCAGGAGCCGCTTTCATTGGCTCCTGACCCTGTCACTCCATGTAAGCCAATGAGAGCGGCTTACATGAATGACAGGGCCAGGAGCCAATGAAAACGGCTCCTGGCCCGGTTCACAGTGCTCTGCCGTCATAGAGGCGGCAGGGCAGCGACGAGCGGCGGGGGCAGAGCGGACCGAGCGGCGGAGACGGGCAGGGGCGTGCGGTCAATGGGACGTAGAGTTTACGTCCTGTCAGGACAGCAGCGCCCCCTGCCTGACGTAGATTCGCACTCGCTCGGTCCGAAAGTAGTTAATCAGCACTGATGTTTGTGAAAAGTGAATGAGGAACAGGGCTGGATTTACCATAAAGCACTGTAGACATGTGCCTATAGGCGCCTGATGATGGAAAGGCGGCTCACTCCCCTCCTCTAGTGCCTCCCTCCTGCCTTACCTATGCAGAGCCCCGAGCAGAGTGTAAATGTGAGATTACTCATCCACCTCTGGGCGTTCCACTGATGAGATCTCCCTTCAGCAGGGTCACCACTAGCTACTTAATACTGAGGGTACCTCTGACTACCTAATGCTAAGGGACACATGAAGCTACTTATGACGGGTAGGGGAAGTAAGGGAGAAGTGACAGCTGGGGCAGCCAGCACACTAGTGGTGTGTGGCTTGGTTCGGTGAGGGTTTGTAGGTTCATGGAGGAAAGGTCTAGGGAGCCAGGACATCTGTGCCTATAGGCTCCTGTGATGTAAATCCAGCCTGCTAAGGAAACAGTGATGCATACTACTTACTGTCCTTGGTTTCATGTTATTCTGTTGTTTATATTTGTTATCTATTTTTCTCTTTATTATCGTGTTATTCCTTTGCTGTGTTCTCATTTCAGTATTTATCTTTCTCTCCTTGGTATCTTCCTTCTACTGTGTATTTACAGTAGATTGCATTTGCGAACACTAGATACGTTATCTCATAATCTTACAGTCAAGGTGTAAATAGGATTTTGGTTTAGGGAAAATTCCATCAGCGAGGGAGGATATTGTGTTATTACTCATTAATGGGTGAGACAAACTGTGCAGCTCATCTACGCTTACTATTGAGCCTACTACTACGATATTATTCCCCTACACACCAGTGAGGGAAGAGGTGGAAGGGACATTCACTTCACTCTTATTGAATCCTCTTAGGAGGTCTGTATTATTAATTTATTTTCCATGTTTTTTAGTGCTATCATACAACACAGTGCACAGTGGAAGCAGTCACATCCATCCATGCTCCTAACGAGGCTTGTAGGGTGATGTCCCTGCCACATACACAAGTCTGTGTTCCATTCTGGTTCCTCAACCTCTGAGAAAATGTTTAAAGTAAACCTGTGACTTATTTAAATGCAGAAAACCCAGATGCCTCTGGAGAGGGAAGCTTCTGGATCTTAAAGTGGTATAAAATCCAGCATTTCTTCTTTGCTCTAAAAAAATCCTTTACAGCATATAATATACTACCACCATTTTTGTTCACAGAACAGCATTCAAAGGGTTAAAACACAGGTCTTACTTTTTCATTAGAATGCTCCCTGAAGGGAGTTCTGCATGCAAACTGGTGATAACATTATCTTGTGTTTACTTAATTGTAGCAGAGAGGAATGTAAACATTCCCTGACTGTGCAGAAACTTCTTCTAATGTGTCCTGAACTGATACACTGCTCAGAAATCATTACTGGGTACATTACAATATAAATACACCAGTTATGAATACAATGCAATGACAGCTATTAGAGCAAAAAAAAAACCTGACCTTTAGGAACTTGTAATTTCTAAATGAATAATAATACTTATGCACAAAAGCAAATGTGAAAACTGTATGGGATATAGAAAGTAGGAAAACACATTTTTATTGAATATTAAGTCAGAGTTAACTGCTTAAGTACTTGCCGACCGCTCCACGCCGATTGGCGTGAACACGGCAGCAGCCCCAGGACCGCTCCATGCCAATTGGCGTGAACACAGCGGCAGCCCCAGGACCGATCCACGCCAACTGGCGTGAACACGGCGGCAGCCCCAGGACCGCTCCACGCCAATTGGCGTGAACACGGCGGCAGCCCCAGGACCGCTCCACGCCGATTGCCGTGAACACGGCGGCAGCCCCAGGACCGCTCCATGCTGATTGGCGTGAACACAGCGGCAGCCCCAGGACCGCTCCATGCCGATTGGTGTGAACGGCTTTCAATTGGGCTAGCAGGAGATTACGTGCGCTATTCGTGACCTTGAGACTGTACTGTGTACTCCTGTCTGTTTATTGCCTGAGGAAGCGGGGATATACCCGTCAGTGTTCTCCCCAGGATCAAACAAGTGGGCGCGCCGCCCGGGTAAAATCAATTACCGCCCGGCTGGCTGTGTTACCGGCTGTCATCACCGCGTGGCCGGTGTAGTGACAGATAGTATGCTAATCGCGCTGGGTTCCATTGCAAACTGTAAAAAAAACAGCGCTGCTCGCGAATCTGCATAGCTCTGTGCACGAGATCTCGCGCTTCCTGGCGAGCTCGTGCAGTCATTGGCTGAGCGGTAGCAAGAGGCGGGACCAGCGCCCGAGGCTAAGCCGACAATCTGCAGAGGACCGCATTGTTGTGGGCACTGGGCAGTGGCTGTTGAGTGACGGGAGGTTAAGCTGTGTGGACGGTGAGGGGCTCTGGCTGGCGGCCTTGCAAGTGCTGCTGAGGGGGGCTGTGCGCCATGAGCTCGGTCAGCGTCATGTCTCCAGCCGTGGCTGCAGCTACTGATAAAATAGGAGGATCTGGAGAGCGCAGAGTAGGAGGATGAATGCAGCTTCTGGGGCCATGAGTCTGATGAGGGCGAGACGCTGCACACAATGGGGGCTCTGATCGTTCAGGGGAGCTAAAGTGATGCAGTTTCCCAGAGCAGCTAACTGTTTCTCCAATACTAGCTCTGCATTACAGCACCACTGGAAGTCGTTGTCAGACCCTGTGCTTCTCTGATATGTTCACAGGTCTGGGCTGCAAAGTACTGAGCATGTCCTCTCATGCTGGATGTACACATCACATCAGCTGTGTACAAGAAGTAATGATGCCGGGCTGATAGATTCTTAAGGGACATAATTGTAGGCTGGTGTTTTGGTAGCATATCCATAGGGCTATATCTTTTGTGTGCCAGGAATAAAAAGTTGCTTGTAAACTGAGATGAGCTTAAAATTTGAATTTGCATGAATGTTGTGCTCTCAAGAACTAGAAAGGGAGATGGAACTGAAACTTTGCATATTTAGAAGAGCAGGTAATGAGTCATGAGGCTTCTTTCATCCTGACCTGTTCACATTAGCTTGTTAACAGCGCGGTGTGATGAATTCCACCAGAATGACGCACAGCATGCTGGCGCAATTACGGATAGTGGAACTTGTAGGCTGTGCGATTGCGATCGCATTTCCTAGTAGAAAAGGGCCCTTACTTCCCCACCCGGCTACTTTTTCATGCCACCCGGCTGAAAAAAATTTCTGGGGAGAACACTGCCCGTGAAACGCGTTGCGGTTCTGTTCATGGAGTATGTGAATAAATTGTCTTTATCTTAAGCGACAGCATCGAGTCTATTTCTGAGTGGCCGGTCCACCGCCGCCACCCGAATATTTTAAACATTTTAGCATATTTTATCCTTTTGGCGCCTCTGTACATCTACGTGCGCCAATGCGTGCGCATCTACCTTCAGTCTCCCAGTGGCGATCGCCGCTCGGAGACTGTTAGACGGCGAAACCACCATCCAATTAGGCAGTACAGCGCTGCGATCTAAGTCCCCTCTGTAGTGCAGGAAGTGATCGGCTGAAGCCTATGACCGCTGATCACGGGGCTTGGCTGGCGGGGGGAGGGAGGGCGGGCTGGGAAAAAAATGTTAAAGAAATAGTCAAATTTATTAATAAAATAATAAAATAAATATTTACAAAAAATAGAAATAAACAACGCTGGAGGGATTAGACCCCACCAACAGAGAGCACTGTTGGTGGGGAGAAAAGGGGGAGGGGAATCACTTGTGTGCTGAATTGTGCGGCCCTGCAGCGAGGCCTTAGAGCTGCAGTGGCCTGTTTACAGAAAAATGGCCTGGTCTTTAGGGGGGTTTTAATACTGTGGTCCTCAGGTGGCTAGCGACTGTGTCACGCCAATTGGCGTGAATGTGGCGAAAGCCCCATGACCGCCTAACACCAGTTGATGTCAAGTCCTGGGGTGGGGATTTGCAGGATGCGCCAATGCGTGAGGCTTCCCCCATCCTCCTCCACAGCCCTATTCCAGTTCGGGGACCCCTGAAGAATATCCTCCCTGCACACGCGCACTAGCACCATCCCACACGGGCTTCAGCGGAAATAGCCAAGCCTTATCAGGTACGTGGTACTGCAAAGGCGGCTCACACCTGCACAGTAGCACGGAGCCGATCCTGCATGGCATTTCTTGAAGAAAGCCAAGCCAAACAGTGCTCGTGCACCTGTGCAAAGCTGCCGGCAAGCATTGGCAAGCTCTTTGTCGGGGGTCACTGCACTGGGCTGTGGAGGAGAATGATGGAAGCCTCTTTAAAGGGGAACTTCAGCCTAAACAAACATACTGTCATCAAGTTACATTAGTTATGTTAATTAGAATAGATAGGTAATATAATCTCTTACCCACACTGTTTTAAAAGAACAGGCAAATGTTTGTGATTCATGGGGGCTGCCATCTTTGTCATGGGGGCAGACATCTTTTTGGTTGAAAGGAGGTGACAAGGAGCAGGAGACACAGTTCCAACTGTCCTGTGTCCTGATCACCCCTCCCAGCTGCACACGCTAGGCTTCAAATGTCAAATTCAAAATGTCAAAAAAAAAATTTGCACCAAAGCAGCAGAGTGAGAACAACATCAGAAATCCCATCATACTTTGCACAGCATCAGGGGAAAAAAGCCCGGGCAGTTTTCTTCTGTGCAGCTAAAAATGAGGCTTGTATAAGAGAAACAAAGTTCTGATGCTGTGAAACTGTTAAAGAAACACCAGGCCTTTCCAGTGCTGCTGAGTCGATTTTTAGTCCGGAGGTTCATTTTAAGGTACCTACACACGTCCAACTTTCTTGAACAACTTGTTGTCCAACTTGTTGTTTGAACAACAGGTTGGACGTGTGTATGCGCTGTTGAGTGACTGATAACAGACGGTTTTCCCGAACCCCTCAGCAGATCCATTGGACAAACTGTAATTCAAACGACTGTTAGGTCCGTACGTTTGTACAAACAACTCTTAGTCGTTTGTCCAATTAATAGACGTTCAAACAACAAGTCGTTTGATCATTCAATTAATCGAGTCCATTGTTCTATCAAGTCTGTTATCCATTATCAAGTTGGTTAACCCCCCCCCCCCCCCCCCTGGCGGTACAATAAATCCGGCAGGGGGGCAGCGCAGCATTTAAAAAAAAAAAAAAGCCTAGCGCTAGCTATATGCTTCCTGCCTCCCTTCGCTATCCCTACCACCCCTCCGATCGCCGCCGGCGCTTTTACCCTGCAGGGAATCCCGTTCTGAACGGGATTTCCTGTATGGGCTTCCCCGTCACCATGGCGACGATCGCGATGACGTCAACGACGTCGTGACGTCAGCGGGTGTTCCCGATCCACTCCTCAGCGCTGCCTGCCACTAATTGGCCAGGCAGCCAAAGGGGTCTGGGGGGGAGGGGGCGGCGCGGCGGATAGCGGCGAATCGGCGGGTAGCGGCGGCGATTGTTATGCACACGCAGCTAGCAAAGTGCTAGCTGCGTGTAGCAAAGAAAAAATTATGTAAAAGCGGCACCCTCCGGCGGCTTACCCCGTGTCACACACGGGGTTATCGCCAAGGAGGTAAACGACATGTAAATTAGCATATCAGTTGCTTTGTTGGTCAGTGTGTGCATGAAGTCTGAACAACTTGCTGTTTGCACTACAAGTCGTTCAAACGACCAGTTTAAATGACAATCAGATGTAAAGTTGGACGTGTGTCTGTCATTTCCTGTCCCTGAGACCACTTTAATGACTAACTTTAAAGCGAAAATGAAGTAATTGGAATATGAAGGCGGACATGTTTATTGCCTTTTACATAATACCAGTTGCTTGGCAGTCCTGCTTAGTTCTTTGGCTGCTGTAGTGTCTGAATCACACACCTGAAAAAACCATGTGGCTAGTCCAGTCAGACTTCAGTCAGAGCACCTGATCTGCCTGCTTGTTCAGGGTCTGTGGTTACAAATATTAGAGGCAGCAGGACTGCCAGGCAGTTTGTATTGTTTAAAAGGAAATACGGTAGCAATAAAAAGTATATGAACCCTTTGGAAAATTGGTCTTAAAATGTGAGTTGATCCTCGTCTAAGTCACAACAATAGACAGTCACTGTCTGCTTAAACTAATACCACACAAATAATTAAATGTTTCCATGTTTTTATTGAACACACCATGTAAACCTTCACAGTGCAGGTGCAAAAGGTATGGGAATCCCTAGACTAATGACATCTCCGTAAGCTAATTGGAGTGCGGTGTCATCCAGCTGGAGTCCAATCAATGAGATGAGATTGGAGGTTTTGGTTACAGCTGCCCTGTCCTATAAAAAACGAACACACACCAGTTTTGGGTTTGCTTTTCCCAAGAAGCATTGCCTGATGTGAATGATGCCTTGCAAAAAAATAATACAATAATTAAAGGTTTCCATGTTTTATTGAACACACCATGTAAACATTCACAGTGCAGGAGGAAAAGGCACGTGAACCCTTGGATTTGATAACTGGTTGAACCTCCTTTGGCAGCAATAACTTCAACCTCACATTCTCTGTAGTTGCAGATCAGATGTGCACAGGAGTAATTTTTGACCATTCCTCTTGTGATGTCTGGTGTAAATCGCTTTCTTGGCATACAGCATCTCAATCAGGTTGAGATCAGGATTCTGACTGGACCACTACAGAAGGCGTATTTTCTTCTGTTTAAGCCATTCTGTTGTTGATTTACTTCAGTGCTGGTCATTGTCCTGTTGCAACACCCATCTTCTGCTGAGCTTCAGCTGGTGGACAGATGGCCTTAAGTTATCCTGCAAAATGTCTTGATAAACTTGGGAATTTGTTTTACCTTTGATGATAGCAATCCTTGCAGGCCCTGATGCAGCAAAGCAGCCCCAAACCATGATGCCCCCACTACCATACTTCACAGTTGAGATAAGGTTCTGATGTTGGTGTGTTGTGACTCTTTTTCTCCACACATAGGCCTCAATTCACTAAGCTTTATCAAACGTTTGATAATTTACCTCATGGGTAAAATCTAATTTTGAATTCACTAAGGTGTTAAATATTTATCTAATGTTCTATCAATAAAATGTTCAATAAATATATAACACCTTAGTGAATTCAAAATTAGATTTTACACATGAGGTAAATTACCAAACGTTTGATAAAGTGTTTGATAAAGCTTAGTGAATTGAGGCCACAGTGTTGTGTGTTTCTTCCAAACAACTCAACTTTGGTTTCATCTGTCTTCAGAATATTTTGCTAGTAGTGCTGTGGAACATCCGGGTTCTCTTTTTCAAACTTTAAATGTGCAGCAATGTTTTTTTGGACAGCAGTGGCTTCCTTTGTGGTCTCTTCCAATGAACTCCATTCTTGTTTAGTGTTTTACGTATCATAGATTTGCTAACATGGATGTTAGCGTATGCCATAGACTTTTGTAAGTCTTTAGCTGAAACTCTAGGATTCTTCTTCACCTCATTGAGCATTCTGCGCTGTGCTCTTGCAGTCATCTTTACAGGACGGCCACTCTTAGAGAGAGTAGAAGTAGTGCTGAACTTTCTCTGTTTGACTGATGAACAGCAAGGCTTTTGGAGATACTTTTATAACCCTTTCCAGCTTTATGCAAATCCAAAAAAATCTTAATTGTAGGTCTTCTGAGAGCTCTTTTTTGCGAGGCATCATTCACATTAGGCAATGCTTCTTGGGAAAAGCAAACCCAAAACTGGTGTGTGCTCATTTTTTATAGGACAGGTCAGCTGTAACCAACACCTCCAATCTCATCTCATTGATTGGACTCCAGCTGGATGACACCTCACTCCAATTAGCTCTTGGAGATGTCATTAGTCTCTGGGTTCACATACCTTTTCCACCTGCACTGTGAATGTTTACAAGGTGTGTTCAATAAAAACATTAAAACATTTAATTATTTGTGGTATTAGTTTTAGCAAACTGTGATTGTCTATTATGACTTAGATGAAGATCAGATCACATTTTATGACCAATTTGTGCAGAAATCCACATAATTCCAAAAGGTTCACATACTTATTATTGCTACTGTATGTATGTATGCTTGTATGTAGTTTTATTTTTGGCCACTAGATGTCCCCACACTATCCTGTGTACTGAACAGTACACAGAAAGTAGTGTAAAACCATTTGTGTACTTGCATTTTGTGAATGACCGTCGGCATCTCATTGATAATCATTCACTACTGGGACTCATACTCCCAGTTACTGATCACTACTCTGCCGCGGGGGGTGTGGGGGGGGGGGGGGAGATCGCGGGCATGCACAATCGGACGTGCAGCACATTAGAAGCCAGGGGCGCATATCTACACCCCTGGGGGACAGTAGGTGACGTTGATAACAACCACCTCTGCCAATAATCCATCGTGTGTACAGCAGCTCCTAATTGCCGCCAGGCCAAAAGTCTCCCAGTGGGGTCAATTTGGCCAAGCGATGGCCTATAGCTTTGTCCCGTCCCGTACTCCCCCCCCCCCCCCCTCCCAGTTTCAACGATTCTCTAATAACTAGTTGAGGATTGTTTGTTTCCGGTGATATTTCATTAGCATGTAGACAGCAGCACAAAACTTTCCTGAGTCAGTCGTACCGCACAGCCCCCACGCTGACAATGGTGGAAAACTTTACAGCGGTAATCACCGAGATAAAACCTGCCGCATCTTGGCTAATTCTTGTTACTTTCATTACACATCAAACAGAATAACATATCTTTCTGCACCGCAGAGCGGCTCTCGCACCGGCCCTGGAATAATATTGCCAATTAAATGATACAATAGTCTTTAAACCCAAGCTTGTCTTGTCTGCTGCCTTTTTGTTTGCAATGAGCCGCTGCGAGTCCATTTATTATGATCAGTTATGCTTCAGAATAATGGAGCTGAATACGGGTAGTGACCTGTTTATCTTCCCCGCCGCTCACTATGTACCTCTGTAATTAATGTCAGAATTCCTATTAATTAAATTGGAAATAAATGTGTGTTATGTCACCACAGCAAACCTGCAGGGGAGATGAAATGAGAACTTTCCTACGTTAAAGAGATACTCCGGCTTCTGCTGACTGCAACGTGAAATGAAATGGATCGACGTGTTCTGTTTTGTGTTGTTGGCTTAACGTTGCCATTATTTCATGCTTGATCTGTGTGGCTATAGATGTACAGTCAGGCACCAGGGCTGGAAACAGGAAATAAGGGCGCTGCAGGCGTCTTCCTCCCCAGGCTCTGAAAACCCTGAAAGCCACTATTTGGGCCCAGGGAGGTGCCCGATTATATAGTGGCCACCTAGTCTTCCTGCTATGCAAAGCTGCAATTTTATCGGGCCCCTCCCTGTGCCCAAATTTACTCGCATTGCCATTTTAGGCACCACCAGGGGGGGGGGGGGGAAGAAGAAGGGTAAGGCAACACCAGGGGTGGGGTTTAGGGTAAGGCGTCAAATGCCACAATTTGCGACAGTGACCACAAAGTTGGGCACAGGGGGGTGCCCAATAAAATATTGGACAGCAACTATGCAAAGCCACAATTTGCATAACGGATGGACTCAGCGTCTGTTATTTTATCCGGCACCTCCCTTACTCTTATTGCCGCAAATCGCTGCTCTGCGGCGGGGGAGGTTAGGTACCAGCAGGGTGGTATTTATGGAGGCCTGGCAGTATATTCCTTCATGTTTTTAATATGCTTGTAATGAAAATTTAATAAAGCTTGTGTTTTATGAAGATGGTGCAGAAACCTGTGCAAATGTATTGATCCCCGTGTGCTCCAAGAGTGGTTCCTTCCAGCACATCGCTACGTTTCCATTGGTACTTAACCCTTTGCTGTAAGCTGTACCACCAGGGGGCTAAGGTTAATCGACATAGGGGAGGGGATGGAGAGAGTACCAATATATTATTATCGGAAATCAGTAGTAGAATATCAGTAATTTTAACAATATTCTACTAGTGGCAATCTCCTGCACCCTTTTTTCCCAGCACTTTTTTTTTATGTACACAGCAGGGCTGCCAACTGGCCATGTGCTGGCTGGAAAGGTGCGGAACTCTACACAGCTGGTAAGAAAGCTACCTCCTATTGTGAGTAACAGCTGAAGTACCCCTTGAAACATATTTCTTTTTTAGGAGTACTAAATATTTGTGTATAAATGCTTTTGAAGGATTCCTTGAGGCTTTTAATTAACTAAAAATGCCTAGCGAGGATACCCGTGCTTAGCTACGTGCTTTGCTACATTGTTTTAGCAAAATAATTAATAGAATACGTTATCTGAGAAGTATGTTTAATTATAAAAGGTTTGGTTTTAAGAAACATGAAGTGCAGCAAATGTTCCAAATACTGTAATATTGGTGTTTTCTTTTTCTTTTAAGCATCAATATTTATGTTCTCTCTCTTCACAACTCTCGTGATTCTCTATCGGGGTTAGTTTACACCTGCATTACAAATTTTGAGTGATTTCCTGGAGGTTGTACATTTTTCAGTTCTTTGCTGATTGCCCGGACCAGCAAAGCGCTGGAATGGTCCTGAAAAGTACCCCTCACACTGTAACTGCTTCTGCTCGAGCTCCACCTCGTGTCCCCTACTTGCTACTCTTACATCTGCCTCACGCTGTAACTGATTCTGCTCGAGCTCCACCTCGTGTCCCCTACTTGCTACTCTTACATCTGCCTCACACTGTAACTGCTTCTGCTCAAGCTCCTTCTCTTGTGTCCCCTCCTTCCCACTCTTACATCTGCCTCACACTGCCTCCTCTCTGTCTGTAGCCCCCGTTTGCTGTGATTGGGACCCTCCTTCCTCCCCACTGTAGCTCATGATTGTAGCTCTGACTGGGAGCAGTCAAAGTTTGGTGCATGTGCAGTCCACTTGTGTGCCCTTGTGCAGGGCCGTTTCTTGGGCAGTGCTGGCAGGGCAAGAAGGGGGATACATGCAGAAGGACAGAACCGCTAGTGAGCTGGTGACGCTTGGTGCAGCCAAATGGAAGAAGAAAGAAGATTACCAGCGCACTCGCCTTCCTTCACTCCTCCTAGGCTGCCATTTATCCGATGTCAAGTCATCATCACGTCACCACCGTGTGATGACACCTGATGTCCTGTAGCGGTACTACAGGCTGCTGTTAGTGTGCGGCAGCCGTTGAGGAGTCGGCTTTGCGGGCTCTCTTCGCCTGTGTGTTCTCCTTCTCCCTGCCTCCTCCAGGATGAGCCGCTGGTCATTAGTAAGTGGGCAGATCTACATGTGACTTGTGGCTGTGTGACTGTCCCTAAAGAAAAAGAGTTTGCGAGTACACGGGGGTGGAGGAGAAGGAGGAGCAATTTTTACACCCTCGCCCTGGGTGAATTTAGCCTAGAAACTTCCCTGCCCTTGTGTATTGTGCACAGCAGCCATGGTCCATAACCTCCTTGACATACGCAGCTCAAAGTGGCACTGCTGCTAACATGGTAATTACGGTTCGCTTTCTCTGTTGGTGCAACTAGATATGTTTGGTCAAACTCCATCAGAAATTGAGAATGTATTCTTGTAGTGCAAGCACCGAGCATACCCGATACTTGTGTCAAAATGTAGCGCAAAAAGTGAAAATCACAATTGCAGTGTGTTTGTGATGCCGATTAGGATTTTGCAGTAGAATAGGGGCCTTACCCTTTGCTCCAAATTCATTCTAGCTTGTCTTAATGAATCCTGAGTTGTTTGTATATATTTAGTACATGGCTAATCATACTATTCACTTTCCAAAGCCTAAGATGGCAAAGCTCAAACTTCATACTTAGAAGCAGTTTCCTTAGCATTAGCTTCAATGTGCCTAATCCTGTACAATAAACTGGCTGAATCTCTCATTATTTTGCTCAGTAGACCATTGTTTCTGAACATTTGTCAAGCTTATGAATGGTGTTATTTCCCACGTGCCCGCGCTATGGGTAGCTGTACCTCTTCTCAAATAAACATCTATCAGCGTTTCACTCTAATTGTGTACAAATGCTTTCCAAACGTTCCCTTTTGTTTTAATTAATTAAACCATGCTTACTTTTGTTTGTTTTATTGTTTTCTTAAACTCAAAGCCTGTTATAATAAATTTACTTTGAAAAGCACAACTGCCCCCTAAATCTATCAGAAGTACTCCTGGGGTACGTGTATCACATGTTGTGAAAGCCTTACATCCAGGCTGTCTCTGCTCAGGAGCTCCACCCGTTGGATCCAAATAATAGCCAAGATCTGGCTTGTAAGAGGAGCAACACTCCCAGTTCACACCTCTGGCCCCGTTCATAACTAAGCAGGAATCGTGCGATTCCCGCTCACCGCAAACCACTAGCAGTTTTTAAAACCGCTTAGCACATGGTTTGCTATGGCAGTGCTCTCACTGCCGCGATCTCCGACGATTAGCAATAATCGCAAACAGGTTAAGTACAGCGTTTTGGCGTCGATTCCTGAGCGATCGCGATTAGCATGTATAGACCCGCTAATCGCGATCACTCCCAAAACGCTACAGTGTCCAGTGATTTTTTTTTCCGCGTTAATCGCAGAAATATCACTCCCTCAAAACGCTAGCGGTAATCGCTAGCGTTTTGCGATTTTAGATGTGAACGGGGCCTTCCCCTCCTAAAAATTTCCCATGCACATACACAAATAGGTAGATTTAAGCCAGCCGTACACACTTTTTAATAGCTTTCAGATTTTTATATATAAGATTTGGTTAAAACATTCAAATGTAAACTAAGATTCATAAAAGGAAACTGAAGTGAAAATAAACATATGAGATAATGCATTGTATTTGTTGTACAGATAAGAAATAGAGCATTAGTAGCAAAGAAATGAGTCTCATATTGTTTCCAGAACAGGAAGAGCAGGGCTGAATTCACCATGAGGCACTATAGGCACGTGCCTACAGGCGCCTAATGATGGAAAGGCAGCTCACCCATTTCCCCCAGTGCCTATCTCCCTCCTTCCAGGCTTTAGCAAGGTGCACACTTTCAATAATGATTGGCCAATCACTGACCAATTTTACCATCTCAATGTAATTTGGGGCTTACCTACACAATCTTCTCATAATATTCATTATCTGTTGACCTTCATACTACATGGAAGTGGTAAGATTGGTCAGTGATTGGCCAATCATAATTGAACACATGTACCAGAATTTTATCAGAAGTACTCCACTACAGTCCAGTATGTGAAATAAAATTGCACACATGGGAAGCCCGATTACCTCACACAGGAATTTCTTTTCCCTGAAATTTGTCTGATGAGACACCGGCCTAGTTCGCATAAATTAAATTCGCATAAAAATATGGTTAATAAATTTACCATAAGGCACTGTAGGCTCGTGCCTATAGGTGCCTGATGATGGAGGGGTGGCTCACTCCCCTACCAGAGCACCTCCCTCCTTCCCTATGCAGAGTCCTCAGCGGACTGTAAATGAGAGGTTACTCACCCAGCTCTCAGCATTCCACTGACGAGAGCTCCCTTCAGTCAGGGGAAACTTAATACTGAGGATACCTCTGGCTACTTAATACTAAGGGGCACCTGGCTGTAGCTACCTATGACCGGAAAGGGAAGTAAAGGAGAAGTGACAGCTGGGCAAGCCAGCACACTTTTTGTATGTTTCGGACAGGACATCTGTGCCTATAGGCTCCTGTAAATTAAATCCGTAGGTTATATATATATATATATATATATATATATATATATATATATATATATATATATATATATAATCTGTTCTATTTTTCTCCTTTCCTTCTGTAAGAATTAATTGAATGCTAAATGTATGCAAATAGTACTTGACTCACTGGAACCCTTACCCTGTTCTTTTGAATGTATGGAAAAATGGTAATGATAATTGTTAGCCCTGTTCTCCCCTCTTGACTTATTTTTCCATGTAGTAAAATGGAGTGCGTATATCCCACTTGTGCCGCCACAGGGAACAATGAGACTCCGGAATTATAGACAAAAGCAGCGAATGAGATCCTGTCTTTTATCCCTGTCATTCTTCTGCCTGCCTCAGTAGTTAGTTCTGTCAGTTTTAAATGCAAGTATGCATGCCTTTTGCTTAGGTAAAACTTTTTGTAAATTAAAGGGGAACTTCAGCCTAAACAAACATACTATCATTAAGTTACATTAGTTATGTTAATTAGAATAGATAGGTAATATAATCTCTTACCCACCCTGTTTTAAAAGAACAGGCAAATGTTTGTGATTCATGGGGGCTGCCATCTTTGTCATGGGGGCAGCCATCTTTTTGGTTGAAAGGAGGTGACAGGGAGCAGGAGACACAGTTCCAACTGTCCTGTGTCCTGATCACCCCTCCCAGCTGCACGTGCTAGGCTTCAAATGGCAAATTCAAAATGTAAAAAAAAAAAAAAAAATGCACCAAAACAGCAGAAAGAGAACAACATCAGAAATCCCACCATGCTTTGCACAGCATTACAGGAAAAATGCCCGGGCAGTTTTTTTCTGTGCAGCTAAAAATGAGGCTTGTATAAGTGAAAAAAAGTTCTGATGCTGTGAAACAGTTAAAGAAACACCAGGCGTTTCCAGTGCTGCTGAGTAAATTTTTAGTCCGGAGGTTCACTTTAAGTAAGGCAGAATAATCCGCACCAATTTATACGAGAAAGGATGAGGTGACATTTCACCCAGAAGCTTTTTGGCTTTCTCAACTCTGCCTCAAAAAATTTGATTTTGCATTATTTTTGAAAGGAAGGATGAATACCACTGTCCACCGTGGTAACGAGCATGTGGCTCATGATGCCTGTCACATGACAAGCAAAGATGGGAGCCGCATGGTGATTGGCTGTCAGGCATGCGGCTACACTGCAGAATAGTAAAGAGGACCTGTCCCACCAGAAGCAGGTAATATAATGCTCTGTTGCCACCCCCCTGTGTTTGCCTCGTCATTTGCTTACAGAAATGCCTCCCTTAGCCCCCTGGCCCCTAAGAAAGGACTGGGGGCTGGAAGATGGGTGTTCAGACAGCAGATTTTTGCAGGAGGGTCCCAATAGATAGTAGTTACCCCCCTGGTAAATGTGCTTATAAATTGCACTTTTCCTATATATTACTTAACTTGGGGAGCGCAGAATTGGGACAGGAACAGATAGTGGGATAAGGGGACGGAAGTAGGCACAGTGGGACAGAGGAAGGCACACAGAGCCAGATCATCCACAAGGCAATTTAGGCAGGTGCCTAGGGCCTGGAGAGAGTCTAGTGGCCCAGTTTATGTTAACCCCAACAAATCTTGCCAAAAAAGCTTGTTGGCCATCAAGTGTGGGCCTAAAGTCGCTTCATGCCTAGGGCACCATTTCAATTTAATCCATCTCTGGACGCACAGGGGGGAAAAGGTTGTGCAGGGAGATGGAAGGTGGCACAAGGAGACAGGAGGAGGCACAAAGGGACATACAGGGGGGCAGAAGTGGCACAGGAGGACTGAAGGTGGCACAAGGAGGCACAAACACCCGTGGGTGTGTGGTTTAGTTTAGGAGGTGGGGCTTATTTCAGGGGCGGGGCTTAATCAGGGGCATGGCATCCCTAGGACCAATGGCACTCCAGGCAGTGGCCTGTAATGCCTATGCCTAAAAACGCCCCTGTACAGCAGTTTGGTTTTATCTTTCTAAATTTTGCAAACACTGTGTTTTAAAATTATTATCTATTTAAAGGGTACCTGAGCTGACATGTGACATGATGAGATTACCTTGTGTATGTAGTGAACAGTGCCAATCATACAAAATAACTAGACTATGTTGCTTTTTTTCTGCTTGAAAGAGTTAAACATTCAGGTATGCAAGTGACCGCTTCTCTCTCGTCAAACTGTAGGTAACTAAAGGTGGACTCTAACCTTCACTGATGAGGAATTAGAAACATAAAACAGTTGCCTGGCAGAATACAGCTTTTGAGTGCAAGGGATAGATAAACAAATATAGCTCAAAAGGTCATAGATTGTGGCTTTAAACTCTCTAAAGACTGCCATTTCTACTGAGACAATACAACCTACTTTTCTTAGCTTGTAAACAGAAAATAAAACTGTGGGATTCTAAAAAAAATCATCTTTAGGAAAGGAGGGTAAAAACAATGGTTATCTTATCAGTTTATTTTCATTTCAGGTTTGCTTTAATGCTTATTAATAAAAAAAATGCTGCCAAACTTAAATTTTAACAATGTACAGAAGTGATTTTGTTCTATTCTATAAGGCAACTTGACAAGACCTTACCAATCATTTTCGACAAGGGTGTCCGATTCCTCTCATCTGACAGAAAGTAATTGAACATTAGCTGAGGATTAATCACAACACAAACACAAGAATCTTCCCACTTGGCCCTGTGCTGATATTAATCTGCAGCGCTGAACTAATTTCACAGCAGTCAAGGTCAAGAGGAGCAGCGTTCCCAGGTCCTGCTTTCATCTGAAATTTTTGGAAACGCAGAGATTTCCATTAGCAGCTTTCCCATGAAGAGGGGAAGATTACAGTCTGTGAGATCACCAGGGAGCGTTAAAAGTGCACCGAGGTTTACTATCCTAAATCCATCCCACGTGAAATATATATATAGGACGCTTTTTGAGGCATTAATAATGTATAAAAAATGATTTCAATAAAACAGGTCAAGCCTGCAGGGCTTATAAAAATTAAATCAAGGGGGGACGGGAAATGAAATATAAATGATCGCTGTCGATGCATAACATATATATCCGGTTTAAAATATCATTTTTGTCGACATTAAAGGACCACTATCGTGAAAATTTGAAAAATGTGTATTCATACTTATAAAAGGTGCTTTTCTTCCAGAATAAAATGCAGTGTGAATTACTTTTCTCCTATGTTGCAGTCACTAACAGGAGGCAGTAAAAATGTGACAGATCTAATAGGTTTTAGACAAGTTCATCTTTTCATTGGGGGGTTCTCTTTATTTTCAAAAGCAAATGTTCAGTCCAACTGCCAAAAGAGCATGTACATATTTAAGCGTATAAGACGACTGGGCGTATAAGACAACACTCCATCCCCCTCCCCCCCCCCTCCAACTTTTCCAGTTAAAATATAGATTTTGGCATATACTCGCCATATAAGCCTACCCCTCTTTCAATGTACACCAAATAAAAATTAAAAAATATCATATACTGGTGCTATGTATGAACAGATACTGGTGCTGTACTGTATGTGGTACCCAATATATAACAGTATACAGGCAATTGACTGGTTGTTGGATTGATCAACTCTCCCTCTCCCTAAGTGGATTGGTCAGCTCTCCTTGTCTGCCTGTTTATCAGAGCAGTATGGAAGAATAGATAGAGCTGTGCCCATAAAACACGCCTCTTTCACCCTTCTGGCCTACCCTTGTATCCTATTTACCTCCTTCTCTGCCGCTCAGATCTCGCACATGTGCGCCTGCGCCGCTTCACTACAGTCCTCAGCAGCGAGATCTGAGAGTTGGTAACAGGATAGAGCGTATCACCCGGCATTAATGACAACCGTCGTATAAGACGACCCCTGACTCTTCAGAAGATTTTCAAGGGTTAAAAAGTAGTCTCATACGTCCGAATATACAGTAAGCGTGTAGGAAGGATGGCCGACAGCTTTGTATAGATCCTTTCCAGGGAATGTTTTTTAAAAAAAAATAAAGGAGAAGGTGAGAATCCCCCATGAGGAGATGGACTAGTCCAAAACCTTCAGATCTGTCAGATTTTCACTGTCTACTGTAAGCCACAGGAACATAGAATAAAATGCATTATAAATTACTTTTCTCCTAAGAAAAAAAATGTACTTTTTATAAATGTGTACACAGGTATTTTATTTATTTTTTAATGCAATCGAGGTCAGTCGACAATAAACAAGTTGGAAGTGTGCTGTTGGATGTTGTTTCTGGATTAACAAAATTCAGCTGGATCTGTAACGTGATGATTTACCTAGTTGATTCACTCAGGTTGTATCCCGGTAGCACAATGCTCTACACATGTTGCTACCCTGAGATAGACTTGCAGGCTCCCGCAGGAGGTGGTCATGTGATTGGGGGAGGGTCTTATGACACGTCATACTAACATTACTGAACAGCTTTACTGTGACAGTCCCTGGACACTGGCATACAGGCGAAAGGCAATGTCTATTTCCACATAACTTACAGAAGAAATCACCCAGAGAAGGAAGATCATTGTGGCATATATGGTTTGGGCTCAATCCTTATACAGCATATAATTTTGCCGATTACTGCATGGACAAATGTATCAGTGGAGACTTTTTGGTTTGGTACTCAGCACCCAGTAGTAACGTAGCCTAAGAGGGAACCGTGAAATGTTATTGGCTGGTGCATTTGAATAGTGCACCAACATAGCCTAAGCTGACATTTAGATGGTGTATCAACTGCAGTGCTTGTATTTGGTACTTGAGGTGAAGAATATGGGAGGTGAGTATTGGTTTGTTGTTTTTGACAAAGGAGAGCGTCTAAGCTAGTCTTATTGAAATAGTAAATACTGCGGCAATTCAGTTCCACTTTAAGTGGCAGGTGATAAGTGACAGTCAGCAAGGAAACAACAAGGAGTATGTAAGAGACAAGTAATAAAGTTTTGATTTTGTTTACCCGGAATTATACTGCATGTACTCGAATAGAAGACGACCTGATGTAAAAGTCAACTCCAATATTTGACCCTCTTACCCTGGAATGTATTTATTTACTCAAGTATAAGTCTACCCAGCAAAGTTAATGGCTGCTCTTGAGGATCAGGAAGAATTAACAGCTGCACATCGGGCCCAGGAGGGGTTAATGACTGCACTGCATACAGTACTGCAGCCATTAACCACTTCTGTCCCTTAAGTGCAGCCAATAACTCCTCCAGGCCTCCAAGTAGAGCATTTATTCACTCCCCTTCCTGCAGCCCAGTATCCCCTCCCCCCCCCCCCACCTCTTTTCCTTCTTAATGGTTGTGACTTTTAGAGCTGTGCTTTTTGGCATTTCCTTTATCAAGAAAGTGTCACTTACCACTTGTTAAATTGCTGCAAATGGAAATGTCACTAATAGAACACATATTACTCAGTGTTGCCCGTGACTTGTGTATAAGTCGACCCCTGTACTTTCATTTGGCGAGCCGGACCTACATTTCTAGATGTATACACAAGTATATATGGTAATTATCAATTATTTATAGGTTGCCTAGGTGTTTAGGTAGCCTTTCTCTGTACAAAGCTTGGGCAGTGATTGGAGTTGTGAGGTAGGTGGAGGAGAATCAGGCCAGGGGTGGCTTGACTCAAGGACCTGTCTATAAAGATGGAGAGGTCACGTGATCCCTTATTATATGTTTATTTGTTAGCAAAGTTTTAGAGCAAAACCAGCATAAAATGTCACCTTGTAAGCTATGAACACCTTGAAAAAATGGGGCTGCTGATACAGTTACATCAGTCTGCATGAACTGCTATAATGTATGATCGTCTCTTTCCAGAACTCCAACCTGATCCATCAGAAGGTGTCTCCTCCCACCGAGCGGCATGGCTCCCCCATCCTTTCATTCATCATCCTGGAGCAGTTTAACGCCATCCGCCTAGTACAGATCATCCACCAGTCTCTGGCAGCGCTCAGTAAGGTCATTCGGGGAACGTCGCTGCTGAGCTCGGAAGTGCAGAGCCTTGCAAGCGCTTTATTGGAACAGAAGGTAACGTCATGGAACAGGACTTGTAAACAAATGATGACAACACCGCTTACATTAATGGGCTTCAAATGTTTTGCTTTTATTACTGAATGAAGTTGAAATGATTAACTTAGCTTAAGTTCCAGCTACAGACCAATTGAAGCAATTATGTGTAGCTTTGTTTGTATGAAAATGTCAACCCAACCGGTCACGGCTGTACAGCTATGACTGCGTGTTTATTCTTTGTGATGCTAGTGATGTAATGGTGTTTTATCAGAAGGCTGTACTGATGGCATGTGTTGCTGAACGGTCACCTCGCCTAACACTGCTGATGCACGATAACCTTCAGGTTGTAGTAGTCTTTGTTGAAACCACTTGCAGAGATCGAGTGAGCCTTTAAAGTGTACCTGAGGCAAAAGTGAGATGCTAGCATAATATTGCCCCTGTTTAACTCTCTAGTAAGGCCACATCTGGAATATGGAATTCAGTTCTGGGCACCACATTACAGGAAAGATGTTGCAGTTTTAGAGCAGGTGCAGAGACGAGCAACAAAATTGATACGTGGGATGGAAGGTCTCGCTTACCAAGAAAGGTTAGATAAACTGGGTTTATTTAGTTTAGAGAAAAGACGCCTTACAGGGGATCTAATTAACATGTATAAATACATCAGAGGGCAATATAATAGCTTGGCGGATGAGCTTTTTGTCCCTAGGCCTTCTCAAAGGACTAGTCACTAGAGGACATGATCTGCGCATGGAGGAAAAATGTTTTAGCCATTTATTTAGGAAAGGGTTCTTTACAGTAAGAGTGATTAAGATGTGGAATGCATCGCCTCAGGAAGTCGCTATGGCAAACTCTATACCTGCATTTAAAGGGGGCTTAGATGCTTTCCTTGCGTTGAAAGACATCCATGGCTACAATTACTAGGAATGCCCAATGATGTTGATCCAGGGATTTTATCTGATTGCCATCTGGAGTCAGGAAGGGATTTTTTCCCTTTTGGGGCTAATTGGACCATGCCTTGTAAGGGTTTTTCCCCTTCCTCTGGATCAACAGGGATATGTGAGGGAGCAGGTTGGTGTAAGGGTTTTTCCCCTTCCTCTGGATCAACAGGGATATGTGAGGGAGCAGGTTGGTGTTGTACTTTGTTCTCTGGTTGAACTCGATGGACGTATGTCTTTTTTCAACCTAAGTAACTATGTAACTTACCTAAGAAGAGGGAAGCCTCTGGAACCTGCAGAGGCTTACCATGACCTCCTGCCACCCCACCCCCTCCATTGTCATGTGTGGACCCCCAAATTTAGATCACAACCAGGCTTCTCTTCATGCACATACAATGTCTTGCTACTGCGCAGGCGCAGCCATGAGTGCAGCACAACTGCTCTTTTGCATGAAGAGGAGGACCATGGACGCGATCTTCAGGAAGGTCTCAAACAGCCATGGTCATCTCCAAGAGAACATGGGAAGCCTCTGGAGGATCCTGAGGCTTCCCTCTTCTTAGGTAAGTATCTGTTTTATTGTTTTTTTACCTTAGGGTTACCCCAGTATCTCTTTAACATGAGGTCATACGTTTGTGAAACTTGCTCTCTAATGTCCAAACCACATTCCAATTTGAAGATCTAACCAGGTTTGACTGGAACCTTCCAGTTTGATATTCAAGGGTTATGATATTGAAGGGTTATGAGGAAATCAGACCAGAGATAGATTAAGATGAATTGGGTGCCTTGTCAAGATATTAGTCAGCCTGCACTGCGCATGCGCGGCCCGGTCACTCGCGTGCCTGCATCGTGCTCCCCTCGCTGGGGGCGTTCTGCCCCTGTGCAGATTATACTGTGCAGGCCGCTTCTGGCGACTAGCATGATGTGGGCGGGCCGCAGCCTGACTTACACGACTAGGACCCAATTATTTGCTAAGGTTAAGGAAGAAAGGAGCCACCTGGGAGGACGGCAAGGGAGCCCATGGGGGTTGAAGGAAGCCACAGATAGTGACAGAAGTATAAATACTGCTCATTAGTTTTTCTCAGGTACACTTTAAAAGCATGGTGTCTGCCCTTCCCGTCCGTACCTCCAAAAGCTGTTAGCTGTTTGGAGCTCCCACCACTACCGCCCACCTACCTGGGCATCCTGCAAGAAAAATGTAACTTCCAGTTTGCTGTGATCGCGGTCATGGGATAAAGTATACAGCACAGACTGGTGCTATCCATCTCCTCCTTTCTGTTACTGCAGATGACAGCACGCTGCCTTCCCATCCAGTGCAGTGGCCTCATTCAAGTATTTCACCTGATGTTTTAGGGAGTATGGAGACTCCCAGAGCTGCCACCAGAAATTTTTGGGCCCCATACTGGGCAAAACTACTGGGCCCCTATCTCACTCCCCTCTGCCCCCACATGGCAAATCACAATCTTTGAAGGCCTGAACACACTTACGTCCATGTGTCTGCTTTTCACCGCTCCCATACTTGAAAGCATTCTGCGTATGCTCAGTTCGTTAAGACCGAAATTGCGCTTGCACAGAACGCTCCCAGCTATGGAAGCACAATAGAGGAGTCACACGGCCTGGAAGTACATGCGCAGTGCCCCACAACCCAGCTGGATTGTGTGGCCTTCATAGGAGCAGAAAGGATTGGACTGAAAAGGGCATTGAGGGAGCTTACAGACTATAGGGGGCTGGAAGGAGCCCCAGGTAAGTAAAGATTCTTTTCCCGGCTTTGGCCACTAGATTGAATCAAGTCATAACTAAATTAGTTCACTATGACCAATCCGGCTTTATACCGGGTAAAGGTACTGATATAAACATACGAAGACTCATGACCAATATCGTTGCCTCCCATTCTAATGTAGGACAGAGGGTGATTGCCTCCCTAGATGCCGAGAAGGCTTTCGACTCGGTTGAGTGGAATTTTCTTTGGGCAGTATTAAGTAAATTTGGTTTCGGTAGTAATTTCATCACATGGATCAAACTATTATATGAACATCCCAGGGCCAGAGTAAAATCCAATAACACAATTTCAGAATTTTTCCCACTCAAGAGGGGCACAAGGCAAGGCTGCCCGTTATCCCCTAGCCTTTTCGCCCTGGCAATGGAACCCATTGCATCTATTATTAGACATTCCAACACAGTACAGGGGCTGGTAATGGGCAATCTCCATGAAAAAAATATCCTTATATGCGGACGACGTCCTCCTTTATTTAAATGATCCTGGCCCTTCTCTCACTAACGCTCTCAAATTAATTGACATTTTTGGCAAAATGTCAGGAATCAAAATAAACTGGACTAAGTCACTCTTATTCTTTTTAGAAGCTGATCCGACAGCTGTTCCAAGCCTAAATCTTCCTTTGCAGACGGTCACTCAATTTAAATATCTTGGAATACATATCACTAAAGATCTCACCACCTACCAACCCCTTAACCTTGATCCAGTTATTCGCCAGCTAGAAAATAAATGCACAATCTGGAATAGACTCCCACTATCCTTGATAGGGAGAATAAATCTTATAAAAATGATTTTCCTACCAAAATTTACTTATATCTTTAGACAAGCCCCTGTATGGCTACCATTATCACTTTTCCAAAGAATAGACAAAACTATTTTGAGCTTTATATGGGCAGGTAAGCAACCACGCCTAGCCATGGACATTTTGCAATTACCTAAGAATAGAGGGGGCCTTGCCCTGCCACACCTTCAGAAGTATTATTGGGCATCTCTTCTTGTAACCATCAGATGGTGGTTTTCGCAAGATGAAACGAACCCGGCAGTGAATTTGGAGGCAGCGATATTGGGCTCATATGAGCAACTCACCAATTTACCATATAGGAGTCCTACACAAAACCCCCGTGTAACCCTGCCTATGATAACAACATGGAAGGCATGGAGGGTGGCTAGAGCCCCCCTGGTGAAACCCAACCACATTTCTCCATTCACACCACTATGGGGCAACCCACAATTATCTCACTTTTCCACAATTCCAGACCCAGTCATCTGGGCAAGATATGGGATAAAGAACATAGCGCACATACAGCAATATGACACATGTTGTACGTTTAATGACCTTAAGGCTCAGTTTAACCTTCCAAACAAGCACCTCTTTCGCTATCTACAGCTTCGCCATGCCCACAGATCTCAATTCGGCTCACACCCCCCTACGCTTAAAACAGATGACATCGAACAATTACTCTTAACTAAAGATCTTCTTAAACCCATGTCTACTATTTACAGCGAACTTGTAAGTTTAAATAATACCAGACTCGACAAATGCTACCAGAAATGGGTATGCGATATCCCTTCTTTAGATAGAGACGATTGGGATATTGTACTCGAAGATTTTCCCACATCGGTTATCTCAGCCTCTGATCAACTAATTCAAACTAAATTCTTGCACGGAATATATTTAACCCCAGAAAGATTACATAGAATCAGTGACAGCAACTCAGATAGATGCTGGAGGTGCAGCACAGAACTGGGCAATTTCATACACATATTTTGGGCATGCCCGCGAATTACTTCGTTTTGGACAGAAGTACATACAATAATAAGTACCCTACTGCAGATTTCCTTACCTTTTGACCCGGGTTTACTACTGTTAGGGAGGTTTGACGAGGATAGTATCCCCAAAAACAAGCAAACACTAATTAAAATTCTTTGCTTTCAAGCGAGGAAAGAAATACTGAAACTTTGGAAAAAATCCTCAATACCAACCGTAGGCACCTGGGCTAAAGCCATCAATTTGACCCTTCCACTGTATAAAACTACTTACCTCAACAGACGCTGTCCTAAAAAATGTAATAAAGTATGGGGAGTATGGGAGACTAGAATTCTGGACCCTACTAGTGAAAATGTTATCCCAATTATAGATTAGGCGGAGGGTGTGGTCTTCCTGGGGGGTGGGGTGGGGGGGGGGGGCGGGCGGTGGCTGGACGGAAATCTTTCTTTTTCTCTCTTGAGTCCTACCTGTCCTTGGACTCACTTTCTCTCTACCTTTTCTCCTAGTATCACAATGGGTTCATATCCTCTCATGCTGTGATAGCAAGTACCAGTACATACTGCAACTAATAAATACCGGTACACTAAACTGCTACTGTGATCATCAGAATTAGATGTATTGTGTATGATTGTATCATTTTGATTATCTGTTCACGATTTATGTATCTTACCCATTGTATACTACTTTGTCTGCTGTTTTACAAAAAATACAATAAATTTTAACTGTTAAAAAAAAAAAAAAAAGATTATTTTCCCCCATTTGCCTCAGGTTTACTTTAATCACTGACTGACTAAAGTAATGTGATGAGAAGCCTCCCAACACTTCTCACCGCCTTAATAGGCAGCCAGAAGGACAGACATGGACAGGCTCAGGCTGCAGTTGAGGCCCATGTGTGGCAATGTTTGCCGGGCCCCCTACAGCAGGTCCCACTTGTGATGCCCTGAAGGCAGCCCTGTTCTCCCCTTTGGAATCTTAATAAACTATTTGGCACAAAACTTAAACTGTATTTCTGGCTCCTTATGTGACTGAATTGGACACCCTTGCATTAGCGGATACGGGCAGACCAATGGCTGCTTTGAGGAATGCTGGTGTGAAGGCTGAGTGATGTTTCCTTGTAATGTGCTGCGTAGTATGCACCGTTTTATGCAGACATCAATTATGGCAGCCCTTGCGTTGCCTGGTTAAGTTGTAGAACACCGTTCATAGCACAATTAAATGCCTGCAATCTCCTTTTCACATAGTGTGCTTTGCCTTTCATTCCCTCTATAAATCTGCCCCCTCTGTAGTTGATATAAATGCGTGAATGTGAACAAGGCCCCTAAACCGGGATGAAATAATGCCGCTGCGCTATTGCCAGTCTAGTGAAGGAGCAGAATGGAGCTGTAAATAGCGTGATGACTTTTAATGGAACGATATATCGTATTGTTTACAAGCTTTCTGGTGTTGGGCAGCTCTGTGAAGAGCAGAATGATGTTGGGAGCTTACAGCATTAGCATCGCAGCAGACACAAGTTATGGTTATGTATAAAGAACAGTGACAGCAGAGAAAGCCAGCAAAGTGATGTCATGTAGCGCCAGGCAGACTGCAGAGCTCCACGTATGCAGCTTCTAGTCTTAGCAAGTCTGCAATCTGTATGCTGTGTTGGAAAAAGGTTCTTTATCCTTTGCTGACTAGTAAGTAAATGGCTTATAGACAAAAAAAAAACTAGAAACCTAAATAAAACCAAAAACCTTCCTTAACCCATTAGCAGCTTCAATAAAGTTACCTCCAGGGATGGGCTTTCAAGCCCAAAAGAACTCGAATTCGGAATTCAAATGAAGTTTAATGACTTCACCTGTGACCACGGGATAGGGGGGTTTACTTACTCAGAAGTTTTGGGACGTCAGCGTTCCATTACACGTCATAGGCGTAATGAAAGCCGCATTGCCTGACTCACTACCGTGCTTCCTCCTCCTAGCCAGAAGGAGGAATCCTGAAAGTGAGTGGTGGAATGCGGCTTTTATTACGCCTATGACACGTAATGGAACGCAGACTTCCCAAAGACTTCTGGGTAAGTTAACGGTCGCACGTGAAGTCATTAGACTTCATTTGAATTACGAATTTGAGTCCTTCTGGACTTGAAAGCCCATCCCTGGATACCTGGTTTAGACAAGTGCACTGCTTTTGACCTCAGTGTGCTGTAAAATTTTGGAATGCTTTGATCTTTCTCTCTGCTAGCAGAAAATATAAAAACTGAAAGCAGAAGTCTTCTGTTATGATCTCACACTGCCCCTTTGTGAAAAATGGCAGTAAATACACATTACAGCAGCACTAATTAGAAGCAGTGAAAGGTAACAAGTAAGAAATAAAACATTGTTAAAATAAATTGGCCTGGAGCACCTGCAAGCCTCTAAATAAATCGGCTGCTAAAGGGTTAATAAAATGTACTTATTATAAAAATTATTTTTCTCACTTTGGCATTCCTGGGCCTAAGGGAGGAGCTAGAGCTGTGGAAGCAGCCATCCTGAAGTGCCCCATTAGCCCCACCCCTCTTCCCATGTGTCAGCACACCCAGATTGCCCCCTCCTTCTTTCTCGCATTATACTATTCCCACTCTTCTGATTAGTGCCCAGGCCATGTGTAGAATTTAAGTGACTTCAAGTGCCACTTTAGTCCTGCTCCTTTCCTTATGTTACAGCACACCTAGCCTACCCCCCTTCCTCCTCACATACATTACACGACTCCCACCCTCATGTATTGGTGCACAGACCATGGGTAGAATTGAAGCCCATGCCACAGCACAACATGCTTGTTTCCCCTCCTCCGGACAACTCTCTTACCCAGACACACATCAATACTCCTACCCTTGTGATTGAGGCTGAGGCTGTGGGTAGAATTGAAATGACCTTAAGTACCACACTAGCCCTGCCTCCTCTCACAGCACGCCCAGCCTACCTGCCTGTCACCTTGCCTACGTATGCCCGACAATCCTCCTACCCTTATGATTGGTGCCCAGGCCATGGGTAGATTTTTAGTGACCTAAAGTATCTGGAATGGCCACAAAGGACCAGGCCTTGAGTGGCTGCTACTCAAGAGGGCAGCTGGACCTTGAAAAGCAAGGCTGAAAATGGGGAGCAACATATGGAAGAGGAAGTAAGCTTCTCAAGGGAGCTGTACATGAGAAAGGGACAGAAGAGGGGGCTGCACATGGAATGGAATGGGCACTGTTGTACATAGAAAGAGAGCAACAAAAACGACCTAAGGGCGGAAAAAAGTGTAAATCTCCTATATCACAGCACACCCAGCCCTCCCCCCTTTCTATCCACATGCCCATTACACACTACTGTGACCCTTATGATTGGTGTCCAGCTTCACTGTTTATTCAGGTACTGCAGATAATCTTTCACACTCATACATGCCTCTCTTCCTGACATGCACTTATGCTAGGTGCACACCATACGTTTTTTCGGCAGATAGATGGTTCGATTGTTAATTTCCATCATGTCCAATATTATTTTCAATCGTTTTTCTGGTTGATTTTTCATAGAAGTGAATGGAAATAGATAAGAATAGATAAGAGAATTGAGCGGAAAATCGAATCGAAAATCAATCAGACGGAAAATTGACCGAAAAAAATGCATCGTGTATACCTAGCATCAGGTTGTACAGTATAGCATTTGATAAGCCAAGAACAAGTGTGATGCAGTAAAGCTGGCTTGGATTCACTCAAACAGCTGCATGATATAACTTACACAAAAGAGCCAGATATCCTTTGTCGCCACACACCATTCAATCTTGGTTGTATACATTTACCAAATCTAGGTACTATAAGCCAACAGTTTGAAAGGATTGTTTTGATAAGCTCTTATGCTAGGTACACTCAATACATTTTTCGGTCAATTTTCCATTCGATCGATTTTCGATTTGTTTTTCCACTTGATTTCTCGCTCAATTCTCTAATCTTTTCTTATCAATTTCCATTCACTTATATTCACTTAATCAAGCAGCAAATCGATCAAAAGTAATTGAAAGCAAAAACGTACTGTGTGTACCTAGTATTACACCACATGAAAATGGTAAGATTGAGTAACAATATAATATTGGTTATGGGCGAAGAGTTGGTCATTTTTATAATTTTTTTCTTTATTTTTGCAGTGTCCTCTTGCTTGGCAGAACAAGTGGGAAGGCCCAGAGGAGCCTCTGCAGTACCTCAAGGGGCTGGTTTCTCGAGCAGTAGCAATTCAGGTAATGCAAAGCAGTATTTTCTAATCTCTTGTTACTCATTTCCTCTACAAAGTCCTCTGTATTTCACAGTTCAGTTTTGAAGGAAGACAGAAATCTCAATAATCCCAGGGAGATGCCATAATCCCAGTGGATTGCATACGCGGTAAAACCTTGTAGAGAACCCTAGGTAAGAGTGATATGGAAGCTGCCAGATGTATTTCCTTTTAAAGGAACACCATCGATTAACCTGTTTTTTTTTTTCAATTGAGATCGGAATAGTTTGGGAAGTGCTGTTAAACACGGGTGTATACTTTTAAATGCTTATCTCTGCATCTGAGGCAAAATCTGACGGAGCTACTCATTCAGAAAGGGAGGGGGGATTCCCTCACACTGCATCTGTTAACCCTGTATGTTAGAGAAAGCTCTCACTGCCTATCTCTGACTGAGCTGTCTGCAGAAAGCAGAGGAAATGTAACTTGTTTGTAATTGTATGTGAAACCTGACCCCTTTTCATATGCAGTCTGACATGCAAAGTACAATGTAATATTGGAGCAAACCTTTGCAAATGAAACTTTCCAACTGAACTAAAATCTACACACAAATTAATGCTTTGGCCTCTGATATTTAACATAAAAAGTAGTAAAATGTTTACACAGCTACTTAGACATGATGTGTACATTGTAATTTTAGAACACTTGGTTTGATGGTGTTCCTTTAAGCAATAACAGTTGCCTGTCCTGCTGATATTTCTGGCATAAGTAGTGTCTGAATCACACACCTGAAACATGCATGCAGCTAATACAGTCAAGACTTCAGTCAGAGGACCTGATGTGCATGCTTGTTCTGGGTCTATGGCTAGAGGTATTAGAGGCAGAGGATCTGAGGACAGCCAGGTAATGTGCACTGTTTAAAATGAAATAAATATGGCAGCCTCCATATCACTTTCATCTCGGGTTCCCTCAAAAACACTGACATTGCTGATAATGTTCTGACACACCCTTCTATTATAATAATAATAAGACGTTCATATAAATATACACCACATTGAGGCCCAACTATATGGATTTACTGCATTTTCATGCACTTTAAAATGCTTTGGATTGCACAGCTCATATTGGTTCACTGCTTCACTTCTAATGTGTAGCATCATGCCTGGGAAACAAAAACACTGGAGCTAGCAGCGCTATACCTTGTGCACGGATCTCTGGGTCATGTGACTGTGACTTTTCCAAAGGGAACTTCTCAGGTACAGCTGCATCCAATATGAACATTGTGTGCGTAATGGCTTTGTCCCCTTTTACTTAACTGACAGTGAAAAATCAGGAAGGGTGTACCCAGGACTGAATGTCTTGAAAGACCACAGTGGCCCGGGTCTTGGGTGGCTGCAGCCCAAGGGGGAACCTGAACATGAAAGAGGGGTTACTACATATGAAAGAGTAGGCTGAAAATGGGAGGAACACGTGAAAAAAAAACAGGGAAACTGAAGCTCAAAGGAGCTGTTCATGAAAGAGAGGGGCTGCTGTACAGGGATGTTACACATGGAAGAGGGGGCTGTATGTGGAATGGGAGGAGTGCTGTACATGGATGATAAACATGGAAGAGAGGGCTGAACATGGAATGGGAGGGGTGCTGTACATGGATGATACACATGGAAGAGGGGGCTGCATGTGGAATAGGAGGGCCACTGCTGTATATGTATGATACATAGAAGAGGGGGGTGCATGTGGAATGGGAGGGCCACTGCTGTATATGGATGATACACATGGAAGAGGGGCTGCACATGGAATGAGAGGGCTGCTGTACATGGATGATACACATGGAAGAGAGGGCTACACAGGGAATGGGAGGGACACTGCAGTACATGGATGATACACATGGAATAGGGGGCTGCACGTGGAATGGGAGGAGCACTGCTGTACATGGATGATACACATGGAAGAGGGGGCTGCACATGGAATGGAAGAGGTGCTGTACATGATGTTACACATGGAAGAGGGGCTGCACATGGGATGGGAGGGGTGCTGTACATGGATGTTGCACATGGAAGAGGGGCTGCACATGGAATGGGAGGCGTGCTGTACATGGATGTTACACATGGAAGAGGAGGCTGCACATGGAATGGGAGTGGCACTGCTGTACATGGATGTTACACATGGAAGAGGGGCTGCACATGGAATGGTAGGTGTGCTGTACATGGATGTTACACATGGAAGAGGAGGCTGCACATGGAATGGGAGGGGTGATGCTGTACATGGATGATACCCATGGAAGAGGGGGCTGCACATGGAATGGGAGGGGGCTGCTGTACATGGATGTTACACATGGAAGAGGGGGCTGCACATGGAATGGGAGGGGCACTGCTGCACATGGATGACACATATGGAAGAGGGGGCTGCACGTGGAATGGGAGGTGCACTGCTGTACATGGATGTTACACACGGAAGAAGGGACTACACATGGAATGGGAGGGGCTGCAATATATGGATGATACACATTAATGAGGGGGCTGCACATGGAATGGGAGGGGCACTGCTGCACACGAACGGAAAGACACAACATACTTGGCCTACGGGCACAAAAAAGTATAAATCTGGCCTTAGGTGCATCAAGGGCTTCGATCAAGTTGTAAAACTTTTTTTTTTCCATTGTGAGGTGCTTCATTCCTGGAATCTTCTGTTTCTATTCAGTTCTTAAGTAAACCATTGGCCAGCGACTGGCTGTTATATTATCACATTCACAGACAAGGCAGCATTGCACTCTTCTCCTCCTCACTGATCCCAGAGAAATGCCTGGAGCTGTGTGCTTTGTAGGGGTTAGTCCCTGACAAGCCGTTATAACCTTCCTCCCAGGAATGCATGTAAGCCTTCATTTTCAAGCATGTCACAAATCTTTGCATTCCATTTTTTAAATTAAACATGAATTAGATTCTGCAAGGTAATTAGGAAGGTCTCACCAGAAGCTAGCAGACTCTAGGGCACTGGATCATGTATGTAGCAGGGCTGAGTACAGTGTTTTTCATAGCTGAAACAGCAACCATTTGCTAGTATTTAGCATTACAAGAGCAAGAAGTATTCCCCAAACGGCATCTCTTTAGGAGAGTGAGTGAATATGCAAATCATTCCTTTATGTCCCTGAATAGCCAGGCATATGCATACAGAGCTGCTGGTTTATACCCTACCTATATCCTATTTATTTTACACAACCATAAAACCCAAGTCTCCAATGCTGTTAGGGTCTGTGTTTGGGCAAATATATATTTGGGATTAGTCCTTTTAAAACGGAATGAAACCCAGCATTTCTTCTTTGCTCTAAAACATTATTTACAGCATATTAAATACTACCACCATTTTTTTTACTAGAACAGCATTCAAAGGGTTAAACACAGGACTTTAAAGCTCCCTGCTTTGAAAGCTGGAAGCATCTGAACTGGAGATAATGTTATCTAGTATTTAATTGTATCAAGTGAGGAATGTAAACAAACACTTCTCTGACACTGCAGACTCTCCTGAACACAGACAGACACTCATAAAGTTATATTTCAAGATTAAAACACGGTTGTGAATAAAATGCAAAGTCAGCTCTCAGAGCAACAAAAGTGTACTTTGGGAACTTGTAATTTCTAAATGAATAATAATACTTATGTACAAAAGCAAATATGATAACCGTATGGCATATAAAAAGTAGGAAAACATGTTTTTCTTGAATATTATGTCAGGGTTTTATACCGCTTTAAGTAAAAGGATAGCGAAACGAGCTGTCCTAGATAGGGTGGTCCACCACACCCACCTTAAACTGTTTAGTTACTTGGAGGACAGTATTTTTCAATGAAGATATCACGGCATAACACAGTTTTGCAGTACAAAAATTTAGATACAACTTTATTCAAAAAATACAAAAAAGAAAATGTGCATAAACATTCTTATCCAAGGGAATCCAATCTTCATGAATAGCAATAAAGCATGTCAGAAACAGACTTTCATGAATTTGATAGTATTAATAATTTGACTTGACAAAATGAGCAATGATTAATTTCTGGTGGCTGCGACACGCGATTGTTTCAGGCTTGGAATGCCCTTCATCAGGCCTCTTAATGTAAAAGATTCTATTAGGCCCAGTTAACCGCAGGAGCCAGATACGCACAACATAAGCATCCGACCAACCGGGTGCAATTACGCTATCCCATGGACTGTCCTCCAAATAATCCAGCAGAAGGGAGGCACTCTTCTCTGGAGACCTTTTCCTTACAGCGCCCCACAGTCTACCAGGTCCTCCGCTGTCCTCCTGGTTTTCACTCCTCGACTTACCGAAGTGCTTCAAAGCTCTGTGGCTATCCCCACCTGCGTTGCCGGGGCTTGTCCCCAGCCCGGCAGCCACCAATTAGGACACGGTTGCCGAGCTAGGGGTGGGCTGCGGAAATGCAAGTGGGGATTGCGACAGAGCTTTGGAATACTTTAAAAAAAAAAAAAAAACTGCCATGGTGGTTTTGCAAAAAGGGGCAGAGCTTCACAAGTCTAATGATTTTCAGGCAAGTGCATACCTCTCAACTTTTTGAGATGAGAAAGAGGGACACTTAAGCCATGCCCCTGCCACACCTCTGATCACGCCCCCATCACACCCCTAATCACTCTTCTGGCATACCCCTAGTCGCGCATACCATAAAGATTTCATAACAAAAATATGTTGTTTTATAATTTAAACCACACTGATCCTTTCTACCCTGGTTCATTTTCCTTTATATTAACAATTTAAAGTTAGTAATATATCAATTTAAAGGATTGGAATAAGGGTTAGAGTCAATCAAACACATTTTTAGTAGAGAAATCTATATAATTACATAGAAAGAGGGACAAATGAGGAGGAAAGCGAGACAAAGGGACAGGGCTCCCAAAGACGGACTGTCCCTCCAAAAGAGGAACAGTTGGGAGCTATGCAAGTGGGTGAGTTATTAACTTTACCAATTAACTCTCTACTGTGACCAGAAACAAACAGAAATCCATATAACAGTAAGAAAAGTCCACGCACCGCTGTTCAGGAACTGCAAATGTATTGTTCCAACAGCCACAACAGCACATCAGCCGAACGGTCAGCTGATGTGTTGGGTGATAGGACTTTTCTTACTGTTATATGAGCTGAGGATTTCACAGCTGAAACCTAATTGGTTGCTTTGAGTAACTGCACCACTTTTCTGTTGTGTTATTAATATACTGTGACAAGACAGCAATTTGTAAACTGTATGCAAGTTTGGGCTGTAGGTTTGGATAGAGAAGCTTAATTGGATAATTAGCATAGCAGAGAATGCTACATCTGTTCTACGGAGTGATGCTGCTGTGATACGCTACAATACAGCATTTAATTAACATGACTGTAGCGGGGTGGTGAGATCCTTCAGAGCGCAGGCTGCGACTCACTGCCCTGAAGTGCAGCGCCGCTGTGACTGAGGTGCTTGTCTTCTGTCTCCACTCCTGAAGCTACACAAACACTTCAATTAATCTTTATTGAAAGTGTGATAAAAGTGGAGTCACAGCAAACTCTGGCCTACACCCCACTGATCAGCACAGCTGTGGTATGTGTGTTATTATCAGTATTCAGTTATAGCTGTGTGTGCATTCCACATGTGCTTTGTCTCTGTCATTGTATTGTATTTACCTCACTTTTAGTCAGAGGCAGATGTATCACAACAGCAAATACCTGAAAGAAGCTTTATTCATTCAAGAAGCTTTATTCATCTGTTGTCTTTTAAGATACTGCTCTGAACAGAAAACTTGCTTAAAGTGGACCCGAACTCTTGAACAGCACACAATGCATAGTTTTTATTCCTCATATAAATGCTGTAGAACTCCACTACTCTGAGCGGTGTGTGTTTGTTTAGCTACATCAGAGTGTAATTAGCCTTATCAGTAGTTGTGAATGAGAGCAGTGGCTCTGCCTGTACAAAAAATGTCAGGCATAAAATAAAAAATCAATTATTTATTTTTATCTGTTAAACAAGTAATAAAATTAAACTCAGACAGAGTAAGGGAGGATATGATGTCAGGATTGGCTTCAAGATAGACCCAGACAAAATGGAAAATCCTAAGAAGCATTTTCTCTCTCTTTTTTTTTTTTTTTTACTATAGAAACATCACTCAAGTCAAAATGTGGACAGTGCAATACCTATGTTATGAAATTAGAGAAAGTATTTATCTACTTCTGTATGTTTTTTTCTGAGATGTATGTATGGCTGACAGCTCCACTTTAACCCTTTCTGTGCTCCCTGAAAGTTAATCCAGTTAAAACTTATGGGGTTTCTTAGGATTTCTTTATATTGTTCTTTATTGCAATAAAGATTTTTTTTTCTTTTCCTTAAGGTTATCATGCTGTGCCTAATCTTTTAGAGCTGAATAGAAGTTCTGAGTTTAAATTCATTTTAAGCCAAAATCATGTTTTAATTAGTCGTATGATGTACTGTATAACTTTTTTGTTTAACTTTTATGAATTAGTTCTACTGTATAGCACGCACCGGACCTCTTGCACAGCACACAACAAAGCATTTTCATTTCACATACAAATGCAGTAGAACTCCACTGCTCTGAGCTGTGTGTGCTTGTTTAGCTACATCAGAGTGTAACTAACCTTATTAGTAGCTGTTGTAAATTACTTGTTTACAAGTTTTTATAAATCACTTGTATAACACGCACCAGAACTCTTGCACAGCACACAGTGAAAAGTTGTCATTCCACATACAAATGCTGTAGAACTCCACTGCTCTGAGCTGTGTGTTTAGCTACATCAAAGTGTAATTAGCCTCATCAGTAGCTCTGAATGAGAGCAGTGACTCTGCCTGTACAGGAAAAGACTGAGGCTTTAACTTTTTCTGTGCCCCCTGAAAGTTAATAGAGATGGCGTGAACCTCCGATTTTGAGTTCACTAACCAGCGAACCGCAGTAGACTTCAATGGGCAGGCGAACTTGAAAAACTACAAACACTGTTTCTGGAAACTAAAGTAATGGAAAAGATGTTTCAAGGGGTCTAACACCTGGAGGTGGGCATGGCGGAGTGGAATACACGCCAAAAGTCCCCGGGAAAATTATGGATTTGACGCACAGCAGGGTTATAACCCCTAAAGGGCAGAAATCACATTGCATTCCTAAATTGGAGGCATAAAGTGCTTGAAAACATCTTGCGTGTGTAGACCTGGATCAGCAGGTAGTGTAAGTAGTGTACTGCTTCACACTAACAGACCAAACTTACTGTGTAACGCACCGCAAACAGCTGTTTGTGTAGTGATGGCCGTGCTGGACTGGTGCGCTCGATGGCGAGAGTGCAGGCGATGGTGGTTTTCAAGCCCATAAGGCCGGGCTGAGGTAGCTCAATAACAGAACAGTGACTGTCCAGCTGATCGAATTTGGTCTGTCCACAATGAAGCAACGACCTTATTATCTTGGGTGTGCCCCCCAACACACTCATATAGGTCATTGCTTCATTGTGATACGCAAGCCCATTCACCGCGGCAAGGTAACGATCACGAAGTGAAATTGACACTTGTACATGCCTTTTGTTTTGTTGTTGCAGCCGCAGTGCAGCCAGAAAAATTAGGCAGGCATGTACACGCACCAGAAAAATTATTATAGTGGAGAATTCAGGAATCCACCTGGAGTCCTGGACCCTGTTGGTGGTGGCGGAGAAGGCAGTCAAGCGGCCTGCAGGCAGAGTTGCTATGTGGGGACTGACTTAGTCCTGGGGCTGGCAGCAGTGGCAGGCAGAGATGCTGTGTGGGGACTGACTTAGTCTTTGGACAGGCAGTCACACGGCCTGCAGACAGAGATGCTGTGTGTGGGGACTGACTTAATCTTCGGGCAGGCAGTAGCCCTCTGGGATCCATGCCTCATTCATTTTGATAAAGGTGAGGTACTGACCACTTTTTTGACCTAGGCAACTTCTCTTCTCACTGACAATGCCTCCAGCTGCACTGAAGGTCCTTTCTGACAGGACGCTTGAGACAGGGCAAGTCAGCAGTTGGATGGCAAATTGTGACAGCTCTGGCCACAGGTCAAGCCTGTGCACACAGTAGTCCAGGGGTTTATCGCTGCTCAGAGTGTCTATATCCGCATTTAAGGACAGGTAGTCGGCTACCTGCCGGTCGAGGCGTTGGTGGAGGGTGGATCTGGAAGGGCTAAGGCGAGGCATTGGACTAAAGAATGTCCACATGTCCGACATCCCTATGAGATCGCTAGAGCTTCCTGTCCTTGCCTGCGTGGACATGGGAGGAGGAGGAAGATTACTGGCAGTGGCATCTTTACTCCATTGTGCTGTGACATCACCCTTAATCGCACTGTAAAGAATACTTCCCAAATTGTGTTGCAAGTGCTGCATCCTTTCTGCCTTCTGGTAATTTGGTAACATCTCCGCCACTTTGTGCTTATACCGAGGGTCTAGTAGCGTTGCCATCCAGTACAGGTCATTCCCCTTGAGGTTTTTTGTGTACGGGCGTCTCTCAACAGGCTGGACAGCATGAAAGACCCCATCTGCACAAAGTTGGATGCCGACCTACTAGCCATCTCCTCTTGTTCTTCCTCAGTCAGGTAAGATCTCCTCCTCCCCCCAGCCATGAACAATACCACGGGAAAGGTGAGCAGCACAAGCCCCCTGCGACGGCTGCTGCAGTTGTTCTCCCGCCACCTCCTCAAAGCCACCTTCTGACTCCTCTTCCCCAAACGACTCCTCCTCCCCCCTCATCAGTGATGCTGCAGGTGTTGATGATGCCGCAGGTGATTTTTCCAACAAATCTCTATCCTCTTCCTGTTCACGCTCCTCTTCAGCTTGATCTCTACTCTACGCAAGGCACGCTCCAGGAAGAAAGCATATGGGATCAAGTCACTGATGGCACCTTCACTGCGGTTCTCCAGGTTTGTCACCTCCTCAATCGGACGCATGAGCCTGCAGGCATTACGCATGAGTGTCCAGTACTTTGGCCAGAAAATGCCCAGCTCCCCAGAGCATGACCTTTTAGCGTAATGTACAGATAGTCGTTGACGACTTTCTCCTGTTGTAGCAGGCGGTCAAACATGAGGAGCGTTGAATTCCAGTGAGTCGGGCTATCGCAAATCAAGCGCCTCATCGGCAATTTGTTTCTCTGCTGAATATTGGCCAAGCGCGCCATGACCGTGTAGGAACGCCTGAAATGCCCACACATTACAAACTACAAGAGGACATCTCCACATTCACCACACAACATGCAGCTTGCAAATGAGCTGAATACATTTTATTGCAGGTTTGACACTAGCAACAAAAGCCCCAAACACACCAAGTCAGTTTGCATAATTTGCATCTCTGCAACAGGCAAACTGAGCACTCCTCCAGCCAGCCATCGTCTCCACCCCCTGCGGTGCCTCAGCACTCCTCCAGCCAGCCAACGTCTCTACCCCCTGCGGTGCCTTAGTACCTACACAATACAGGAGGCTAGACACAATCTACTAACCTGTCCCCAGACGTGCATGCTCTACCAATATGCCAATCAGATGTAAAAAGACTCTTCAAATGACAAAACACTAGGAAAGCAATGGGGCCAGACACTGTCTCTGCGAAATGCTTTAAACTCTGTGCCGATCAATTAGCGCCTGTATTCACAGACATATTCAAAGCATCTCTGGAACTCTCAATTGTCCCCGCCTGTTTTAAAAGCTCAACTATTGTACCAATTCCAAAAAAATCAAAACCTACATGCTTAAATGATTACAGGACTGTTGCCCTGACATCATTGGTCATGAAAGCATTTGAAAAACGAATAATGGCTTATCTGAAATCTATCACAGATCCCCTGCTGGACTCTCTGCAATTTGCCTACAGGCATAATAGATCCGCAGACGATGCCGTGAACATGTGTATGCATTATGTACTACAGCATCTAGACACCCCAGGAACCTACACCAGGATTTTATTTATACATTTCAGCTCTGCATTTAATACCATAATTCCATCACTGCTGCACAGCAAGCTCTCCCAGCTACACATACCTGAATCCATCTGCAAATGGATAACTGATTTCTTCACCAACAGGAGACAGTGTGTTAGACTTGATAAACACACATCAAGCTCTCTGACAGTCAATACTGGTGCACCCCAGGGCTGTGCTTTCTCCACTGCTCTACTCACTTTACACCAATGACTGCATCTCCACAGATCCATCTGTTAAGGTTCTAAAGTTTGCAGATGACACAACAGTAGTTGGTCTCATACAAAACGGAGACGAGTCTGCATACAGGCATGTGGTGGGACAGCTTTCCTCCTGGTGCAGCAGCAACAACTTGGAACTAAATGCTCTCAAAACCATGGAGATGATAATAGACTTTAAGAGCTCCCCCCCCCCCCCAGCACCTCCCCTTAACCATAAATGGATCCACAATAACCCAAGTAGAGTCATTCAAGTTTCTTGGGTCCAACCTAAAATAGGACAACAACACTGCCACTATTGTTAAGAATGCGCAACAGAGGATGTACCATCTACGGCAGCTGAAAAAGTTTGGCCTACCTCAAAATCTAATGGTGCAGTTCTACACTGCAATCATCGAATCCACCATAACATCATCTATGACTGTATGGTTCGGCTCCTGCTCAGCATTAGAAAAGGTGAGGCTTCTTTGCATCATCCAAACAGCAGAAAGGATAATTGGCTGTAGCTTACCTTCCCTGCAGGATCTTTACGCTAGCAGGTGCAGAAAGAGAGCAACCAAAATTGCCTCTGACCCCTCTCACCCAGCTCACTCCATCTTCCAGCGCATGCCTTCAGGAGTAAGATTCCGGTCAATCGCTACATAAACCTCCAGACACAAGAGCTTTTTTCCTCAAACAGTAGCCATGCTTAATGCAGAACCATGCTAGAGCTGCTAGGACTCGAAAGTAATCAGCACAGAACTGTAAATGAACAATTCTCACATTGCTTACTGCCACTATACTCACATACTGTCCTTGACTTGTAATATGCACACTGTCTGTTCTTGTATTGTTTTTGTTAAGCAACTGCCAAGGCAAATTCCTTGTAGGTGCAAACTTACTTGGCGAAAATAAATTGATACTGATTCTGACATCTTCCTGAACTGCTTCAGGACCTCCAGTAAGCCTGAGTACTTACACACAAATCTTTGGATAAGATTCAGCAAATGTGCCATGCAGGGCACATGTGTCAACTTTCCCAAACTCAAAGTCGACAAGAGATTGCTGCTGTTGTCACACACCACGTTGCCAAACTCCAGTTGGTGCAGGGTCAGCCACTGATACACCTGTTTGTTCAGAGCAGCTAGGAGAGCTGCTCCAGTGTGACTCTCCACTTTGAGGCAAGACATGTCCAAGATGGCATGACACCGTCATACCTGGCATGCAGCATAGGTCCTGGGGAGCTGGGGGTGTGTAGTTGGAGAGGAGATTGCATCACCAGTAGAGTAGCACTGCCACTCAGCCGAGAAAGAGGAGGACGACAGCGAAGAGGATGTAGGAGGAGAAGGAGAAGAGGTGACAGCAGGCCTGCCTGCAAGCCATCGAGGTGTCTCAACTTGGTCCGCTGCACAGCCACGTACTCCCTGCTTGCCAGCAGTCACCTGGTTGACCCAATGTGCTGTATAAGTAATGTACCTGCCCTGACCGTGCTTTGCAGACCAGGCATCTGTGGTCAGATGGACCCTTGACTTAACGCTGTGTGCCAGAGATGACACGACTTGCCTTTCAACATTACGGTACAGTTTGGGTATCGCCTTTTAGAAACATAATTGCAGCCTGGTATCTTCCACTGCGGCGTCCTAATCGCCACAAATTTTCGGAAGGCCTCAGAGTCCACCAGCTGGTATGGTAACAGCTAGCAAGCTAACAGTTCCGCCAAGCCAGCTGTCAGACACCGGGCAAGGGGGTGACTGGCAAACATTGGCTTTCAAAGATTTCCTTAAAGAGAATCTGTATTCACAAAATGAAGTATAAACAAACATCCCTGCCTGTTTGGGTTCATCTCCTAGCCCCCTCTGTATTATTTTTGCTGCTCTCCGCTGCAATAAAGAGGGTAAAAAACCTGTTTTATAAACTGTTTTGTAAACAGAAAAGATGGCCACCAAAACAGGAAGTACATCAGCAGAGCAGTGAACTCAGTTAAAACACAGTGAGTACACAGAGAATTCAGTGGGTTACACATTGAATTCAGTCTCCAGAGGTTATGTGCAAGTTTTGAAAGAGCTCTGTGTCAATGAAGCATGACAAGCTGTGTCTTTAGAGCCTGTAGTCTCGGGTCTGCACTCCTGTCAGCCTGACAGGCAGCTTCCTCATCAGCCAGCTATTCTTTGTTCAGTTTATCAGTCTGTGTTTATCAGCCTCACAGATAGCAGACAAGCTAACAGTGAGAGCAGGGACATTGTCTGTAAGGAATATTCATCACAGGAGCACTGGAGGGGCGTGGAAGGGGTTAACTTGTTCACATTACTGAAGAGTTGGCAGTCTTCCAGACACAGCCGACAAGTCCAACACGGAAAAGATAAGTTGATTTATTACAAAGTAGAAAGTGCTGCCGTAAGCCAGAGCACAATGGAACAGCCTTAGGAACTTGTAGAATATGAGAAATGTTGCTAAAATTTTTGTTACGGAGTCTCTTTAACAGACACCAGGCTGCTGTGGGCAGAGGAGCAGGAACCGCTCAAGGTGAGAGGCGGAGTGGAGGAGGGTGGCTGTGAAGGTGCAAGGGATAAAGCAGCTGAAGATGCTGCACCTGAAGGAGGAAGAGGAGGCAGAGGGTGGCTTTGCGATTGAGTGCTGCTTTTGCTCTGGTGGTCATCCAATTGCTGTTTGTGCTTTCTCATCATGTGCCTTCATAAGGCAGTTGTCCCTACGTGGGTCTTGGTCTTTCCACGACTCAATTTTTGGTGGCAGAGTACAGATGGCATTGCTGTCATCTGAGGCAGACACACAAAAAAATGTCAACATCGCTGAACCCTGGGATGATGGCACTTTGGTGGTGGCGGCAGCAGCTGACCTTGAAGGGCATGTTGGCTGGCCGTCCATAGGTGGCGATACATGCCGCCGGACACTGCCACGAGCTGTTTCTGATGAAGAGCTCCCCCTGCTTCTTTCAACAACTCGTCTCCTCCTACTCCTCTCTGACTCCCCCTTTGAACTGTCCCCCTGTTCATCTTGTCTATTGGGAACCCACGTGACATCCATGGCAGTATCATCATCGTCATAATTATCCTCCACAGCTTCGCTTGTATCATACACCTCCAAAAACTGCACCAACAACAGGTACTTCATCATCTTGACACCTTAGGTCCATAGTGCTGCCTAACTCAGACATATGAGGTGGTGGTGTAACATGCTTAGCGTCGTCATCTTGTAACAAGAATGCCTGTGAATCAGTTAATTCCCCACCAAATAACTCCTGCAAAGTGTCAAATGGAGCGGATGTGGTGCTAGTAGTAGCAGTGGTGGCTGCCAGGAGAGTGTTAAGTGGGGTGACAGAATCAGAGCAGGAGGAGGAAGATATGTCACAGTTCCGTGCGGAAGCTGAGGAAGATGAGGTGTTCTGTGTTAAATAGTCAACTACGTCCTGACAATATTGGGAGGTGATGGCACGTGCCTTCTGAACACTGTACTTTGGTCGAGGGCCGCACAAAATCACATCAGCACGACCTCGAACAGACCTGCCAGGTGGCCTGCCTCTGGCTCTGCCTGTTCTTTTGACCATATTGGGGGGATGAAGTGAAAGGTATGCACTGACTGCTGGTATAATATAATGTGCAGTCACACAGATGTAGTGAAAGGTACTGACTGCTGGTATAATATAATGTGCAGTCATACAGATGTAGTGAAAGGTACTGGCTGCTGGTATAATACAATGTGCAGTCACACAGATGCAGTAAAAGGTACTGACTGCTGGTATAGTACAATGTGCAGTCACACAGAAGCAGTGAAAGGTATACACTGACTACTGGTATAATACAATGTGCAGTCAAACAGATGCAGTGAAAAGGTATGCACTGAATGTGCTGGGCCTTGCACAGTATAGCAATTAGCAAGGGCCAGCTGCAACAGACAGGGCTGTATAATGCAGTGTCCGTGGCACACACACAAAAAAATACACATCACAAGAACATTAGCCCCTTTAAAAGAGCTTTTTTTGTGGGGCTTTTCAGCAACAAATATAAGCAAGGAGCAAGCTAACAAGACCTAACTAACGCTTTCCCTATCTCTGCAGCATCCTCTCCCTTCTCTCACTAAAGCAGGCAGCAGACAGAGTGAGAAAATGGCCGACGCTGCTGCCTTTTATAAGGGGGAAGGCGGGAGTCCAGGAGGGAGTGCAGCCTGATTGGCTGCCATGTGTCTGCTGACTGTGATGTAGAGGGTCAAAGTTTAGCCCAATTATGTGGTATAGGGGGCGGGTCTAACTCGCTATGTGTTTGCGGTTCGCCGCGAATGTGAACCCCCAAGTTCGCCAGCGAACCGTTCGGGCCATCTCTAAAAGTTAATTCAGTTAAAACTCGTGGATTTACTTAGGTTTTCTGTAAATTTTTCTTTTTCTCCCTAAAGGTTATCACGCTGTGCCTAATCTTTTAGAGCAGTTAGTATAGATCCACTTTAAGCCCAAATATTGTGTGATTTAGTCATATGATATACTGTATAACTAACAACAATACCTTGTATTTCTATTAACATTGTGTGGTTAGATTATAGAAATTAGTCAGGGAACATTTTATCTTATGCTAGTACATGTTCTGTTCTGAGATATTATGTTTAGTAATGACTCATGATCACAAGCTGATGAGAAAAAGCTGCTGACACAGACACAAAGGTAAAAGGCAAGTCATTCTGATATAAAAAGTCAACTGGAAGCAGAAATGGATTAAGAAGAAATGGGGCTCTAGGCAAGACAGTAGTTTTTGCTACTGCTGATGGCTTTTTTTTTTAGCAAGATTTGGTGGTGGCTAACAGCCACCAGGCCCTTAGACTCTCTCCAGGCCCTAGGCAACAGCCCAGGTTTGCCTTGTGAAAGATCCGGTTCTGACTGTAAGTGTAAATATATTCCTTAGTTTAACCTCCCTGGGGATATGATTATTTCCAGACTTTAGAATCTTTTTAGCATGTTTCAGACCCTAAACATCAGTAGAAAATGTTGTCACCAGAATGTCTGCAGCAGCCCCTGCACTCACTTACCTCCCTGGAATCCAGCGCTGCAATTTTCCCTCTGTCCTCTGGGTGGCACTGTAACTCTGTGGTGAGATCACTGATGGTGATCTCACCAGAGTGAGACAGAGCCTCCAAGGACAGGAAGGAGAACGGCTACCGACATCTGGATCCCCCTGGAGGTGAGTAAATACACCCGTTGCACTCCATTGACCTTCATTGATCCTCTGGCGGCTAGCCTACGCTTAGCTCGGGATTACTGCCAGGGAGGGTAAAGTAAACCTGAGATAAGGGAAACAGGAGGGTATTTAGTTACCTGGGGCTTCTTCCAGCCCCCTGTAGTTTGTCTGATCCCTCAGTGTCCTCCCAGTCTACCCTGATTTAGTGCTGTCAGTCAAATTAAAGTCAGTGACCTGGCCGGGTTGCGAGCAGCAGCACATGCATTGTTTCGGGTTGCACGCCTCCTGGATTGTGCTCCCGAGACCAGGAGCGTTCTTGGATTTAACAGAACAGTGCACAACCGGGAGTGCACATGCACAGTAGAACGCGACTCTGTCACTGATTTTAACTGGTATGACTGCGGTTCAGCAGAATGGATCGGGAGGACACTGAGAGAGCTCACAGATTACAGTGGGGCTGGAAGAAGCCCCAGGTAAATACAAATCCTCCTGTCCCCTCTGTCTCAGGTACACTTTATGTAAATGGCTAGCTGAAGAATTAAGTGATTAACTCTGGAACTAAATGACAGCAGGTACTTAATCATCATCCTCCTTACACGTTACGTCCATAGTGTCGCCGCCTAACTCAGACATATGAGGTGGTGTAACTTGCTTAGCGCCTTCATCTGGTTGTAACAATAATGGCTGTGAATCAGTTAATTCCCCACCAATTAACTCCTGCAAAGTGTCAAATGCAACGGATGTGGTGCTTGTAGTAGCGCTGGTGGCTGCGGAAGATGAGGTGTTCTGTGTTAAATAGTTTACCACGTCCTGACAATCTTGGGAGTTGATGGGACGTGCCTTCTTCTGAGCACTATACTTTGGCCCAGGGCCGCACGAAATCACATCAACACGACCTTGCACAGACCTGCCGCGGGGCCTTCTTCTGGGTCTGCCCTACCTCTGCCTCTTCCTGCTTTGTCTGTTGTGTCCATATCAGGGGGGGGGGGGGGGGGGGGAGTGAAAGGTATGCACTGACTTGACTAATACAATGTGCAGTCACACAGGTGCAGTTAACAGGTATGCATGGAGTGGTATATCACACTGCGTGCACTTACGTACGTAGGTGGATGCACTGAACACAGCAGGTAGGTATATGCAGTGATGGGTATTACAATGTGCACCTGTCACACACAGACAGGTAGCGGACAGGCACAGTGACATTGCGTGCACTCGGCTCACGTAGGTAGGTGGGTGCACTGTGAACAACAGGTAGGTATGTATATGCAGTACTGGGTATTACAATGTGCACCTGTCACACAGACAGGTAGTCGCTTAATGTGCTGGGCCTGGCAGTGGCACATACACAGTATGAATTATCGAGGCTGTCTATGCAACACAAGTGTCAGTGGGACACACAGAAAAAAAAATAGATCACAAGAACAAGATTAGCTCTCAAAAGAGCTGTTGTAGGGTGCTATTTTAGCAATAAGAATCAGCAAGGAGCAAGCTAACAAGCCTACAAGAGCCTAACTAATCTTTCCCTATGAGAGTCTGCAGCAGCAGCTGTCCCTTCTCTATTTACTGCAGGCACACGAGTGAATAAAATGGCCGGCGCTGCCAGTCTTTTATAATGGGGGAGTGGCTCCAGGTGGGAGTGTAGCCTGATTGGCTACAATGTGCCTGCTGACTGTGATGTAGAGGGTCAAAGTTGACCCTAATGGTGCATTATGGGGGCGAACCGAACTTCCGGTAAAGTTTGAGAATCCCCGGAGGTTCGCCGGGAACTGTTCGACAACGAACCGTTCGGGCCATCTCTATTGATCAGCTGATGTCAAGGAAATCACTTGTAAAATATCTAGCCAGCAGACCGAACACAAGCCATCTCATGCATGCATATACCTGCCAGACTAGGCTGTAATCTCCTCTAACAGATTCCGACTGTGCCTTCCCTCTTGTAGTCTGAACAGTGGGGATGATGCAAACCAGGCATCAGCATTAGCCACACCCACAGAGCCTGAAATCTGACACACTAAACTCAGTGCTTCTGATCATGTTTCAAACCAGGATTTTTAGCAACAAAAGCCGCATTTCACAAAAGAGTAACAGATACAGATCACTGGGGGCACATCTAGCTAGCTAACCTGGGAGGGAGGATACAGAACACTGGGGATACATCTAGCTAACTGGGGAAGAGGGGGCTACAGAACGCTGGGCGTAAATGTAACTGTCAATACTTAACTATACTTAAACTTAAATGTAACTATCCAATTTGCTGACAACAAGCTCCGCCCCCCCCCCCCGGCCGCCAGCACCGTCCCCGGAAAAAAGTGTTTAGACAGGAAAGGGGTCCCCGGGCCAAAACCGGTTGGGGACCCCTGATTTAAAGGACAACTGTAGTGCAAAGAATATGGAGGCTGCCATGTTTATTTCCTTTTAAACAATACCAGTTGCCTGGCAGCCCCACTGAACTATTTGGCTACAGTGGTGCCTAACTAACATACCTGAAACAAGCATGCAGCTAATGCAGTCAGATATGACAATAATGTCAAAACACCTGATCTGCATATGCTTGCTCATGGTCTATGGATAAGGGTTGGTTCACATTCTCATTCACAACATAGATGTATGAAGATCCGGCACTGCTTCTAGCTTTAAAAAGAGCTTTATTGCCAGCGGCTCTTTCAATATGCAAAAAAGTTTCCAACAAGGTAATCAAAAAATATTCATGCGGTAAAAACATGCAAGGTGCACATACCCGTTGTGGTTAGTAAAGGCTGTGGGGCATGGTGGTAGGAACGGCCCGCCTAACGTCCGTTTCGCTTCAGTAGCGTCTTCAGAGGCAGTGTGGCAATTCACGACTGTCCGTTTCCGGGTTAAATACTGTATGGAGAATCATTTCCGGGTTGCATCGTCGCTTCTACGCGTACAAAAGTACGCATGCTCCCACTAACGTACGCATGAATGCGTAATGACGTCAATGGAGAATGCGCACACTGCCGGAAGTTCCCTGCGTCGTTTCATGCTTACGTAATTACGCATACAATCATTGATGTACGCATGCAGGCGCATAAACATCGATGGAAGTATGCGAACCATGCTGAAGCGAGACTAAATCTCTCTTCAGGTCTTATAGCAGGGGCACGTGTGCCCCTGTTAAAACGCCGCTATCCCGCGGCTTAACGTGAAGGAAGACTGAGAGGGGCGGGGGAGAGGCGGAGATACGCGTCTGACAGACGCGCATGGGGCAGGGCTGCGGCGGTTAGCCCTGCCCCAACCAGGAAGCGCTCCCCCGCTGCACGGAGGGGTTTTGGGGGGACAGGGACCCCCGTTAAGCCGCGCTATAGCGGCGTTTTAGCAGGGGCACGCATGCCCCTGCTAGCTATGAGGTCTGAAGCGAGATCTATTCTCGCTTCAGACTCTCTTTAAGATTGCCATTTACAAGTCAGATCTAGCAATCTGCTACATGTCCACAAGGTGGCAGCACAAACGGGTATGGGCTGGTGTATTAACAATTTAAAAAGATAAAATATATAGGGGAATATATCTGCACATCAAGGGATGCAAAAAGCTCCCACAAAAAAATTGTTGAGGGCTTCATGGAGCTAAGACTGGGCAGTGGCCCTCCGTTGTCAGGAAATCGTTTGAGAAATTAAATTCTAATCATTACATAATCAAACCAGATCAGAGACCCACGTCCCAATCAGCCCCATTATAGCATTTCCGATATGCAGAGATCGCCCCTACCCTAAAAACAACACTTTCTATAGTAAAGACATATAAATGGACCTACTCTATACTCTCAAATTTTAAAGCTAAACTATACTCTAAGGATCCAGGAAACATGCCATTTCTATATTTTCGTTCAGGCCTAAAGGGCCCATCGCATCCGTTTTTATGATCCAAGTTGATTCCTTTCTTAAGAGTAATCGTTCTCTGTTTCCTCCTCTATGTGGCACTGGCATATGATCTAAACCAGCAAAGTTTAGGCAGTTCGCATTGCTTCCATGAACCACCCTGACATGCTCTATGAGCCTTGGGCATCCTTTCCCTGAATCCACAGATCTGAAGTGCTCCAACACTCTCGTTTTCATTTCCCTAGTTGTCATACCTATATAAAACCGGTGACAAGGGCACCATATTATGTAAACCACGAACTTTGTTTGGCAAGTAAAAAAGTGTTGTACTTTCGTGTCCACAGGACCCACTCGTACGTTTCTCCCTCTGCTTAATTGTGGACAGATTGAGCAATGCCCACATCTGTAATTGCCTTTGGTCTGTCCTCTTTCTAACCAGTTGAGTTCCCTTGGCATTGTGAACTCACTGGAGGTGACTTTATCGCCTATGGTTGGGGCTCGTCTAAAAGTTATCAGGGGCGGCTCTTTGTAAATATCTTTCAGGGATGGATCCTGTTTTATTATATTCCATTTCTCTAATATATTGCGCCTTATTGCGTCTGCCATTGGATTATAGTCAAATGAGAACACTAACCTCTCTCCTATGTTTTTATTTATTTATTTCCTCTTTTTCTTTTTCACTATATCTTTCCTATCTATCAAGCTGGCTTTTTGTATTGCTTGATCTAGTTCTGTCTGAGTATAACCCCTATCTAGTAGCTTTGCTCTAAGGTCCATTGCTTGTTCAAGAAAATCATCAAATGTGGTGTTGTTTCTGCGTAGGCGTAAAAATTGGCCATACGGTAGTGATTTAAAGACGTGAGATGGATGATAACTGGTCCGATGCAAGAATGTATTTCCTGATACTGGCTTCCTGTAGCCCTTTGCTACTAGTTGGTTCTCTACTATGCATAATTCTAGGTCTAAGAAGGCTACCTTGTCCTTACTGAATTCATGTGTAAATTGCATGTTTTCTTTACCATTATTCAAGTAGCCCATAAATTGCATAAACATCTCATAAGTCCCGGACCAAAACACCAGCACGTCATCCACGTATCTGGACCATCTCCTGAGGCCTCCCCCATGGGGAACATCGGTACTATACACATACCTCTCCTCCCACCATGCCAAAAAAAGATTGGCGTATGTGCATGATACCGAGGTCCCCATAGCTGTGCCGGACAGCTGCCAGTACCACCTACCATCGAACATAAACGCATTATGCGTAAGTACAAAATAGAGGCATTCACATATGTAATCAACATAGTTTTCATCTTTGTCAGTCTGAGACAAAAACGTCTTTACAGCAAAGACTCCGACATCATGCCGTATACGATTGTATAAATTCACCACGTCTATGGTTGCCAAAGCATCCCCTTCTTTCCAGATCACATCTTCTATGCTTTCAAGCACGTCCAATGTGTCTCTAAGGTGGGACTGCACCCGTCCTAGCAAGGGCCTCAGGAGATGGTCCAACCACCTAGACAATCTTTCGGTGAGGGAACCAATCCCTGATACAATGGGACGTCCCGGCGGATTGGTCCGGGACTTATGGATCTTTGGTAAATGGTACCAGATAGGTTTTTTGTGAAACTCTGGCAAAAGATCCTCTGCTAGCTTCTTGGACAGAAAGCCCCCCTCTACCCCCCTTCTCAGTAGCGACCTCATGGCATTATGAAACCTATAAGTTGTATCCCCTGCTAATCTTTTATACGTTGTTGGGTCATTTAGCTGGCGTAAAGCTTCTTTGTTATACTGTTCTGCTGTGAGTACAACTATCGCTCCCCCTTTATCAGCTTTTCTAACTATTAGTTCCGGTCTTTCCTTAAACCATTGCAGAGCTTTCATTTCATCCTGATTTAGGTTAAGATCTGCTTGGGTGTATGTGAGGGCCTTAATGTCCTTCTCCACTAGACTTTGGAAGATATCAAGTGCTGATCCCTGGGTCACCGGGAATGGTTTGGTTGATTTACAAGGTATACATTTTTGTTGGCTTTCTGGGTGATCCTCTATTTGGGGGGTCTGTTCACTATGCTCCCCATTATCTATTAGGAGTTCCTCCAAGATCCTTAAATTCCCCAAATCCTCATCTGTCCAAGATGCATTTGGCGTAAACCCCAGAGGGCCCACAGACACTTCTTCGGCTTTAGCTTGAAGAAAGGTCTCTCTCTTCAGAAAAAATTAAATTTATACAATCGTATACCGCATGATGTCGGAGTCTTTGCTGTAAAGACGTTTTTGTCTCAGACTGACAAAGATGAAAACTATGTTGATTACATATGTGAATGCCTCTATTTTGTACTTACGCATAATGCGTTTATGTTCGATGGTAGGTGGTACTGGCAGCTGTCCGGCACAGCTATGGGGACCTCGGTATCATGCACATACGCCAATCTTTTTTTGGCATGGTGGGAGGAGAGGTATGTGTATGGTACCGATGTTCCCCATGGGGGAGGCCTCAGGAGATGGTCCAGATACGTGGATGACGTGCTGGTGTTTTGGTCCGGGACTTATGAGATGTTTATGCAATTTATGGGCTACTTGAATAATGGTAAAGAAAACATGCAATTTACACATGAATTCAGTAAGGACAAGGTAGCCTTCTTAGACCTAGAATTATGCATAGTAGAGAACCAACTAGTAGCAAAGGGCTACAGGAAGCCAGTATCAGGAAATACATTCTTGCATCGGACCAGCTATCATCCATCTCACGTCTTTAAATCACTACCGTATGGCCAATTTTTACGCCTACGCAGAAACAACACCACATTTGATGATTTTCTTGAACAAGCAATGGACCTTAAAGCAAAGCTACTAGATAGGGGTTATACTCAGACAGAACTAGATCAAGCAATACAAAAAGCCAGCTTGATAGATAGGAAAGATATAGTGAAAAAGAAAAAGAGGAAATAAATAAATAAAAACATAGGAGAGAGGTTAGTGTTCTCATTTGACTATAATCCAATGGCAGACGCAATAAGGCGCAATATATTAGAGAAATGGAATATAATAAAACAGGATCCATCCCTGAAAGATATTTACAAAGAGCCGCCCCTGATAACTTTTAGACGAGCCCCAACCATAGGCGATAAAGTCACCTCCAGTGAGTTCACAATGCCAAGGAAACTCAACTGGTTAGAAAGAGGACAGACCAAAGGCAATTACAGATGTGGGCATTGCTCAATCTGTCCACAATTAAGCAGAGGGAGAAACGTACGAGTGGGTCGTGTGGACACGAAAGTACAACACTTTTTTACTTGCCAAACAAAGTTCGTGGTTTACATAATATGGTGCCCATGTCACCGGTTTTATATAGGTATGACAACTAGGGAAATGAAAACGAGAGTGTTGGAGCACTTCAGATCTGTGGATTCAGGGAAAGGATGCCCAAGGCTCATAGAGCATGTCAGGATGGTTCATGGAAGCAATGCGAACTGCCTAAACTTTGCTGGTTTAGATCATATGCCAGTGCCACATAGAGGAGGAAACAGAGAACGATTACTCTTAAGAAAGGAATCAACTTGGATCATAAAAACGGATGCGATGGGCCCTTTAGGCCTGAACGAAAATATAGAAATGGCATGTTTCCTGGAACCTTAGAGTATAGTTTAGCTTTAAAATTTGAGAGTATAGAGTAGGTCCATTTATATGTCTTTACTATAGGAAGTGTTGTTTTTAGGGTAGGGGCGATCTCTGCATATCGGAAATGCTATAATGGGGCTGATTGGGACGTGGGTCTCTGATCTGGTTTGATTATGTAATGATTAGAATTTAATTTCTCAAACGATTTCCTGACAACGGAGAGCCACTGCCCAGTCTTAGCTCCATGAAGCCCTCAACAATTTTTTTGTGGGAGCTTTTTGCATCCCTTGATGTGCAGATATATTCCCCTATATATTTTATCTTTTTAAATTGTTAATACACCAGCCCATACCCGTTTGTGCTGCCACCTTGTGGACATGTAGCAGATTGCTAGATCTGACTTGTAAATGGCAATCTTAAGCATGGTTCGCATACTTCCATCGATGTTTATGCGCCTGCATGCGTACATCAATGATTGTATGCGTAATTACGTAAGCATGAAACGACGCAGGGAACTTCCGGCAGTGTGCGCATTCTCCATTGACGTCATTACGCATTCATGCGTACGTTAGTGGGAGCATGCGTACTTTTGTACGCGTAGAAGCGACGATGCAACCCGGGAAATGATTCTCCATACAGTATTTAACCCGGAAACGGACAGTCGTGAATTGCCACACTGCCTCTGAAGACGCTACTGAAGCGAAACGGACGTTAGGCGGGCCGTTCCTACCACCATGCCCCACAGCCTTTACTAACCACAACGGGTATGTGCACCTTGCATGTTTTTACCGCATGAATATTTTTTGATTACCTTGTTGGAAACTTTTTTGCATATTGAAAGAGCCGCTGGCAATAAAGCTCTTTTTAAAGCTAGAAGCAGTGCCGGATCTTCATACATCTATGTTGTGAATGAGCTTGATATCTTTGTTTCTTGATCCTGAGCACGCTGTGCTGTACATGTGCGGATACCTGGTGGAATCTATGCCTCTGTGTTTTGCAAGCTGTGACATATTTTGAGTGCCTCCATTGTATACCAGTTGGTTCACATTCTGTTTGAGGCAAAGGATCAGCAGGGCTGCCAGGCAACTGGTATTGTTTAAGGAAATACATATGGCAGCCTCCATATCCCTCTTGTTACAGTTGTCTTTTGAAGAAAAAAATGTTTGTTACAGTTGATACAAATCCTGCAATAAATCTGCATTTTGTCTACTTCCTGCTTTCATTAAAGCAGACATATTATTAACATCCTGTGTTTACAAATAAGATCTTTGCCGTGGCAGTCAGCTGACACAGCTGAGAGATCAAATTACAGTGATGAGTAATTACAGATGAGGGGGAATTAGACCGGCTAAACTCTCTAAATACATACAGGGTGCATTTCTCTTTGTTTTCCTCCTGTCCTGTGCAAGAGTTCAGGTCCACTTTAACGTGCTAGAGATGTGTACAATGGCAGAATTCCTCTCATTTTAGGCTACCTTTAAAGCAGATCTGAACTCCGCTGTACAAGGCGTTTCATTTGTTAAACACAAAGTTATGGCAGTTGGTGTGAGCGCTGGCATCTATAACGCTGCTCTCTGGAACCGATCCCTCTCTGTGAGTGCTGGCAATACCTTTGTGCTTTCCGCTCTGCCTATAATGAGGAATCACAGCATGCTGCACATTACTAGCTGAGCCAGCCAGACTGATGCACAAGTGTCACTGGACTCCAACATGCCACTGAGGGGTCTGTAATTCCAGCCTCTGAAGAGCTATAGTGAGATCTTACCAATGCCAAGAACTGCTGGCATATTGTGCATGCGTGTGGGGCAAGACATTTTAGGAGTTGCCTATATGCAATAAACGTGAGCCGAGAATGTATTTTTCAATTACAGTTCCACTTCAAGTTGAACTGGATGGGGCTGCCATACTGCTTAGCATATAACGTATGTTGCCTCAGCCGACCTTAATCTAGCTTGGGTACGTAGCTTAAAGGGACACTTGAGGCAACCTAAAAAATTGTACTCACCTGTGGCTTCTACCTGCCGGCGGGGGACAATAGCATCGGAGAGAGTCTGCGTGGGCACTGGACAGGTGCAGGGGGCTGGTAGAAGCCCCAGGTGAGTAAAACTAATTTTTTAGGTCCCTTTAACAACAACCTATTCCTGTAGCTACCACAGATATCCATCACCAATATACCAACTCCCGGCTGCTATCTGTAACTCAGACGCAAGCTACCGCTGCTAACCTGAGTTTGGCAATGGAGCTGGACACCAGTGGAAATCACCACCATTAAAGTGGTCTGAAACTCTGACATAACATTCAATAAAAATGTGTTTTCCTCCTTTTTATTACTCATACAGTTAACATATTTGCTTTTGTGCGCATGTAATATTGGCCTCAATTCACTAAGCTTAACTCCTGTCTTTAATAACGTTTCTAGAGTTATCACCATGGTGATAAGGCCTGTAGTATTCAGGAAACATTTTACCTCAGGCAAACCTAAAGTTAACTCTTCTGTCTTTAAGTTAACTCTTCAATCCTTAAAATAACTCCAGAGTTAAAGACAGGCTGTTTATTAACTGCATGTGAAAATAACTACAGAGGAGGTAAAATAACTACAGAGGAGGTAACTTAACTACAGAGGAGGTAACTTAACTACAGAGGAGGTAACTTAAGGAATGGAGAGATAACTCTCTCTTATGTGGAGGTAAGTTTTCTCTTGCCTTATTATCTCCAGCATGATCTTAGTGAATTGAGGCCTTTATGTTAACTCTTAAATCCTTAAAATAACTCCAGAGGTAAAGACAGGCTGTTAATTAACTGCATGTGAAAATAACTCCAGAGGAGGTAAATTAACTACAGAGGAGGTACATTAACTACAGTGGAGGTAACATTAGTAATGAAGAGATAAGATAACTCTTCCACTGTGTGGAGGTAAATTTTCTCTTGCCTTATTATCTCAAGCATGATCTTAGTGAATTGAGACCATTGGCCTCAATTCACTAAGATCATGCTGGAGATAAGTAAGAGAGTTATCTTATTTCTTCATTCCTTAAGTTACCTCCTCTGTAGTTAATTTACCTCCTCTGTCCTCTGTTATTTTCACACACAGTTAATAAACAGCCTGTCTTTAACTGTGGAGTTATTTTAAGGATTGAAGAGTTAACTTAAAGACAGAAGAGTTAACTTTAGGTTTGCCTGAGGTAAAATGTTTCCTGAATACGACATGACTCATCACCATGGTGACCACTCTAGAAACGTTATTAAAAACAGGAGATAAGCTTAGTGAATTGAGGCCATTGTCTGTTTACAAATTACAAGTTTCCAAAATGTAGTTTATCATACCCTGAACGCTGTCATTGCATTTTCTTAAAACTGTTTTTTATTATATATTAACCTCTTCTAATGAGCTTTTCTGAAGTGTGTGTGTGTGTGTGTGTGTGTGTGTGTCTGTCTGAAGCTTGTTACACTGTGTTTACACACGGCCTCAATTCACTAAGCTTATCTCCTGTCTTTAATAACGTTTCTAGAGTTATCACCATGCTGATAAGGCATGTAGTATTCAGGAAACATTTTACCTCAGGCAAAGCTACAGTTAACGCTTCAATTCTTAAAATAACTCCAGAATTCTAAAGTTAAAGGCAGGCTGTTAATTAACTGAGTGTGAAAATAACTACAGAGGAGGTAACTTAAAGGGACACTTAAGTCTGTGGGAAAAAAAGAGTTTTACTCACCTGGGGTTTCCAGCAGCCCCCTGCAGCTGTATTGTGCCCACGCAGACTCCATCAGATGCTCCTGGCCCCGCCGGCAGCCACTTCCGGTTTCGGCGACAGGAGCCGACAGGCAGGGAACGTGAGTAATTCGTTACATTCCTAGCCACAATAGCGCCCTCTATGCTGCTATAGCATAGAGTATATATCATATAGCAGCACAGAGGGCGCTATTGTGGCTGGGAACGCGAAGAATCAATCGCCTTCCCTTCCTGTCGCCGAAACCGTAAGTGGCTACCGGTGGGGCCAGGAGCATCTGATGGAGTGTGCATGGGCACAATACAGATGCAGGGGGCTGCTGGAAGCCCCAGGTGAGTAAAACTCATTTTTCCACAGACTTAAGTGTCCCTTTAAGGAATGAAGAGATAAGATAACACCCTCGCTTATCTCTTGCCTTATTATCTCCAGCATAATCCAGCCAATGGCCTCAATTCCCTAAGATCATGTTAGAGATAAGGCAAGTGAAAACTTGCCACCACACAGTGAGAGAGTTATCTCTTCATTCTTTAAGTTACCTCCTCTGTAGTTATTTTCACACTCAGTTAATGAACAGCCTGTGTTTAACTTTAGAATTCTGGAGTTATTTTAAGGATTGAAGGTAAATGTTGAGGTAAAATGTTTCCTGAATAATACATGCTTTATCACCATGGTGATAACTCTAGAAACATTATTAAAGCCAGTAGATAAGGTTGAGGCTACTGTAACAACATTGGAATGTACACAAAGATACTGTTATCTACAGTTTGGATGCGGATTGAAGCTGAATAGCAGGGCAATGTGCTTTTGTTTAACCATTTCAGTGATATTCTGCTAAAAAAAAAAATTGGGATAGTAGCTTTCAAGCTGTGAGGAATCTTTTAGAGCAAAGTAGAAATGCTGACTTTCAGACCACTTTAAAGGGAATCTGAAGTAAAAATAAACTTATGAGATAATGAATTGTATGTGTAGTACAACTAAGAAATAGAACAATAATATCAAAGAAAAGAGTCTCATATTGTTTCCAGAGCTGGAAGAGTTAAGAAACTTCACTTGTTATCTATGCAAAAGAGCTTCCCTGAGCTCTCCGACCCAAATTGGGTGGAAGACGGTGCTGTTTTCTGAAGCACTTACACATCAAAGAAACAGTGCATGACAACCTCAGATAAGGTTATACTGCAGGAAGGTTCAAAGGGTCGTTAGCTCTGCCTTGTTTCATGGTTTGAAATGCAGAGTGTAGTTTGTAAACTGCAAATATTAGAGAATCATGCAGTGTTATAAAAATAGCTATATAACTGAAAATAAAAATAGGAGACTCTTTTCTTTGCTACTAATGTTCTATTAATTATTGGTATGACACATACAATTCATTAGAGCATAAGCTTTTTTCTGCTTCAGCGTCACTTTAAATCACGCCGCTATAGTATCTAGAGTTTGGAGCCAGCTGGAAATCATCACCATTGCTGCTAAGCGGAGTTTGGTTACATAGTAGCTGAAGTCGGGAGTAAATCACCACTGCTACACTACCACTGCTAACTATAGTAGCTGGAGCTCAAACTCAGGACCCCAAATAACCTCCTCGGCACCACCATAGCTGCAATGTATACAGCGGCCTATGGCGGCGCCCAAATTATAAATTGCACTGTGGCGCCCAAATTACCTGACCAGCCTTTCTCTCCCTTCCTGCCTTTTCTTCCTCCTCTCCTCTGTCCTCAGCCCAGTCTCTTGAATGACTCCCACCCCCCTTTCTGCAGCTCTCCTGTGTCTGGGGGCACCTCTGACTACTTAATACTTGGGGGCACCTCTAACTACTTAATACTTGGGGGGACTATCTGGCTAATACTGGGGGGGGGGGGTACCTCTGACTACCAAACACTTGACGCCACCACTAGCTACTTTCATTTGTGGATATATATTTTCCATTTCTTGTGCCACAGGGGGCACCACCAGCTAGCCATTGTGCCCCCTTTGTACCCCGCCAAAAATCTGACGTTTAGACTCGTCACTGTGATCAAGCATGCAGCAGATGAGGTGTGTCTGACATTGTCAGATCTGACAAGATTAGCTGCATGCTCGTTCCTGGTGTTATTCAGACACTGCTGCAGCCGAATAGACCAGCAGGACTGCCAGGCAACTGGTTTTGTTTAACAGGAAATAAATATGGCAGCCTCCATGTTTTTCTCACTTCAGGACTGCAACGCCAAAGATGCAGTATGGAGATTACTGCGGTAGTGAGCGATAATCTCCATTCTGGCTGCGGGCCAAGCAGGAGTATCTCTCTTGCTCTCACTTCCTGTGGCCGGAATTTGAATTGTGCAGAAGTGTATTGGAAGAATATGCTTCCATGCCTAAAGTTGAAAGAAATCGAGAGCCCAATATAGTGTAGTATGTCAGAACTGGTTGGTAAAGCAGATAAGTGAGATGGTTATACTCCCAAACACGGGTTACCCCCTAGGTAACCACTAAATAAGCAGGTGAGAAGATTAGACCTGTCCTCACTCAGGATTAAGAAGTCGCTCTCTGTAGATCGGAAGAAAGGGGGGTAGGTCACCCCTCCACCTGGGGTGGACTCAAATATACTGGTAGGTGAACAGAGGCGCTGGAAGAATAAAAGTGCATAACATTTTTTTTAAAAAATTGCTGGGAGGAAGTGGTGGACTTACCTCCGTAAAGCAGACACAAAGGACTGTCACTATGTAAACATACACATTTATTGAAAATACCCCAAGAATGCAACCCGTTTCGCGGACACAGCTCACTTCATCATACCTGAACGCATCAAACCGCACAAGGTATGAAATGCCCCATAGACTTGCACTGGCGTAGCGTTGGCCTGCAGCCAAATATGCCAATATATCGCGCCAGTGTGAAAGGGGTCTCAGCTGTCCTTTAAGCTGAAAGTCAAACTTTTCAAGGCGTGATTACGGGGACCGGGGGGAAACAAGGAGAGAAGCAGGCAATGTACAAGGGGGTATGTGGATCCAGCATGAGCATACCTCTGTGCTTACCTTAGATAGCTGTGCCCTTGGATTAGGTATCCTTTAACATCATAAAATAATATTATGTGTAGAAGTATGTTTTCTACATAGTAGAGGCGTATTGGGAGCACAGTATGACTCTTATACAGAGACAAATACATGTTGGGCTTATCTGCCTCAGCATAGCAAATAACACAACACCTACTTTGCTTGCAGAAAGGGAATCCTAGGGCCCCGGTGGGGACATAGATATCAAAGATGAAAATTGGTTCAGTGAGCATCATCTCTGTTCCCGGTGGAAGGTCTTCTTTAGAGCACAGCTTTTGCCGTAATGCTGCTATTTGCTGTTACCAGAATAGCTGCGAGCGAGGCGTTTTGGTGGCTTGTTATACAATTCTACAAAGCCAAACAAAACTGCATATGCTAATAGCGACCTTTCAAACCGCTCAGTGTCCTATTTCCAAATAATGGCTGCGGCTTTGTTTACATTTTTCAATCATTTCACCCTAGGGTTACATCAGCGAAAACATGCTTTTATTCCATACGTATTGTAAATGGCCAGGTGAGGCAGAATGAGATGCCGAGGCTGTAATCTGCATTACAATGCGTGGTTGATAGAAAGCACAAGTCTGTTCCTCTCAGACGTCTTCTCTCGCTGCTTTCTATGTCTTCTCACTAGGCTATAGATAGAACTATATGAGGCATGTCACATTCTTATCCTACTATGTTAAATTGCAATTTTTTTTTACAATTCATGTTATTTTTTCGACAATTGATATTAACCCTTTACCAGGTCAATTTATTTTAGCACATTATTTATTTTATTTCTTATTTGTTACATTTCCCTGCTTGTAATTAGTACTGCTGTAATGTGTATTTATGGCCACTTGTCACTAGGGGGCAGTGTGAGAGAATAAGGGCCAGTGCACACACGATTCTAGGCATGTTCCTAGCGATTTTCTAAGCATGCCTATCGATTTTTGGAGCGTTTTGGTGTAGCGTTTAATTTTCGTTACAGTAGAGCTGTGACTGAACAGCTTCTGTAACAAAAACGCTTGGAAAATCACTTCACAGCGATTTCCACTTTCCTATACTTAACATTGAGGCTGAATCGCCTCAGAAATCTCAAAAATGCTGCAGGACCCGCATTTGCATTTTGGAAAAAAAGCACATCGCTCTGGTGTGCTCCATCCCATTCAAATACATTAGCCAAGCGCATTTTGAAGGGCAAGCGTTGTAAGAAGTGCACAGAAGCGCTCTTGGTTTGCACTAGCCCTAACATAGGTCTTCTGCTTTCCGTTTTTATGTTTTCTGCTAGTAGAGAGAGAGATCAAAGCATTCCAAGAATTTACAGCATGATGAGTTCTGCAGGCTGAGGTCAAATGCAGTGTGCTTATCTCAAACCAGATAACCCTATTGAAGCTGCTTATGGGTTAAAGACAAACTTTAACCCAGGATTAAAGGAGAACTGTATTGAGAGGTACATAGAGGCTGCCATATTTATTTCCATTTAAGCAATATCAGATACCTGGCTATTCAGCTAATCCTCTGCCTCAAATACTTTCAGCCATAGGCCCTGAACAAGCATGCAGGAGATCAGGTGTTTCTGACAAATTTGACAGATATGACAAGATTAGCTGCATGCTTGTTTCTGGTGTGATTCGGGCACTTCTTTTGCCAAATAGACCAGCAGGGCTCCCAGGTAACTGGTATTGCTTAAAAGGAAATAAAAATGGCAGCCTCCATATACTTCTCACTACAGTTCTTCTTTAAATTTCATTCCAATCAGTAGCTGATACCCTCTTTCCCAAGAGAAATCTTTTCTTGAATAGATCATCAGGGCTGTCTGTATGGCTGACATTGTGGAGAAACCCCTCCCACAGTGTGATGTCAGGGCCATGGCCCTGACAGTATTCTGCCTGTCTGCCTGATTACATTGTGGAAAATAAGGTTGTTTCCAACTGCAACGCAAGCAATATCTCACTCTGTGTATAGAACTCTCAGTAAATGAACAGATCACCTGGCAGGACTAAAGATGCCACCTGTTGAAATTTCAGATTGTAAATCAGGGAGAGGAAAGGCTTTACACTTGGAAAACACTGACTAAATAATCATTGTTAAATGATTGTATATATATATATATGTATATGTATATATATGTATATATATATATATATATACATACATACATACATACATACATACATACATACATACATACATACATACAGTACATTTGGACGTACCTTTTCATTCAAAGAGTCTTCTTTATTTTCATGACTATGAACATTGTAGATTCACACTGAAGGCATCCAAACTATGAATTAACACATGTGGAAGTATAGTACATAACCAAAAAGTGTGAAACAACTGAAAATATGTCTTTCAAAGTAGCCACCTTTTGTTTTGATTACTGCTTTCAGGGGCGTAGCTAGAAATGACTGGGCCCCATAGCAAAAAAATGTTATGCCCCCCCACGACCTTGCAACCCCACGGACCTCGGACCTGGCACCCAAACATTCCTCCAGGACCCTCCACCCCAACATTCCCACACCCCTCTAAGTACAGCATAAGTAGCCAGGTCTATAGGTGTCCCTAGAATAGGTGGCCAGGGGTATAGATGTCCCCACAACAGGTAGCCAGGGGGAGAGATGTCCCCAGAACAGGTAGCCAGGGGAAGAGATGTACCCAGAACAGGTAGCCAAGGGTATATGTGCCCAGTATATGTAGGCAGGGGTACAGGGCCGGTTCTAGACTGGTACATATGAGAGGGCAGGCAAAAATGGGTAGGGGCAACATTTTCGAGGAAATGTTTAAAATGGGCGTGGCCATGATGTCATGTGGGTGGGGCTAACTGTAATGTAGTTATACTAGCTAATGTAGTTACATAAAAAAAATATGAAGTAAATGCACATAATGACAGACAGCGTTTCCCCAGTAAATTCACGTAATGAGAGACATCACAAATATGCAATGAGTAAAAGTTCATCTTGGATCCACTTTAAAACATAGGATCTTATGATGAATTTGTTATGATGAGTAGATTCTGCCCCTGGGCCTGTCGGAAGCCTGAGGATTATACTGTACATAGCTGTGGTTGGGCGTCTTTGTGCTAGATGACCAGTATGGAATCTCTTTGTGTCTACTTATCTGCATTCCAGTGCCTAAAAACAGTGCACACGTTCTTGAAATGACCTCTGCTCGCACCAAGCATCTACCATTCTTTTTAATTACAGACTTGTTTTAGGTACTTGAAATGACAGCATAGATTTCTAGTCCTGAAACCAGAATCCGCCCGCATTCACCCTTTCATTATTCCGTTGGCATTCTCCCAGCTGCACCACAAGCAGACTGTAAATCTGAGAGACGGTATTTATGTTTCAGGATGGGATAACCACAGCACAGTTCATGAGCTGTGCACTGCCTGCTTCTGCACAGCCACAAGACCTCTCCCAGGCTGCTCTCTGTGGCCTGTGGTGTGGCTGTTATACTTGTATGCCTGTAACTAGTTTAGTGTGGCTAACTTTAATGTTCTATTTTAGGATACACTGACCCCTGAAGAAGTCTTATTTAAAAACAAAAACTAGGGGTTTCTTATTTTAAACAAAGTTTAAAGAGGAACTGTAGTGAAAAAGGGGGACAAATCAATATATTGCAAAGTGAGAAGTTAAAAATTAGAAGAAAGATCAAGAAGTGATTGATATTCATCATGCAATTTGTTCATGTTGTTTGATCCACAGTGAACCTGCACATAATCATGTTTGCTACTGGTAGACTAGAAAAAACTAGACAGCATCAACTGCCATTATCTATAACCACACACCCCTAACAATGCGATAGGCTAAAAGTTTTTTTTTTTATAGATATACGTATGCACAGAGGAAGATACTGGTTGCATGGCAGTTGGAAACAGCTGTATTTCCCACAATGCAACAAGGTTTACGGGCAGGAAATTGGCACGACCTAGGTCATGACATCAGACTATGGGATGGGTTTTACCACAATATCAGCCATACAGACCCCACTGATGATCTATTTGAGGAAGTGTAAAGATTTATCATGGGAAAAGGTGCATCAGCTGCTGATTGGAATGAAGTTCAATCCTTGGTTACAGTTCCTCTTTAACCACTTCCCTACCCTGGTCATTTTCCCCGTTCAGTTAAGCTCAGATTACTCTGGCATCACATTTATCAATAATTACCACAACTAAATGATCTATATATATTTTTTTTCAGGATAAATTAGGCTTTTGTGGCTGATATTTGTTTTTTGGTAATTACCTTATTTTCTATGCATTTTAAAAGGAAAATACGGGAAAAAAGTAAAAAAAAAATACACAATTTATTCACTTTCATTTTGTAGCTTAAATGTAAACAGTTCTATTGTACTGTAAACCCACACATTTTATTTGACTATAGAGTTCATTTGTTTTGATAATGTATTAGATGTAACAATTAAGTAATATATACAATCTGCTACTGTCTGCTCCTGGAATGTGTGTTATAAACTTGTTTACTAATTAGTGCTGCCATTGAATTCCCTGGGAGGAGGAGAGGGGTTTACTGTAATTACTTTTTAACTCTGTAGTGATATTATCAGGTCAGAGATTAATAAACAGTATTATCTAAGATTTTGTAGGGAGGAGAGTGCAGAGACTTATTTTCACGTCATAGGGACAGGAAGTGGTTAAGCTATACCTTTCAATGTATCACACACAGTATCTAGTTTGACTGCAGTTTGCATTAATGCACAAAGCATAAGGGTGATAAAGTTGATTCAGCTAAAAAGGAGGGCACAGACAACTCCACAGTTACCACATGGATACCTTGAGAATTGCCGAAGGCTGCTATCAGTATATATCACATGTAATAATTCAAAACTGCTCAGCTCAGTTCATGATTTTGTAAAGGACGTTTTAATGAATTTTTTGAATGCCTGGAGTACGGAGAAAACCATATTGAAAAAGAGGACATGTCCTCTTTTAAAGGGAACCTAAACTGAGAGGCATATGGATGCTTCCTTTTAAACAATACCAGTTGCCTGCCAGTCCTGCAGCTCTCTTTGGCTGCAGTAGTGGCTGAAAAACACACCTGAAACAACCATGCAGCAAATCCAGTCTGACTTCAGTCAGAGCACCTGATCTGCATGCTTGTTGAGGGGCTGTGGCTAAAAGTATTAGAGACATAGGATCAACAGGAGAGTCAGGCAACTGGTATTATTTTAAAAGGAAAGATCTATATCCTTCTCAGTTTATGTTCCCTTTAATTTGTCACCCACAAAACATGCGTGATTTATCCTGCTTAAAGTGAACCTCCGGACTAAAAATCGACTCAGCAGTACTGAAAAGGCCTGGTGTTTCTTTAACAGATTTACAGCATCAGAACTTTGTTTCTCTTATACAAGCCTCATTTTTAGCTGCACAGAAGAAAACTGCCCGGGCTTTTTTCCCCTGATGCTGTGCAAAGCATGATGGGATTTCTGATGTTGTTGCTCTCGTTCTGCTGTTTTGGTGCAATTTTTTTTTTTTTTACATTTTGAATTTGACATTTGAAGCCTAACATGTGCAGCTGGGAGGGGTGATCAGGACACAGGACAGTTGGAACTGTGTCTCCTGCTCCTTGTCACCTCCTTTCAACCAAAAAGATGGCAGCCCCCATGAATCACAAACATTTGCCTGTTCTTTTAAAACAGGGTGGGTAAGAGATTATATTACCGATCTTTTCTAATTAACATAACTAATGTAACTTAATGACAGTATGTTTGTTTAGGCTGAAGTCCCCTTTACATAATTTCACTGAAGCTTGCAACTTTACAAAAATGTACTGAGATTTAGCACTCAGCAGAGGTGCACTGAAATGGAGAACAGAGATTCAATGAACATTGCTACATCAGAGGCTCACATAGATTTGATGCTGCAGAGAATCTCTGAGATTTGGCTTTCTTTTAGGACTCGCTGCCATTTTATTTGCACCCTGGTCTAGACTGGTCACAGCAGTCAGGCAAATGTAAGCAGCAGAGATTGCTAATGAGATTTTCCATTTTTCCAATTTACAGACAGATTTAAAGGGGAGCTTTAACCAGAGATTCATCCTAATCAGTAGCTGATACCCCCTTTCCCAGAAGAAATCTTTACCTTTTCTTGAATAAATCATCAGGGGGGGAAGACACTGTATGACTGATCTCTATTGCTCTTATTGCGCTGAGCCCCTTTCCTCCATACGCAGTTTAAGTTCTCTTGTCCTTTGTATAAACGTAGGGATGAAAAGTTCATTTGTTAAGCTTTTAATACATCACAACGTGTTGGAATGTTCGTTTTTTTTTTATCCATATAGCAGAAACAATGTATTGGCTTTATGGGAATATTCGTTGTTTTACCTCACACGGATTTATTTGCCACAGCATTATTGTAAAGTGTAACCCATTCCCAGATAATCCCACAAACGTATCAGCGGATGCCAAGCCCATTCCTATTTAAGAGAAAACTGCAGCATTCCATGAGCAAGCCACAATATCAGATGGAGAGTGTTCTCACCAGCATAGAAATAATGATAACCAGTTATACAAACAGCCCAGTCTCAACCTTTTCCCACATCTCTGACGTGATCCTGTACAAAACACTCACAGATTCTGGTTTTGGCACTTAGAAAAGTCATTTCTCCTCCTCGGCGTTCTGTTCTCTGTTAGGAAATATGACTTTGTCCTTCCAAAATCATCTGCAAATATTAATATGCGGTTTAGGCAGAATGTGCTACTTTGGAGGAAAAACAAGCAGCATTCTGCAAAAAAACAAGCTGATGTCGGAATACTATTTCTGTCACTTATCATAAATCACTTTCTTTATTCTTTCTTATTGTGGTATATTCAATAGCTTGCAGTACTTTAATAGATTGTGAAGTGCTAATAAGGTTGTGAACAGGCCCTGTTCTAGCACAGAGAATACTCAGTGTGCCTCTGAAAATCTTACTGGCACAGAGGCCATCTCCCAGCATGCCGTGTAGACATCTGATGTGATTGGCTATGATGGGTCGGACTTTGATCAGGATCATACAAGATAAATGGCCAAAGGCTACTAATTGCAAAGTCAGTTATGCATAATAGCAGATTGTCTTCATCTCTGCAACTCACAACAACTGGGATCACCAAGAATCAGTCAGAAGGAGTCAAAAAGTCCTCTACATAAAAAGTACTGCAAAGTTTAAAATTGCCTCTTTAAGTACTTCCCGACCGCTCATTGCCAAATGTCATGAACGCTGCGGCAGCCCCAGGACCGCTCAACGCCAGTTGCCGTGAAGTCCTGGGGCGGGGTTTTGCAGGTGATCGTGCGCGCTGATGCGTGTGCATCTCCGCTTGAATGATGATGTTCGGCTCAGCCCTGCATCGAGGCCATAAAGGGAACCAGATATGGAGAATGAAAACGATTTTATACATACCTGGGGCTTCCTCCAGCTCCATCCGCCTGGATCGCTCCCACGCCGCCGTCCTCTGCTGCCTGCAGCTACAAGAACCAGGTCCTGTCACTGACGTCATCGGAGCCAGCCTACGCAGGAGAAGTGCGCCCTCTACATATCTCTCTAGCGGCTGCTGCAGAGATATGCAAACAGCGCACTTCTCTTACGCTAGACTGGCTCCGACTGACAGAAATATGGGGAACCGGTTCTTGTAGCTGTGGGCATCGGAGGACGGCGGCATGGGAGCGATCCAGGCGGATGGGGCTGGAGGAAGCCCCAGGTATGTATAAAATCTTTTTCAGTCTTCATATCTGGTTCACTTTAAAGCTGCAGTGGCCTAAATTGTAAAAAAAAATAGCCTGGTCACTAGGGGGTGTAGGCCTACGGTCCTCAATTGGTTAAATCTGTAAGAAAAAAAGTGCCCCTGTGGGGTACTTACCTTAGCAGGGGGAAGCCTCTGTCCTCTGCACCTGCACAGTAGAGCGGATCCAATCGGGCTCGGTTATATCCTCCCGAGGCAGAAGGAAAGCCGCTACTACGCATGCTTAAGTCTCACACAGGATTGTTATGATCCTGGAGCCCTGGCAGATTTTTGGCAGCTGACGGCGCTGGAACGGAGGGACGGAGGAGGATGGGGAAATCCTCATTACGCTCCAGAGGCTTCCCCCTCCTGAAGTAAGTACCTCATAGGTGCACTTTTTTTTTTTGTTACAGATTCTCCTTAAAGCCTCTGTTTATTTTTTTTTTTTTAAAAGCCTCTGGATCCTCTTCCCAGGCTGTCCCCTGGACCTCCATTGCCGCTTGCGGACCCTCTAAAGGAATCAGACAAGCGCATGTCAGATTCAAGATCTGTGCTACGCTCCTCCTCATGCACGGATGTGGTCATACCCTGTAAGCTGGAACCGCTCATGCATGAGTGGCTCCCTGCTACAGTGGGAGTACATTTGAAATTGGCGCCGGTAGACTTGGGCGCAGGATACAGCGGCTTCTGCACAAGTCCGGGCCGATTTAATTACTATTCCCCCTCCAGGCCGCCATGGATAGTGGGGGAATGAAATAATTCGGCTTCCAGCGATTGCTGGAGGCCGAATTATTATGTTTTTAAGCAACCTCGGCTCCTTCTTCTGACGGAGCCGACGTTACTCACTGAGCACTTCAATAGGAGTGATTCCTATTGAAGTCTATGGAGGCGCCGGCTGCGCCCAAATCTAGCAGCTGAAAAGCACTGCTCCGTACAGTGGCGGCGTGGCCGTGCTCCCGCAGCTGCAACATGGCCACACACACAAAGTAGCAGCCCAAGTCTTCTGGATGGTCCCGACGAGCAAGCGTAAGGAGGACATGGGAAGCCTCTAAAGCAGGGGCGGTTCTTCCATGAAGCAATGTGCATCACATGCTTCAAGGCAGCAGATCTCAGGGAGAAGCACATGTTCAGTTTGATCAGCTGATAGATTTGTAAGGCTCTTATTTGCCGGTCATGATCATGCATTGTACCAGGAAGTCGCAGCAAATCAGCACCTTACAAATCTATCAGCTGATCAAACTGATCACATGCTTCTCCATGAGCTCTCCTAAGCATCGCCATCTCTTTTTGCCAGTACTAAAGATGTTGCTGATTGTGATCAATTTCAGAGAATAAATCAGGGAGAGTAAATCTTTTACAATAGACAAACACTAGCTATATAATTTATAAATGAATACTGTATTAAGAAAAAAATAAACATACACACGTCATACTTACCTCCCGTGTAGTCCTCAATCTCTTTCTCCCCTCCTGTGTCCTGTTTGTCATCTGTGATCAATGGAATTCTCCATCCTCCATTTTGAAAATGGCCATTACTGCATAACAGCTTCCTGGTCAGCACACTGTTAAACTGTAATATCACCTATGTGTGCCATAGGAAAACATGGGCATTTTCTGGCACATCAGTTGTCCTTTCAGATATAACTGACAGCAACTGAGATATTCCAGTTCTGACAAAATCTTGTCAGAAATGGAAGGAATCATTGTAAGAAGAAAATGGTGAGCTTCTGAGAGGAACTGACGGTGAGGTAAGTATGTCATATTCATTTGCAGATACATCAGGTGTTTATTTTAAATAATTTTACTCTGTTCAGCTTTACTTTAAGAGATGCTTTGTGAAACTTACAGAAGAAAAGGAACACATTCCAGTTATCCAATGTTACTGTGGAAATGAGAAGTTAATATTGATTTTTAAATGCAGAAGGCACAGAGACTGGATGACACCCCCACCCCCCTCCTTTCCTTACTAGAAAAACAGCAGCTCTTTGAATGTAACCCGCTTGGCTGCAGCTGCTCTTTGTCCAATTGTGCTGATTGATTTCTGGGCTCTGAAAATCTATTTCCATGCTTCAGAATGACTGTATCCAATTTAACTTTTGTAATAAGTGACCCCTGTCACATGTGAAATGAGAATATCATTAACTTCCTTCAGGAGTCTAATCACTGTCGTCAAGCACTTTGTAACGGCATCTTCATTTAAATGCTGATCTATAGACAGCAATGCCAGGCATTAAATTAACTGGTGTTTAGCTGTTTGGTAAAAATAAAAAAAGAAGAAAAAAAAAGAAAATGCATAGGGGACTTGGGTTCCCATGGCAACAAGTATCCCTCCAATTCACAATAGTATAGAACATATCTGGAGAATTAAGATAACATTTCTCAGCTGAAGATGATGAAGTATATTATTTGTTAGCCAATTTTACAGGAAAAAAAGGATGGTGGAGGATATTTACTCTTCTGGTCAAGAATAAATGTCAGCAGTAATTTATATAACATAAACCTTTAGTGCCCACATCATGGTGAAACACCGTGCTAAGCCCAACATTTAATTTGATTCTGAAAAGAGAACCTTAACTGAGAGGGATATGGATGTTTCCTTTTAAATAATACCAGTTGCCTGGCAGTCCTGCTGAACTCTTTGGCTACAGTAGTGGCTGAATCACACACCTGAAACAAGCATGCAGCTAATCCAGTCTGACTTCAGTCAGAGCACCTGATCTGCATGCTTGTTCAGGGGCTGTGGCTAAAAGTATTAGAGACACAGGATCAGCAGGGCTGCCAGGCAACTGGTATTATTTTAAAAGGAAAAATCCATATCCTTCTCAGTTAGGTTCCCTTTAAAGGGGATCACATATATAACTATAAATTATCAACATTACCTTTAGAACTGAACTTTACAAGTTGAAAATGACTCATTGTGTTGCCTACAGCTGTGTACCTATCCATACAGGCTTAAGGGGAACATGGAGTGAGAGGGATATGGAGGCTACCATATTGATTTCCTTTTAAAAATGTAAGTTACCTGGTTATCTTCTTGATACTCTGTCTCTAAAGCCTGGTACATACCTTCAATTTTCATTGGCCAATTACTAACCAATTTACCACCTCCAAGAAATAAGAGAGTTTACCTGCACAATGTGTACAGGCAAACAGAAGCGCCAAAAGGATAAAAGTTGATAAAAAGTTTAAAAATCGGGGAGGCCGAGGTGGATCTCCCTCCTCCAGGTAGGCACAACAAACTGTTGATAGAGTTCAACTAAATATTTATTCACATACTAATATGTTGGCACTATATAAATACTAAAATAAATAAATCAAGAGGGTCTTACACGATGAGAGTTCCTTTCCCAGCTCAGAGAACCTGACCTCATGCACTTCCTCCCTGTACTTAAAGTATTAACTCTTTGTGGCCAGCTCTGCACCTACAGTTCTCCCTGCTCAGTGTATAATAATGCTTTTAACATGTCCCAAAGCCATGTGATCTTTGCTTAGAATTGCAGTGTCATCCCAACAGAACATTGAGCTAGAGGAGTCCTCCAACTAGATATTTTAAATGTACTGTATAAATAGACTGATAATGTAATGAAAATATGAAAATAGTACCCATGTGAGACAGTGGCAATTAAGAGGTGGCTATCTTCAGAAATGTTTACACTTCAATTATGCTGTGTCTCTTAATGCTGTGAAGTCTTATTTCGGGGATGGACAAATTGCTAGATGCTGATGCTATAACCACATGTTCTGGAGGCTATGCAGGAGCCATGGAAAACTACATCACTTGCCAGCTTGGAAACCGAATTGTTCAGGGTGCCAAAACACTTCCTTCACCTTTTTTTTAGTCCTTTAGAGTAAATCTTGACTTCCCAGTGGCTCCTGTATATAACATTATCTGAGGCCATAGCCTTTCGGATCACACCATGCCAAAACCAAAAAATAATACTGCATTAATACATTTTGTAAAATGAAAAAAGGGAAATACCTGCTGTATCCGTGCACAGATTATTTCCTCCTAAACTACCTACTACTGCCTGCTCGCTGCCAGTCAGACTCAGACACTTCCTGTCTAGTGACTTGGGCATTGCAGTGTCAGCAGAACCATTGTCTCCCTGCTGACCCATGGTCCAGCATGGTAGCCAATCTCTAGGCGCCACTTCAGACTGATTGGGAGGAGGTAGGTAGTGAGAAAGCAGCTGGAAGTTGTTGAGGATGATAGAGCTGTGTGGTAGCTTTAGCCGGAGTTCGGTTATACAAAAGTTCCACTATGCCAGGCATGGGCAAACTTGGCCCTCCAGCTGTTGAGGAACTACAAGTCCCACAATGCATTGCAGGAGTCTGACAGCCACAGTCATGACTCATAAAGGCAAATGCATTGTGGGATTTGTAGTTCCTTAACAGCTGGAGGGCCAAGTTTGCCCATGCCTGCACTATGCCATGTGCGCCACAGCTCCCAACTGTCCCTCTTTTGGCGGGACAGTCCCTCTTTGGGAACCCTGTCCCTCTTTCTTCCTCATATGTCCCTCTTTCTTCCTCATATGTCCCTCTTTCTTCCTCATATGTCCCTCTTTCAGGACTTTGTCCCTCTTTCTGTGTAAATATACAGAGATGTGAAAAACGATTTGCCCCCTTCCTGATTTCTTATTCTTTTGCATGTTTGTCACACTTAAATGTTTCTGCTCATTAAAAACCGTTAACTATTAGTCAAAGATAACCTAATTGAACACAAAATGTAGTTTTAAATGATGGTTTTTATTATTTAGTGAGAAAAAAAACTCCAAATCTACATGGCCCTGTGTGAAAAAATGATTGCCCCCCCTTGTTAAAAAAATAACTTAACTGTGGTTTATCACACCTGAGTTCAATTTCTGTAGTCACCCCCAGGCCTGATTACTGCCACACCTGTTTCAATCAAGAAATCACTTAAATAGAAGCTATCTGACACAGAGAAGTAGACCAAAAGCACCCCAAAAGCTAGACATCATGCCAAGGTCCAAAGAAATTCAGGAATAAATGAGAACAAAAGTAATTGAGATCTATCAGTCTGGTAAAGGTTGTAAAGCCATTTCTAAAGCTTTGGGACTCCAGCAAACCACAGTGAGAGCCATTATCCACAAATGGCAAAAACATGGAACATTGATGAACCTTCCCAGGAGTGGCCGGCCGACCAAAATTACCCCAAGAGCGCAGAGAAAACTCATCCGATAGGCCACAAAAGACCCCAGGACAACATCTAAAGAACTGCAGGCCTCACTTGCCTCAATTAAGGTCAGTGTTCACCACTCCACCATAAGAAAGAGACTGGGCAAAAACGGCCTGCATGGCAGATATCCATGGCGCAAACCACTTTTAAGCAAAAAGAACATCAAGGCTCGTCTCAATTTTGCTAAAAAAACATCTCAATGATTGCCAAGACTTTTGGGAAAATACCTTGTGGACCGACGAGACAAAAGTTGAACTTTTTGGAAGGTGCGTGTCCCGTTACATCTGGCGTAGAAGTAACACAGCATTTCAGCAAAAGAACATCATACCAACAGTAAAATATGGTGGTGGTAGTGTGATGGGCTGGGGTTGTTTTGCTGCTTCAGGACCTGGAAGGCTTGCTGTGGTAGATGGAAGCATGAATTCTACTGTCTACCAAAAAATCCTGAAGGAGAATGTCCAGCCATCTGTTCGTCAACTCAATCTGAAGCGATCTTGGGTGCTGCAGCAGGACAATGAGCCAAAACACACCAGCAAATCCACCTCTGAATGGCTGAAGAAAAACAAAATGAAAACTTTAGAGTGGCCTAGTCAAAGTCCTGACCTGAATCCTATTGAGATGTTGTGGCATGACCTTAAAAAGGCGGTTCATGCTAGAAAACCCTCAAATAAAGCTGAATTACAACAATTCTGCAAAGATGAGTGGGCCAAAATTCCTCCAGGGCGCCTTAAAAGACTTGTTGCAAGTTATCGCAAACGCTTGATTGCAGTTATTGTTGCTAAGGGTTGCCCAACCAGTTATTAGGTTCAGGGGGCAATTTCTTTTTCACACAGGGCTGTCAGGAACCGGCCCGCGGCACGCCTGCGTATGCGGTTCCCGACTGCGGGTTTGACCAGATCAAGCGGGGAGCAGCCTTATTTAAGCTACAAACAAGGCTGTGACCCCCCCAGAACACTTCTCACTGCCACCACTAGCGGTTCGCTAGACACTTCCACTCTGCTGTCGAGTCCTCAGCGCGCACTCCGCGTTTTCGTATTCGGGTCAGCTTTGCGCTTAGGCCGAATACGGGAACGCCACGCACCCCCACACACACACACACACACACACACACACACACACACACACACACACACACACACACACACACACACACACACACACACAGTTGCAATCTTACACTGTAGTGAAGCAAAACCACTAACAGTCGTTCCGAACGATACTGTTAGACTTCCCACTCGGCTGTCGAGCACAGAAGTGCCTCATACACACAATGCGATTACAATTTCATATGGTAGTGTTGCTCAAGCGTACAATTAGGCATGGATTTATACACAGTTGCACTTCAATCTCTTCTAGGCTATGAGTGTTAGTTTAGCACAGCAGAAGTCAAGCTTATTAAATAAAGATTTAATATTCTATAAAAACGAGGAACAATGCAGAAATTAATATATACAAAAGATGTACAAAAATAAAAAAGTTACAAAGATAAAAGTTACAAAAATAAGAGGTTACAAAGATACACACCAAGCAATTTGCTTACCAAAATACAGGAATCCAGATAGAAGAACCTTGGACTTTTGTGGACGGACACAATTCTGGTTAGACCAGGAGTCCACTAGCTTGGGCCAGGAGACCAGCTGCCGCTACCGTCAGGAGGGGACTGATTTGAGGTAGCTGTCCCTTGGTTTTTATAATGAAATATTCGCCTCGAGGCTGTAAGCCTGTGTGGACGGGGGGGACCTAGATTTAATTACATCCTCAGTCATAATTGGATTTCCAGAGATCTAACATCCACATACATGAAAGACTTCACTAGTCCACGTTACAGGTGACAACCCCATTGTTGACAGTATTTCCTAGCTGATCAAATAATTTGACCAATAATTTCATTTCCACAGGTAGAAAATGGTATCAAAAGGACTTCACCCCTTCAATCATTTCCAGTAGGCTGTCAAATACATTTCAAACATTCAGGTGTCAGCTTCCCCCTGTCCCCAAGACTCTGGCAGGCTTGACTTGTATAATGGGACAATGGCTGACACCAGACTCAAAAGCCAAAGCCGACCAGCCTATTCTTCCTCAATTGGCAGCTAATTAGCAGTAGACACAGTTTCCCCTGCTGGACAATGGGGCAGAGGTAATGGACATCTACATACAGAATTACATTAGACTTCAGTTTACTCTGGCCAGGTGACCAATTACTCCCAAGCCCAATACATCTGTGGTTTTACCCAGTAGACAGAAACAGGACAGAAATATGTTCTGTTATTATCCTTAACATTATCAGCCTCATAACTAGCAGCTATATTCCTGACAAGGGCCATGTAGGTTTTGAGTTTTTTTTCTCACTAAATAATAAAAACCATCATTTAAAACTGCATTTTGTGTTCAATTATGTTATCTTTGACTAATAGTTAACGGTTTTTGGTGAGCAGAAACATTTAAGTGTGACAAACAGAAATCAGGAAGGGGGCAAATAGTTTTTCACATCACTGTATGTATTTATCTACAGAAAATGTGTTTAATTGGCTCTAAAATGTATTTCCATATTTTCAATTGATATTTCTTATTTTTAAATGTTAATGTGAAGGAAAATGAACCAGGATAGAAAGGACCAGTGTGGTTTGAGTTATAAAACAACATATTTTTCTGGTATGTGTGACTAGGGGTGTGCTGGGGCATGATTAGAGGTGTGACTTAATTGTCCCTCTTTCTCATCTCAAAAAGTTTGGAGAGATGCATGTGTGCTGCTAGGCAGAGTTTAGTCATACTATAGCTGAACTCCTGCTCCCAAATTATCCAGTCAGCACTGCCATAGCTGCAGATTACATTGTGGCCAGGGGTGTAACTGGGGGGAGCAGCCTATGCAACTGCAGGGGGGCCTAGGAGTGTGAGCCTTCCCTTTCTCTGATACTCCAGATCAGGTGTGTTTGTGGCTACATATGTTATGCATATGAAGATCCTGATGGCCACACTTGTTCTATGGACCTTGTAAGATGGGCTCCTGGGCCGTGAGGGTCACTGAGAAGAGGCAAAGGAAGGTGTGTAAATATTAAGGGGCCCCATGATTTGTAGTTATTCCCCTGATTGTGGCCTATGGCAGCGTCCGGGCTACGAGGCGTGCCTCACGCTCAATGTAAGCATAGCTATGTACAGTATATGCCATCGGAAGAGTTGGGCGCTGGATACAACTGATAAATGGCTGACCCCGCTCCTGCACAAGTCCTAGGGGCGTTTATTACTATTCCCCCTCCAGGTCCACGTGGATAGTGAGTCATTTGAGATCCGTATTTTGACAGCACTCAAGTTACTCACCGAGCTCTGCTATAGCTGTAATTCCTACTATGCCCTATGGTGGCGCTCAAATCTCCTGCGCTGGTTTAACAGCGCTTGCAGTGTAACACCTCTGTATTAAACTACTGTGCGTTCTGGATGATATGAGAGGATATGTAGCTTCACTTCTGTCACTAGTTTTTACAGTGGGAGTTGTGTTCCATGTAACAGCGGGAGCGCAACACAATGGGAAAACAATGCTGCATGTTCGCTGCGCATTGCGTCACATGCAATCAAGTACAGTGAAGCATACAGTAAATTAAAAGTATGCTTCTAAGTCACTGTTAACCTTCGTGGTTGCAGTGCTGCATGCTGTTATACTGCACCCGCGTCACATTGGTGGTGCATTGCAGTGCCGCAAGCTGTGTTGCAGAGCACCGGTTATGCCGCACCGCTGTGAACTTAACCGTAAAGTCTGTTTGTTGGTTTTATCTGAGAACAGCTTTCATCGTATACTCTAACATAGCCAAATGTATTAGAATCCTATATCATTCACACCAGCTGTAATTGCCAATAGTGGTGCTCTTGTGGGTTGTTTTTTTGGGGGGCTTTTTTTTTTTTTTTCAAATTGGTTCATTACATTTTTATGAAGCACATTGATTTTTCTGCTAACTAATTAAAATCAGTTATGACCGATTACGGCGCAGGTAGTTTCTCCCTGTAATGAAATGGGCCTCCATAAGATTATACTGTAAAGTCATTTTGGCTGATATAATAAAAATAATGAAAGGACCTCTATTATAAAGAATTGTGACATTCTGCTGTTCCATAAAGCTGTTCACATAGCAGCAGCAGGATTAAAAGGAACCCGAGGTGTGCAGGGTCGGTTCAAGTAACAATGGAGCCCTAGGGCAAGATTAGCTTGGGGGCCCCCCAACAGACACCACCCTGACCAAAAAGCGTCATCAAAGGCCCTTTGTTGCAGCCAAATTTCCCTCCTGGGCCCCTGAGCTGGCTGCTGACCCTCCCCCAATCATCCCCCAACTTAACAGACTCTGCAGTGTCCCTGGGGAGCAACAGTTCAGATGGGGGAAGGACAACTTGGGGGCCCCTACAGGCTCTGGGGCCCTGGGGCAACTGCCTATTTTTTCCTATGGTAGCTCCAGCCCTGGAGGTGTGAGACCTATGGAAGACCTATGGAAGCTGCCATATTTAGTTCCTTTTTAAGGAATACCAGTTGCCTGGCAGTCCTGCTGTCAAGCCACCCACTCACCTCCTTGACTGCTGTAACTGCATGTACCAACTGGATTAAAAAGTTTTGAGGCCGGTTTCACCAAATATTACTGCACTGCCAAAAACAGGCCTTCGGGGATTCCTCTGTTAGTATGCGGTAATCCCCATTTGATAGCAGGCCAGGCAGGAAGTGATGCTCACTTCCTGTTGGCGAATCAATGACGTGCGCAGAAACGTATTGCTAAAATACTCGACGCGGCAGTCAGTTTAAAAACCTGTGCGTCACCATAGACTTACATGACTTCCTGTCCGCCACAGGAGCCGCGCGGTAACCTAGGTATGCCCTCACGGTACTTCCACTGCACCGCAGGCAATGTGAACTTCACAGAGACTTTTATTGAGGGAGGCTGCGGTAAAATGCCGCAACGCCACAGTGTGAAAGGGCCCTGAAGCATTTACACTGGTGCCTGGCTTTATCTTCCTCTTCCTCTACTGATGCAAGTGAAGCTGCTCTATTGAAAGCTGTTTTCATATCCCTGTGTTTTTTTCAGTAAATCTTGTATGAAACCACAATAATATCAGCATGTTCTAAGCCAGTGATGGCCATAGCCGGCCTTTGATATGAGCGACCGGAGCGGTCGCTCAGGGCGCCAGCTTCCAAGGGGGCGCCTATAGCTGGTTACCTATACTGAGGGCACCTACACCTGATTTCTTATACTGAGGGCACCTATACCTTTACTGAGGGCTCCAACACCTGGCTACCTTTACTGAGGGCACCAACACCTGGCTATCCATACTGGAGGCACCTACGCCTGACTACCTATGGGGGGGATGGAGACCTTCAACTGACTTCCTATACTGGGGCACCTATGCTTGGCAACCTATATTGAGGGCACCTACACATGAGATCCTATACTGGGGGCACCTATACCTGGCTACCAACCTATACTGAGTCTGAGGGCGTTTTGGGGGGGGGGGGTGCACTGTGGCTATAACACGTGGTGCAAATTGTCAGTGCTGTGCTATCATTCTAAATGGGGGGAAGGCGGCTAACTGTCCCACTGATTGTTTTTATTAATATTCCTGAAAGGTTCTAGCCTTCATTTTTAAGTGTATTCAGGATAATGCACTCTTTCAGTCCATTCGTGGTTATTAATAGTATTTTTTCTATTATACATACGTGACATGTCACAGAGATCTGAGCATTTCAGGTTTCGCTCAGGGCGCTGTGAAACCTAAGGCCGGCCCTGGTGATGGCTAACCTTGGCACTCCAGTTGTGACAAAACTACAAATCCCATCATGCCTCTGCCTCCCCGAGTTATGCTTAGAGCTGTCAGAGTATTGCAATGCCTCATGTTCCACCACAGCTGGAGTGCCAAGGTTAGCCATCACTCTTCTAAGCCATCTAGCAGAAGTGGTTTTAAAAAGCCACACTTTAGTCCACAACACCAATCATTTTATTTAGCGATTAGGAATGGTCGGAAATGGCAATTTCCGTTTCCGCCTAAAATCCGCTTTCCGCCATTGCCAATTACCGCTACTGATTTCCGCATTCCGATACAGATTTTTGCGGTAATTTCTGCCGACTTTAACATTGATTTTTCGAAAAAAAATTACAAGGTCTTTTTGAAATATTTTTTTCCCTCTTGTTTCCTTTTGTCTGCTTAACATTCCCTGAAAGTTTGGCGTTTCTAGCTCCTATGGGGGCTTTGCTATTAACCTCTAAAGTCGGCATCATACCCCATATAGGTAAGGCAAATTATCTGCATTTTACATTACAGTCAACAGCGGCCAACTTTGTTGGCTAATAGCAAAGCCCCTGTAGGTTCTAGAAACACCAAATTTTCAGGGTGTGTGGAAACAAGAGGAAAAAAAAATATTTTAAAAAGAACCTGCAGTTTTTGAGAAAATGTATGTTAAAATCAACAGAAATTACAGCGAAAATCCCTATTGGAACCGATATGCGGTATGATGCCGATTTAAGAGGTTAATAGCAAAGCCCGCATAGGTGCTAGAAACGCCAAATTCTCAGGGAATGTTAAACAGAAAAGTAGAAACAAGAGGAAAAAAACTTTCAAAAATACCTTTTCGTTTTTGAGAAAATTATGTTAAAGTCGGTGGAAATTTCCTCAAATTCTCGCGAAAATCCACCTACCGCACTTGCATTACCGATTTCCGAAGCGGAAATGCGATTTCCAATCGGAAATGCAGAAATTGCATTTCTGCGGAATCCGAACGAGCATCCCTATTAGCGATGCAAAACCTGTGTTTTGACAACCTTCCCAGCCTGGTGATTTCTCTCCATCCCCCACGCAATGGCTAGTCACAGAGCTTTATTCTGCAATATATCTGAAAGCACTGTAACCTCCACTACAGCTGCTCCAGCTGTTTAATGTCGGGCTTTTGACAGCTCTTAAAAGGTCCATGAAGCCCTAATCACCTTGTGCGGAGGAGCCTCTGTGTCAGGCTGGTGTCTGGCGCAGTCATTGTGCGTCCTCTGCTTCCATGGCTCTAGGTTGAAGCAGCCTCTCGCTGCGTTAGTTTGAAGCCGGGAAGAAGAGAAAATAGATGTTTTGAAAAGAATATCATTTTCTTCCCGTGATATAAAGCATGGCGCTGTTCAAGTCTACAAACATGGCAATTTTCCATTGTCAGCCATTTAACAAGATCTTGGCTTGAAAAGAAGAAAGTTTTCATGCAAGTGCTTGTGCAAAATAAAAAGGACTTCACAGAGATATTTCTCCCTCCCCGTGGCAGTTCAGCTGGTCATTTCCGAACACTCTCTCTGACCTTTACCGCTAGCACTTTTTTGTTAACATTTATTTTTGCCCTAACCTATCCCAGAGAGGAGTCATAGCCTTAATAAAGAAATGACTGGGAAGACTAACACGCTGTTTAAATAGTTTTGGAAGACGAGGTTAAAGAAAGATATAAGAATAAGAGAATGATGTACTCCTTTTAGTGTGCCAGGGCAAACCATTCATAAAGAATACTGCCGAAATGTCTATCAGAGGCCCTGATACTGTCACTGGCGCTAGATTCTAACTTGGGATTTTATCCAGATTGGGCTTCTTAAAAAAAAATAAAGATATAATGAGCCCTGTGCAATTTTGTGGCCATCCCTTGAAGCAATTGTAATTTTCACACAAAAAGCTCAATTGGACAATTTAATCTGCAAGTAAGTTCTTTCTCTGCAGTTATGTTTTCCATGCTGCCAAACTTCAAACATGAAGGCAAATGAGAGGTAACTGGTTGCTTGCTTGGAGCAGGTGAAAAAGTCCCTATTGCGGCGTACGTATTGCAAAGGCGTTGGGTGAACTAGGCACCACTAGAGGCCGATAGTTAAAGGATACCCGAAGTGACATGTGACATGATGAGATAGACATGTGTATGTACAATGCCTAGCACACAAATAACTATGCTGTGTTCCTTTCTCTCTCTCTCTGCCTGAAAGAGTTAAACATCAGGTATGTAAGTGGCTGACTCAGTTCTGACTCAGAAAGGAAGTGACTACAGTGTGACCCTCGCTGATAAGAAATTCCCCCTTTTATCTCTTTTTTTTTGCTATCAGAAGCCATTTTCTGCTAGGAAAGTGTTTTATAGTTGGAAGTTCTTATCAGTGAGGGTCACACTGTAGTCACTTCCTGTCTGAGTCAGGACTGAGTCAGCCACTTACATCCTTGATATTTAACTCTTTCAGACAGAGAAAGAAAAAAAAAGAACACCGCATAGTTATTTGTGTGCACACTTTTCGTGGTGTGGAGCAGAAGCTATAGCCCTTACTAGGTTATTATTGTTGTCAGTAAGGGCTAACTCACATTCTGTGTCCACAGCTGAACTACAGTATGGATGTGTTTTGTACTTGTGTTGCTGTATGTTCTGAACGTACTGCACACTCAGCAGTTTTTTATATGTATGCGGCACAGTATTGTGTGTTTTATACACTATACAGTGCTAATGGGGGTGTTGGCTTTATAATTTAAAAAATGCCGGATAAGAGTGCTTTCTGGTTTCTTTAGACCCAATATTAAAAATAGGCTTCGCTAATACAGTGCCATACCCCATGCTGTATACCCGTATTTTTTGGCGTATAAGACACTCGGGAATAGATGCACCTAGGTTTAGAGGACAAAAAAACAGGAAAAAAAATAGTAAACCTGGTGCTTCCATGGTCCAGGAGCATCTTTTAGACATTTCTCCCATGTGTCCTCCTGTATTCCCCACGTGTCCACAGTATATCCCCTTTTTGTCCCCCGTGGCTTGGGGGAGAAAAAGTGCATCATATATGCTGAAAAATACAGTACCTACCATGAAATACAGTCATTGAAAGTATATTAACCTTGAAGGATATGTGGACCACTGTGAGTACTGTCGGTGATTTGTGCTGGTTCGATGAAACTATTGGTTAGTTTAGCTCTGTATAATTGGGACTCTCATGTAGTAATAATAATAATTCTGTTCTCAACGACAACAGGAAGTGAGGGCAAAACTCCCCAAACAAGCTTTGGGCCTCTTGCACACTACATGCGATTCCGATTTTGTATACGATCCGATTTTTTATTCCAATTAGAAAATGTAGCAGCATGCAGTACTTTTTTTTTTAATTGGAATCAAAAATCAGATCATATCGAGAAATAGGAATCACATGTATTGTGCAAGAGGCCTCAGACAAATAAATACCTGTTCCAGTGAATTTCAACTGTTATAAAGCCTTCCAAATCTATTAGTGTGAAAACTCTTTGCGTCTCGAAGATGAAGTTATTTGTCATGCCAACACAGTGCCATATTGACTCAACTTTCCCTTATTTTCTCCCTGTGCCACTTTCGATTGGTCCTCCTGACTGTCATCCTTCTTGTACAGTACAGCATAAACTTATTACTGTGATAGATTTCCCATTTCGGTTTTATAGCTTAAGTTATTTCAGTTAACTCGGGGAGAGTACAAGGAGAACGAGGCCCCAGTGACATACCACTACCGCATACTTCAGCACAAATCCCTGGTATTGTCAGCCTGTGGAGCTCAGAACTGCTTCTAACCTCTAATGAATTTGCAGCCAGATACAAGAGACTTGTTAGCTCCGCACCTCACGTATAATGTCATTAAAAAATGACGTTTTACGGATTTGGAGACATCATTTTAAGGGACCCACTTATCTGTAACCATGCATTTTTGGATCCTTAAAGGACACCACGAGGTGACATGTGACTTGATGAGATAGACATGTGTATGTACAGTATAGTGCCAAGCACACAAAAAACTGAGCTGTGTACCTTTTTTACTTTCTCTGCCTGAAAGCGTAAAAAATCAGGTATGCAACTGACCATTTCTGTACGAGTCGGGACTGGACTATAGAGTAACCCTCACTGATAAGGAATTACAGCTATAAAACATCTTCCTGGCAGAAAATGGCTTCTGAGAGCAAAAAGAGATAAACAGGGGCAATAGTTCATAGATTTTAGCTCCGGCATTCTTCAATAAATGTGTTATTGAGAAGAAGCCATGAAGAAGTAAAAACTTAAAAATTTGATTTAAAAATAGCTAAAAAAAAATAGCTAAAAAAAAGTTATTTTTAGGAGAAGGAGGATAGATACAATTGTTAATCTCATAATTTGTTTATCACCTTGGATGTCCTTTAACCACTTGAGGACCCACCATTTACCCCCAATTAAGGACCAGTGCTGTTTTAGGTGATCTGTGCTGGGTGGGCTCTGCAGCCCCCAGCACAGATCAAAGGGCACTCAGAGCGATCAGATCGCCCCCCCTTTTTTCCCCACTAGGGGGATGATGTGCAGGGGGGGTCTGATCGCTCCTCCTGGCTGGCATTTTGCGGGGGGGGGGGCACCTCAAAGCCCCCCTCCGCGGCGAAATCCTCCCCCTCCCTCTCCTACCTGCCACCCCCGGGAGATTTGGGCTGCACAGGACGCTATCCGTCCTGTGCAGCCAGTGACAGGACGTCCCCTGTCACATGGCGGCGATCCCCGGCCGCTGATTGGCCGGGGATCGCCGATCTGCCTTACGGCGCTGCTGCGCAGCAGCGCCGTACAATGTAAACAAAGCGGATTATTTCCGCTTGTGTTTACATTTAGCCTGCGAGCCGCCATCGGCGGCCCGCAGGCTATTCACGGAGCCCCCCGCCGTGAATTGACAGGAAGCAGCCGCTCGTACGAGCGGCTGCTTCCTGATTAATTAGGCTGCAGCTGGCGACGCAGAGCTGCGTCGCTGGTCCTGCAGCTGCCACTTTGCCGACGTGCGGTATGAGTGCGCGGTCGGCAAGTGGTTAAATCATAGGAGAGTGATTAGTACTCAAGTAGAAGAAAAGTTAGGAGGTGTTTGTGAAGGTTCAAATTTATTTGTCATGAAATATCCCTGTCTTCCATCTACTCCATCGCTCTGTACATCTGTATTGATCGCCGATATACTCTCGTTTCCCCCGATTCTGCCGCTGCTGACTCCACCTCTCGGTACCGAAGCTCACAAACTGGAGGGTGGCAGTGGCATGGGGCTCCCCATAGGATTGTAATAGACCAAATCTCCCTGGCAGCTTGGAGAATTTTCATTGGTCAACCATGAACCAATGAGATCCCTTCATTTTCCTGCGGATTCCAATTGGTCTTTTGCAATCCAATGGGGATCCCCATGCTTCTGCTGGGCTCCATTCTGTTTACCAGGACTGAACAGAGGAGTCAGCAGTAGCAGAACCAGGGAACACGTAAGTGTTGATGTGGCGGCGACCGAACATGCTGATCAGAGTGGACAGAGCGGACACGGCGGCCAGCCTAGTGAGAACAGACACTGTCCATTCTCATAGGCTTTAAAGAGGAACTGTAGTTAAAATAACATAATAGATAAAATTGTTGTTTTTTTTTGTTTTTTTACAATATTCATTTATAGATTATTCAGTCAGTGTTTGCCCATTGTAAAATATTTTCTCTCCCTGATTTTCATTCTGAAATGTATCACTAGTGGTGACATACGTAGTATTGCGAGGTGATGTCTGCGGAAGGAGATACTGCTTGCTTGTCAGATGGAAAAATCTGTTGTTTCCCACAATGCAATGAGGTTCACAGACAGCAAACTGTCAAGACCCATGGTCATTACATCACACCGTGCGAGAAGTTACACAAATCCCCCCTGTCGTCCTCCACTTTTGGGGGAGAAGAAGTGTCTTATGGTCCGAAAAATACGGTACTTACAATTTTTTACTTTGGGACTGATCCACTAAAGGATAAACTTCTACTCATGTAGAAGAGACATTCCAGCTTCATAAAATATTGTCGTATACATCATTGCTACACTAGCCTTTCTTGCATTGTGCTAGTGTCTTCCACTGGATCAAGTTTGATCCTGGGTGGTGACAGAAATTGAGGGTAAATGGTGTGTACGTACTGTATGTACCTTAAAGGTTTCCAAAACTGATTGTAAGCTTATATAACTTCTTTGCAATCTTAGCAACAGTGCTGTGTTCCCCCTGTTAGGAGTACTAATAATACATTTTATCAAGAGGCACTACGGAAAAAGAGGCTGCATACATCCAGTCAATAAATAGTAGTCGTAAGTCAAAATTAAAATAAACTGTAGCAAGACTTTATTTACAACATGTTTTGCTGAAATCTGACCGCTTCATCAGGGAAACGTCTAATGGTGTAGCTTTGGAATGCATGGAGCAGTTCTAGAAGAGAAGAGAGAAGTCTCATAAAGGGTACTTCCCTTATTTCAGACCTGAACAGTCAGACTTCTTCCTGATGAAGCTGGTGGAACCTGATGAAACGCATTGTAAATAAAATCATTCTTTATTGTATCTTCTTGACTAACAGTTACTATTTATGGACTGGAGGTATGCCATCCTCCTTTTCCTTAGTAACTGAACATGTCTTGATAACATTTACTACCACTTTCCCCCTAGTCTAGTAGCGTCTCCCACGCTGTGCAAGGCCTACTACTGTTGCCCCCTGCTTTAGACCGAGAAGGTGACTTCAAGAAAGCCACAATGATTGCTGGGCTGCAAAAAGTAAAAATTGTGAGTATAGATGCACCTAAAATCCTCATATCCAAATTATCTGAGGTAATACACCAGATTTATTTTTCACTGTTAGGAGTACAGTTGCCATAAGTGTTTAGTAGGCCCCAGCCCTAACACTTTTATCTGGCAATTTCTTTTAGAAGAGGACTCCTTGTGTTTTATATGCACATAAAAACAAAGTAATCATGCTGAAACATGTTTGCCATCCATTCTTGCAATATAAAGAGACTGAAAACAATAAGTTTTTTCAACAAAAGTTAAACGTCCCTTTAAACTCCCAACTAATTTCCACTTCCTGTAATATATATTTGGTTAGAGTGATGGAAGTAAAGCTATTGTAGTCATGTTTATTCTGTAACATCAACAACACTTCAGGGAGTAATATGCTTTTATTTACATTTATTTGAGTGTTTGCTGCATTTGCATTTGTTTCAGTCTTTAAGTTTGCAGTCTTTATTTACTGTGCTATGCAAAAAACATGGGAAGATGTTACTGAAGTACCCTATATGCTCGAATATAAGTCTAGAAATGGAGGTCTGACTCACTAAATAAAAGTATAGGGGTCGACTTATACACGAGACACATGCAATACTGCGCACACTAAGTAATGTGTGTACTATAATTGGCATTCCCATTTGCAGCAATTTACCCAGTGGTAAGTGACACTTTCTTGATGAAGGAGATGCCAAGAGAACACAGGTATAAAAGCCCTGGCCACAACAATAAACAAGGGAAGCGGCAGGGGGGGAAATACTGGGCTGAAGGAAGTGGAGGGAATAATGCTGCACTTGGTGGCCTGTAGGAGTTATTGGCTGCACTTAAAGGAGAACTCCAGCCTAAACAAACATACTGTCATTAAGTTACATTAGTTATGTTAATTAAAATAGATAGGTAATATAATCTCTTACCCCACCCTGTTTTATTAAAAGAACAGGCAAATGTTTGTGTTTTTATGAGGGCAGCCATCTGTTTGGTTGAAAGAAGGTGACAGGGAGCAGGAGAAACAGTTCCAACTGTCCTGTGTGCTGATCACCCCTCCCAGCTGTGCACGCTAGGCTTCAAATCTCAAATTAAAAATACAAAAAAAATTGCACCAAAACAGCAGAATAAGAACAACAACATCAGAAATCTCACCATGCTTTGCACAGCATCAGGGAAAAAATGCCTGGGCAGTTTTCTTCTGTGCAGTTAAAAATGAGGCTTGGATAAGAAAAGCAAAGTTCTAATGCTGTGAAACTGTTAAAAAAACACCAAGCCTTTTTAGTGCTGCTGAGTAGATTTTTAGTCTGGAGGTTCACTTTAAGGGACAGGAGGCGTTAATGGCTGCAATACTGTATGTAGTTTTTTAATTTTTTCTGGTACCCAAGAGCAGCCATTAACTTTGCTGGGTAGACTTATACTTGGGTCAATAAAAAAGTACAGCTTAAGAGGGTCGGGTATTGGAGTCGACTTGGACAAAAGGTCGACTTGTATTTCAGTATATACGGTAGTATTGTAGTTAGACTAGATTTAGCTTAAAATGTCTTTAAACAGGGTCCAGATCAATATTGAAAATTACTATGCATTTTCCCCTGTATTTGGCTGTTAGTGGAATAAACGTGGTGCTCTCTCCTCTGTGAAGAGGGCAGCCTGCCGGGTGCTTGTTTAAAATAGACTTTACATTTAAATTTATACAGTCAAGTTCTCCTCACTGTAGGGGGCTAATCTACCTGCATGACTCTACCCTGCTGTTGGATCTGCCCTCACATTAATAGGTGAATGGAAGGAGTACTATGTTATATGTAGAGACTTTAAACGTTAGCTCTCTTTGTTTTTTGTTTTTTTTATGGACAGGTAGTCCCTGTTAGCGAGTGAGATAGGGACTGTAGGTTCGTTCTTATTCTGAATCAGTTCTTAAAGGGAACCTGAGGTGGGGATTTAAAATAAAAAAAAATAGCAATGCTACCTGATCCGAGGGACTGGGCAGATCAGGTAGCTGCAATCCCCGCCACTCTCCGCCACTCCTGTGGCCTGCAGTATTCTATTTTTGGTTTCCTGATCCCTGGTCTCACACAGAGCAGCATGCAGGGAGGCGAGGGAGCGGCCAGGGAGAGCTGCCCACTGGCAGCTGGAGAAGGCCTGCAGGTATGACCCCAGTTGGTGTTTAGTAGTGATTACCTCTCCTCTGTTCCCCTCCAGATTGGCAACAAGCTGCATGTTGCCAATTTGGGGGGGTGATAGCATGGTGCTAGGGGGCAGAGAATGGCGCACGGCCTGCAGGGAGCATGCCTCTGTATCCCATCTGCCCCCCACACCGCCTCAGGTACTCTTTAAGTTGAAACACTGTACCATCTCTATTCTCTGTACCTACTCTATGGTCCCCAGTGCCCCCCTCTGTGTTACCTCTGTTCCCCTTGCCTTCAGTGTCCCCCTCTGTCTCCTCACTGTGTCACCTTTGAACCCCCCCCCCCTTGTGTGTCACCTCTGTCCCTCCATGCCTTCAGTGTCCCCCTCTGTCTCCTCACTGTGTCACCTTTGTCCCCCCGTGTGTCACCTTTGTCCCCCTGTGCCTTCAGTGTCCCTCTCTGCCCCCCCCCTCACTGTGTCACCTCTGTCCCCCTGTGCCCTCAGTGTACCCCTCTCCCCACTATGTCACCTCTTTCCCCCTGTGCTCTCAGTGTACCCCTCTCCCCACTATGTCACCTCTTTCCCCCTGTGCTCTCAGTGTACCCCTCTCCCCACTATGTCACCTCTGTCCCCCTGTGCCCTCAGTGTACCCCTCTCCCCACTATGTCACCTCTGTCCCCCTGTGCCCTCAGTGTACCCCTTTGTGCCCCCCCCCCCCACTGTCACCTCTGTCCCCCTGTGTCCTCAATGTACCCCTTTGCCCCCCTCACACTGTGTCACCTCTGTCCCCCTGTGCCTTCAGTGTCCCTCTCTGCCCCTCCCCCCACTGTGTCATTTCGGTCCCCCTATGCCCTCAGTGTACCCCTCTGCCCATCCCCCCCCCCACTGTGTCACCTCTGTCATTTGGGTCTTCAGTGTCCCCTTCTGCCCCTACACACACACACACACACACACACACACACACACACACACACACACACACACACACACACACACACACACACACACACACACACACACACACACACACACACACACACACACACACACACACACACACACACACACACACACACACACACACACACACACACACACACACACACACACACACACACACACACACACACACACACACACACACACACACACACACACTGTATCGCCTCTATCCCCCTGTGCCCTCAGTGTACTGCAGCAAAATGGCATTCTACCGGTTTAAAAACCTTTTGTCTTTGAAGTCTTTAAAATTGATTTTCTCAAAAACTACAAGGTTTATTTGAAATAAAAATGTTTCACTTGTTCCCACAGACTAAAATGTCACATTTTCATGTAGTTTGTATCGGTGGGTTGTCCGAAAGTCGGATGTTTGTAAGTCGAGGACTACCTGTACTTGAAATACCCAAGCAGATGCAGGAAAAAATTCTGTACATTTAGGCCCCGCTCACACTGCACGCGTTCCCATCCGCATTTCGGGAACGCGCGCAGGAGGCCGACACGCAGGACATCAGACAGTGCATAGACTGCACTGTCTGATGTTCACACTGCATGCGTTCCAGACCGGTGCGGTTCGGGAACGCATGCTGTACGCATTTTCCCCAGAAACGCGCGGCTGACCCATTCACTGAAGTGAATGGGATCAGCCACGCAACGCATACAAACGCGGATGACGTGCATTCGTATGTGTTGCGTTCTGAACGCACAGCCGGCCGCGTTTGCTAATATGGATGTGGCCTTAAATTCCACAGAATCTTATGGGAAAACTGAAGCAAACTGAACATGTTATTATTCAATGATTTGCAGTTTAGTTCTTCACAGACATCAGATGAAGTCCACACATACAGTATGTATGTTTCTATCTATCAGTGCTGGTGGGCATGTAGATAAATACCCACATAAATGCTTTGCCTCAGTAGAGACGGTGCTGTCTAAAATCCAAAATGATCCACCTCCACTTTGACTGCTAGAGATCATATCCGAGTTCTGCATGTTTATCTTCAGTTTATGAAATACTGTTTAACTAAAACGAGGTGGATGTCAGTGAGCAGAGTTGGTCAATTGTTGTCTGTTTGCAGGGTTACCTCTCGGTCATGGTGAGCAATTTCACAGACGGACTACAGTAGCGCAGAGCAAGCCCTCCATTTTAGTATGTAAACAAACCTAACAGCATACGGATGAATCAGAAGCTAGATCAGAGTATTGGGAGTTGTATTTCCAATAGTATTCCGCTAGTCAGATGCTTCCTTTATCCATTTTTTGGGCACAATACTATGATCAATCAGCTAACCCTAATCTATGCTCTAGTGTGCTTCTGTCTGTTTTTTATCAGCACATCAATGTTCCAGATTGATACATGTTGCTGAAAAGTGGACAGAAGCCCACAGATGCAAACAAGGCCTCAGGCCTCGTTCACATCATACACACTTCCGTGCGCATTTGGAAGCGCGTATGACGTGTCACACGCAAGAACGTCAGAAGGGCATAGACAACCCTTCTGCCCTTCACATCAGTACGATGCGCTATGATGCACTTGCTTATTGCTGCACGCATTGTGCTAGCAAGCACAGAGCTGACCCTTTCACTGTTATGAGTGGGATCAGCAACGCAGCGTGTAGTGGCGCAGATGGCATGTAATCGTACGCATTGCGTTTCGATTGCAAGGCCATCTGCGCTAGTTAGATGTGAACGAAGCCTTACACCTGATTCTACTTTCCGATGGTTAACCTCCATCCCCAATGTTAATCCTTTTTTATATACAAATATACACTCACCTAAAGGATTATTAGGAACATCTGTTCAATTTCTCATTAATGCAATTATCTAATCAACCAATCACATGGCAGTTGCTTCAATGCATTTAGGGGTGTGGTTCTGGTCAAGACAATCTCCTGAACTCCAAACTGAATGTCAGAATGGGAAAGAAAGGTGATTTAATCAATTTTGAGCGTGGCATGGTTGTTGGTGCCAGATGGGCCGGTCTGAGTATTTTCCAATCTGCTCAGTTACTGGGAATGTCATGCACAACTATTTGTAGGGTTTACAAAGAATGGTGTGAAAAGGAAAAAACATCCAGTATGCGGCAGTCCTGTGGGCGAAAATGCCTCTTTGATGCTAGAGGTCAGAGGAAAATGGGCCTACTGATTCAAGCTGATAGAAGAGCAATGTTGACTGAAATAACCACTCGTGTCTGTGTGCGCGCGTGTCTGTGTGCGCGCGTGTCTGTGTGCGCGCGTGTCTGTGCGGGTGTCTGTGCGTGTGTCTGTGTGCGTGTGTGTGTGTGTGGTGTCCAGCATAGGGCAGTGTGTAGATGAATGTTGAGCTGTGGGGTGCACAGTTTTGCTTCCGTGGTTGCTGAGGGGGGGCGCGTCTTGTACGCGGGAGGATGCGGTACTTTTCTTCATCTTTGGTCTGTTTCTTTTCTCCCCTTCTTTATTTAATTTTATGAAATAATTAAATTTGATTGGCAAATTCCGATTAGCAAATATGATGAGACTTTATGCCCAACACCAAGAGCGTGGTGATGAAGCCTATCAATATGGTTGGGCCTTCATAAACTGTGGCTAGGCTCTGAGCTAATCAAGAAAAAGAAAAAAAGAAAAAAAAAATAACCACTCGTTACAACCGAGGTATGCAGCAAAGCATTTGTGAAGCCACAACACGCACAACCTTGAAGCGGATGGGCTACAACAGCAGAAGACCACCACCGGGTAACACTCATCTCCACTACAAATAGGAAAAGGAGGCTACAATTTGCACGAGCCCACCAAAATTGGACAGTTGAAGACTGGAAAAATGTTGCCTGGTTTGATGAGTCTCGATAGAGTCCGAATTTTGCGTAATCAGAATGAGAACATGGATTCATCATGCCTTGTTACCACTGTGCAGGCTGGTGGTGGTGTAATGGTGTGGGAATGTTTTCTTTGCACACTTTAGGCCCCATAGTGCCAATTGGGCATCGTTTAAATGCCACGGGCTACCTGAGCATTGTTTCTGACCATGTCCATCCCTTCATGATCACCATGTACCCATCCTCTGATGGCTACTTCCAGCAGGATAATGCACCATGTCACAAAGCTTGAATGATTTCAAATTGGTTTCTTGAACATGACAATGAGTTCACTGTACTAAAATGGCCCCCACAGTCACCAGATCTCAACCCAATAGAGCATCTTTGGGATGTGATGGAATAGGAGCTTTGTGCCCTGGATGTGCATCCTACAAATCTCCATCAACTGCAAGATGCTATCCTATCAATATGGGCCAACATTTCTAAACAATGCTTTCAGCACCTTGTTGAATCAATGCCACGTAGAATTAAAGGGACCCGAGTAGTAATTAAAATCAAAACTTTCACTTACCTGGGGCTTCCTCCAGTCCAACGTAGACTGTGAGGTCCCCCGCCGTCCTCCTGACTCTTCTGCGGGTCCCGCCGGCAGCGTCGTTTGCGGCGACACCCGGGCCGGGTGTCGGGCCCACAGTTCCTAGTTTTGAATCCTTGACGCCCACTTCGTGTCATCGCGCCGGTCGCTCAGCATCGTCACGCCGGCCGCTGTGATGACACGAAGAGGTGTCGCCGGCAACAAAGCCGCCAGCAGGACCCGCAGAAGAGTCAGGAGGACAGCGGGGACCTCGACGGCCTACGGGTGGGCTGGAGGAATCTCCAGGTAAGTGAAAGTTTTGATTTTAATTACTGCTCGGGGTCCCTTTAAGGCAGTTATGAAGGCGAAAGTGGGTCAAACACCGTATTAGTATGGTGTTCCTAATAATCCTTTAGGTGAGTGTATATTATTATTATTTTTTTTTTGCAATTTTTAATAGTCGTGGAATTACACTGTAAGCTTAAATCATTGCCTTAAGAGGAAGTAGTGACATATAGAATGTAATGCATTATTTAGGATACCCAATTCTACATTCATTATTTTTAGTTTTGCGTCAGAAACACTTTCTATATGTAGATATTGCTGTATATTGATATGTAACTCCGCCCTCCCACTGATGTTTAGCCTAGGCTGTGAGGTCACACAGTCTTCTGTCCCAGGGAATTCTGGGGGACCAGGTATTGTCTCTGCTTCCTTCGGAACACACAACTAACAAATTTTCTGCAGTGATGCTCCATGCCAGCAGTAATGATGTCGTCATCTGTGATAAACTTAAGAATATAAATCAGGGCAAGGAAGATATTATGTTAAAATAATTTTAAAAATTCAATTTTATTCATTAAAGATCCTATTCAGTATGAAATGACATTGTCTTTATATGGTTTTCTCTTTTTTGTTATTTAAAATTTATAATTACCTGCCTGGTCTGTTCCTCCCGAAATCCTCCTGGAGCCATGTGGTTGCCGGTTCCATTTGGTAGCCCCACCCCTTCAAAAAAAAATAAAAAAACACGCCATGGTGTTTTCTCTACTTGAGATTGAAAACAACTTGGTGGTTTTTTTCAGCAGGGGGTGTGGCTATGCGACAGAAGCCGGCAACCACACGGCTTTGGGAGATTTTCAAGAGATACAGACCAGGCAGGTAATTATAACTTTTATATGATAAGACAAAAACACCATATAATCACAATGTTATTTCAATCTTAATAGGCTCTTTATGTTATACTCCTAGGACCATATGCAATTTTTTGTCCTATGTTTTCGCCTGAAAGATAATTTTCATTTTCTCTTTAAAATAACTTTTCAGCACTCTGCAATTGAAAAAATACTAAAAGTAGGAGAAAAAGTACTGTTGAAAGTAATCTGAGTATCTTCTTGCTTTTTCGTGGTTTAAAAAGGCATTTTATTGACCAAGTGTGATAATACGCCTAGGGGAAAATTCAGGAGCCCATATGCAATATGCAATTCACTTTTTCTCCTTAGTTTTCTCCTAGGTGATATTTTTAAACTTTTCAATAAAATTCCTTTTTAAGCCATTTGAAAGCAAAAAAAAAAATACAATAACTTTGTCAGTACTTTTTCACCTAATTTTCTGGAAAGTTATTTTAAATAAAGGATGAAATTGTGTCTCCTAGGAGTTAAAGAGACTCCGTAACAAAAATTGCATCCTGTTTTTTATCATCCTACAAGTTCCAAAAGCCATTCTAATGTGTTCTGGCTTACTGCAGCACTTTGTACTATCACAGTCTCTGTAATAAATCAACTTATCTCTCTCTTGTCAGACTTGTCAGCCTGTGTCTGGAAGGCTGCCAAGTTCTTCACTGTTGTGGTTCTGCTATGAACTCCCCCTTCCAGGCCCCTCTATGCACACTGCCTGTGTGTTATTTAGGATTAGAGCAGCTTCTCTCTTATCTTTTACAAGCTGGATAAATCGTCCTCTGAGCTGGCTGGGCTTTCACATAGTGAGGAATTACAGACAAGGGCAAAGCTGTTTGCAGGAAGAAACAAGCAGCCTGAAACTTCAGTGCATGAGAGATGCAGGGGGAAAAAAACACACACATGATCTCTTGAGATTCAAAAGGAAGGCTGTATATACAGCCTGCTTGTGTATGGATGTATTTTCTATGTGTGGACATACTGTACATCAACCTACTTCCTGTTTTGGTGGCCATTTTGTTTGTTTATAAACAAACTTTTTAAAACTGTTTTTAACCACTTTTAATGCGGCGGGGAGCTGTGAAATTGTGACAGAGGGTAATAGGAGATGTCCCCTAACGCACTGGTATGTTTACTTTTGTGCGATTTTAACAATACAGATTCTCTTTAACTCCGGAGAAAAAGTGAATTGCATATGGGCCCTTTTCTCCTAGTGATCTTTTCACACATACAACACATTGGCCCATATGCAATTCACTTTTTCTCCTGCGTTATCTCCTAGGAGATCATTTTTAATCTTGTAAACGAGATAAACAGAGGAACACCAAGAGCCCCAATAGTGTAGTATGTATTGACAAAGGAGATAATGACAAAGAGTAATAGTTTTTATACTCACAAACATGGGTCACCAATAGGCAACCACTGTAAAGGCAGGTGGGGAGATTATCCTGACCCCACTCAGGAATAAGAAGTCGCTCTCTGTAGATAGTAGAAAGGGTCACAACCCTCCACCAAGGGTGGATACAATATTATATAAAAGAGAACAGAGGCGCCAAAAGGATAAAAGGGGTTTTAAAGGAGCTTAAAAGCCAAAACTTGGTAATTAGAGGAGGCAGTGGTGGACTTACCCCCTCCAAGCAGACACAACACGACTGTACATTCAGTCTAGAAAGGAGTTACAGCATCTAGCAAAACAAACGACACTCAGCGCCTCTGCCAAAGGAGTGTCGTTTGTTTTGCTAGATGCTGTAACTCCTTTTTCTATTGCCTGAGGAAGCGGGCGCTGACCCGTGAAACGCGTTGCTTTGCTTTATCTGGAGTTCGTTAATAAATAGACTGAATGTACAGTCGTGTTGTGTCTGCTTGGAGGGGGTAAGTCCACCACTGCCTCCTCTAATTACCAAGTTTTGGCTTTTAAGCTCCTTTAAAACCCCTTTTATCCTTTTGGCGCCTCTGTTCTCTTTTATATAATTTTTAATCTTGTGTTTAAAGTAACTTTTTCTGCATTCCACAGTTGAACAAATATCAAAAGCAGGTGAAAAAGTATTGTCAAAACTATTCTGGGCATTTTCTTGCTTGCTGGTGGCCTAAAAGGTATTTTCTTTCTTTCATAAAATACCAACTTATAGCAAAATACCAACTTGGAAAAAACTAAGGCAAAAAACCTCTAGCAAGCATCAAAGTACTCAAAATAATTTTGCTAGTACTTTTTTGTCTGCTTTTTGGTAGTTTTTTAATTTGTAAAATGCTTAAAAGTTATTTTAAAGAGAGTATGAAATATATGTCCTAAGAGTTAACACAAGAGAGAAAGTTAATTGCCTATGGGCCTTGGAGTGATAACTTCCTTTAACCTTGCCACCACCATGCCTTGGCTTTCTGAAGAAGTGGACCATGAACCACAAAACCTTTCTGAACATCCGTGGTATTAATGATGACCCTACACACAGCAGCATAAATAAAATTGACTCTGGAGCAGATTTATCAAACCAGGGAAGGAAAACTGTTGCAAAAAGGAACAGATGTCCAGATCAGGGATTCTAATCTACGTTTTCACCAGTTTTGACTAGTTTTAGAGCAAGCCTTAAAGCAAATGTGAAGCAAACTGATTAGATCATTGTAATTGTATCTATAGTCCTACAAAGGAATTTCCTGGAATCACACAGTCTTATTTTGTATATAAAAGAGAAAAATGTAGTTTTGAAGTTTCTACTTTCACAGCTCCAGCATAAATCAAATATTGAGCTATTGAACTTTGAGTATCTGTTCCTTGCAATCAGAATTGTTAGCCAACAAAAGTGTTTCATTAGCTGTAATAAGTTATCAGTGAGATATACACCAGATTCCCACTGCAGGTCGTTTACAACCCTGAAATCTTGACCCTTACAGTGAGAAAAAGGAACATTTTTGTAGGATAAGGACTACATACATATGTTTATCCCATCATTCATTTGTCACTCTTTAAAACTAATTTTAATATCTTTCCTATAGATCAATATAGGGTTGAGTCATTCAACATCGGTAACATATAGGGCTTGATTCACAAAGCGTTGCTAACCCACTTAGCACGCCTAAAGACTTTGGGCATGCTAACTAGGCTAGCACCGTTTGTAAATCAGATCGCGCGCAAAGTCCTGTGCGCAAAACTTTGCGTGCGCAAAGTGCGGTGCACACGAAACATCGCAACGACGCACCTGATGCGCCTATAGCGTCGCATTGGATGCGACCTTATCGTTGCATAGTGCGACGTTAAGGTTGTATCCAATGTGACGTTATAGGCGCATCAGGTGCGCTGTTTTCACGCACACCGGACTTTGCAAGCGCTAATTATCGCGACCTAACTGGCTTTAGGCGTGATAAAGGGCTTTTCACAAGCGTGCTAACAGTTGGCACTGCTTTATGAATCAAGCCCTTACTGTGCACGCACAGTGCAGGCAATATAACCGTTACCTTCACGCGTAAGTACCGCGAGATACGCTAGTAGGGTGACCTGCGGTACGCCAGTAGTGCAACCCTTACTATGGTAACGCGTGCTTTGTAGTAGTGGGCGCTGCTATAGTACTGTGGGTCACTCTACTAGCGTATCTCGCTGTACTTACGTGCGGAAGTTACGGTAATATTGCTGTGCCCTGTGCATGCACAGTAATGTTACCGATGTTTAAAGTGGACCTGAACTATTGCTCAGGACAGAAGAAAAATGCACCCTGAATGTATTTAGAGAGTTTAGCCTGTTTAATTCCCCCTCATTTGTGTCTAATCACTAGTTGTAATCAGGGCCGGTTTAAGCAACAATGGGGCCCCAGGGCAAAATAAGCCTGGGGGGCCCCCAACAGACACCCCGGAATAAAAATCGGCATTAAGGGACCTTTTTTGCAGCTGGTATAGCCAGGGAGTGAAGCCCCAATCGGTCGGAGCTCCACATTCTGGCTATCCCAGCCTGCATGGGGGACAAGGGGTTAAAAAGTTTCAGGAGGGGGGACCCCACATAATGTTTTTTTAAAAAATTCCCACACTCTAAACATAAAAAAAAAAAATTGGGAAAATGGGAAAAAATGCCAGGGATCTTTATACAGCCATATTGCGGCTGTATAGCGATCCCTGGCCAAAGCGCTGCGGCTGCGTATGGACCCCCTGGAAACCTCGTCAGGAAATGTATTGCTCTTTCTTTTGATGCATGTAAAATTACACTACCGTTAGGTTTGCTACTAAAAGTGACATTTACTGCATTTAAAAGTCTAGTTTTTTCCTTCGAAACTTTAAAATCGATTTTCTCAAAAACTATAAGATCGTTTTGAAAAAAAAACGTCCTTATTCCCAATGATCTCCTTAACATATCCTGCAAATTTAGGGTTTCTAGCATTTAAGGTGAACTTGCTATTAACCATTAAAGTCGGCAAGTTTTTAAATGTGTATTTTTTTTCCTTCGAAACTTTAAAATCGATTTTCTCAAAAACTATAAGGTCGTTTTGAAAAAAAAAATTCCTCTGGTAGCCACTGGGGGTCCCTACAAGCTCTGGGGCCCTGGGGCAATTGCCCCCTTTGTCTCTATGGTAGCGCCGGCCCTGGTTGTAATTTGATTTCCCCCCTTTGTCACATGACTGCCTAAGGCAGATAAGCAGATAAGCCCATTGGAAAGTACAGGCTGTAAACAATATGTCTGCTTCCATGAGTCAGGAAGTAGAAACTGTGCAGATGTATTTTAGGATTTGTATCAGGGGTAACAAATACATGTTTTTTGTTTAAAGGTTGTTATGCTGTTGTGTATCTTTTAGAGCAGAGAGGAGTTCTGAGTGCAGGTCCACTTTAATTAATTAATCCCCATATTTCCAGACTTTCTGTGTCTACTTTAAAAGTACATCTAATTTTTTTTATTCATTGTATTTTTTTTGTTTTACAGAAAGGTTTTTAATTTTCCACATTAAATGAATCTGGATGCACCAATACATTCAATTTCTTCTCTTTCCATTTTAATAAGTAAATATTTAATGCAATATGGCTACATGCAAAATCATATTTGATTTTTCCATTATGTACCTTGTCCTTATTTATAGTTCCAGTTGCCTGCACTGTGTCAAGATGCACTCTGTTTATATAAACTCAATGTTTACTGGGAATGGTACTAATAAAACCAGAGCCTAAGCCAGGATATTAAATTATGCACCTTATTAAGTCCAGGCTGCCAGCATCTCCGTGATTCTATTTGTCCTGTATACACAGCGCAGTGTTGCTTTGGCTTTAATAGTGATCTCTGCATAGCAAGAGCTAGAAACATTTTATATTGAAATGGCTTTTCATCGACCAGGCTGTGCTCGAACGACGAACAGAAGCTCAGCTTTGTATTTAAAAAATAAGAAAAGAAAAAGATAGCAAGAGCCCGGATAGTGCAGTATGTCAGTTCAATGGGTTTAAAGGGAATCTGAAGTGAAAATAAACATATGAAATACTGCATTGTATGTGTAGTACGGCTAAGAAATAGAGCATTAGTAGTAAAGGAAAGAGTCTGGTATTGTTTCCAGTACAGGAAGAGTTAAGAAACTTCAGTTGTTATGTATGCAAAAGAGCATCTCTGAGCTCTCTTTTAAAAACGCTCAGAAGCGCTCTTGGTGTGCACCAGCCCTCACTCACGAGAAATTTACTCTTCTGTGTATGGGTTTTACATTTTACAATTTTCTACAATAGTTGTCTTTTAACTCAACTAGACATTAACTAATTATAATGGTGTAATTATAAGGGAAAAACATAGAAGATTCCATTAAAGTGTAACTGTCGGGCGCAAAATAAAAATCAATGCTTTATTTTTATCTGGTAAACCAGTAATACGGAAGCTAACCAGGCAAATCAAAAGTTAAAATCTCTATTACTTTTCTTGTTTATAAATGATCATTCCCTAGTTTACCTGACTCTTATTTGGTACGTTGCCGCACAAAGGAAGTTGCAGGGCATGCTGGGTTGTCTTTTTTTTTTTTTCTTCTTTATTTCCCCTCAAAATTAACTAATGTACGGAAGCAAAAAAAGACAACCGAGAATGCCCTGCAACTTCCTTTGTGCGGCAATGTACCAAATAAGAGTCAGGTAAACTAGGGAATGATCATTTATCAACAAGAAACGTAATAGAGATTTTAACTTTTGGATTGCCTGGTTAGCATCCGTATTACTTGTTTACCAGATAAAAATAAAGAATTGATTTTTTATTTCATGCCCGACAGTTACACTTTAACATTTTTTTTTTTTTTTAAATCTAGTAGTAAATAAGGAATTGTATCTATCCATTTATCCAGCTAGCCCAGCTCCCGTGCTGCCTCGTAATGGCCTTACTTAGTGACAGGGCGAGCTTCAGTCTATAAATACATGACTCTTCCGTACTGGATATGATTAAAGGACTCATATCATTACGCTGGAACAGCTGGAGCAGAGCGTTTCATTTACCCGCTAAGCAGGACGGTGGTTGAGACAAGTTCTCGTAAATGACAAGCTTCGGCTCACACTGACATGTTTACAGTGTTCTACCGTTGCCTCTCCTGCCTTGCGCCCGCTCTGTCAAAGAAAAGGCGGCAGCGTAGATGCCGCGCTCACACATCTTACTCGCTATAACCTGCGGTGCGGCTCCTGAGCACAGAAAATCTGGGATAATGCCTTCCCCAACTCGCAGTTTATTCCTTCAAATAAAGGTGCGAAAATAGCAACTGGAAACAAGGCAGTGGTGCTGAAAGAAAAATCAATAAAGAGCGTTTCGGAAAGGAAAGCCGTAGCTATAGAAAAGATAAAAGCAGAAAAATAGCTATCTATTGTTTATTGGTTTCACAAAGGCTGGCTTGATGCTGGTTGGTTAAAGGGTTCTGAACCGGAGATCTCCGTGTAGACGTCTGATTGGGAACGCTATTGTAGCATGTGGGTTGTATTAAAGTAGACCAGACTAGGCACTACTCCAAGCCTTTATGGTTCAAGCCTAAGTGAAAACAAGTAGATTTTTCCATACCCACAAAAATGCAAATGTAAACATTATAAACGAGGTGGCTCTTGTCAAAGCTAAAAGGTGCACAAGCCATTGCCTTCTGGTGTTCAGGCCCTGCCCTCATTACGATGTTCAACCAATCACTAGGTACAAGTGGTTGGGCTTTATGATGCTGTAGTGGATAGGACTCATGTCTTGCACCGTAAGAATCACCAGTTCACCTGGGCCCGAACAGTATCTATATGACATTTCTATGTTCTCTCTGTTTGACTGAGTTTTCTCTAGGCTCTCTGTTTCTTCCCACATTCCAAAAACATACGGATAAATAAAGAGGAGAGGGAAGGAACAGACCTAGAGCCTGTTTTTAAACGGGCTTAGGTCTACTAGGTCTTAGGTCTACTAGTTATAAATAAAATGCCTTTTAAACTACCAGCAAACAAGAAAATGCTCAGAATAATTTTGACAGTACTTTTTCACCTACCTTTTGGTACTTTTTCAATTGCAAAGTGCAAAAGTTATTTTGACCCTTTCAGGACTGGACGCCCTGGCCCCTTAAAGGGGAACTTCAGCCTAAACAAACATACTGTCATCAAGTTAAATTAGTTATGTTAATTAGAATAGATAGGTAATATAATCTCTTACCCACCCTGTTTTAAAAGAACAGGCAAATGTTTGTGATTCATGGGGGCTGCCATCTTTGTCATGGGGGCAGCCATCTTTGTCATGGGGGCAGCCATCTTTTTGGTTGAAGGAGGTGACAAGGAGCAGGAGACACAGTCCCAACTGTCCTGTGTCCTGATTACCCCTCCCAGCTGCACACGCTAGGCTTCAAATGTCAAATTCAAAATGTAAAAAAAAAATAAAAAAAAAAATGCACCAAAACAGCAGAACGAGAACAACAAAATCAGAAATCCCATCATGCTTTGCACAGCATCAGGGGAAAAAAGCCCGGGCAGTTTTCTTCTGTGCAGCTAAAAATGAGGCTTGTATAAGAGAAACAAAGTTCTGATGCTGTGAAACTGTTAAAGAAACACCAAACCTTTTCAGTGCTGCTGAGTCGATTTTTAGTCCGAAGGTTCACTTTAAGGACCAGAGCAGTCCGTTCCCTATTCTATCACGGGGTCAGGAGCCAATCGGGTGCAGCGATAGAACAGCGGCGATGATTTTTACCCCAATTTTTTCAGCAACCAGCAATTTATTTTTTAGCGATAAACAATCTTTTTCACGATCTCTCAAAGTGGGTACAGATGCACGATCACCTGAACAACGTTTGCTCGCGCACGCGATAACAATAGTCACAACAGATCTCCAAGATCCCCAATGACTCCCGCGCAAAGTATCCCGGTCGTTGGACTTCCTGTTCACGCCCACTGTGTGCCTTCGCGTGTTCCCACAGGTAGGAGGATGGATTGGGGAACCTCGTTCGTCGGGAGGTGTCGCTGTGAGGTTCCCCTATCCATTTTTAGGTGAGTATTTAGCTTCAGCCACCAGCAGGATGTAGATTGCATCTAAGTCAGTCTGGAAAAAGTTAAAAAGAAAATGAAAAATTATCTCCTAGGAAAAAACTTATGAGAAAAAGTGAATCGTATTGATAATTCAAGTACGCAGCACTATTGATCAGAGGCTCGGTTATTAGAAGCCTACTTATGTATAAGTACGCTAACACTTTAAAAGTCTAATTTAGCTATTTTGTCTCTATTTTGGTGTTCTGAGTACCGGCATCATCTGCCCACTCTTGTGTGTTAATTGGCTGTCTGACAGTAGACCCTGAACGTCTGCAATGCAAAGCTCTTCCGCTCTTATTAAAAGCAATCTCACAGGGATCTACAATCAGTTCGGCAAGCAATTAATTTCAAAACAAAACCTGAGATGAAATTCTGCACGCTTGAACTTAAAATAGTCCTCGTCTCCGGGGCTGTTAATTACTTGAGCGCCTTGATCACTGTTTTGACAGATCGCTGAGGAGATGGCTTTATGCTATTTTGACAGCAATCAATCTTCCTGGCTCAAACGTGAGGCTTCTCTGGAAACATACAGCTGTTAATGCAAAATTTTCATCCAGCTGTTTCATGTTAAATCCCCTTCTGGGCACTTTTTGTTTTAGATCTATGTAGGCATTCAGAAAGCTTGGTTCTTTTTTCCTCATTACCTGATGCCAAATAAATCATGTGTAAAATACTTGGACAGGAGCCACTGACCTGCAGAACAGACTGTCTGTGCTATAGACTGTTGTCTTTTCAGGCAGATTCAGACTGTGCCTACAACCTAGAAGTTTGAAAAGTGGAGAATGATGCAATCTAGACAGCAGCAGCAGCCACACCCACAGAGCCTTTAGCAAAACCTTTGTTTGACTTCTGAACAGTCATTCAAATTTTTAAGGCACAAAAGCTTCATTTTAACACACAAATGGTAACATCTGAGCACTCTGTTTCCTAAGCTATTAAATTGTATTTTTAGATCTGTGTCTGGGCCTTCAATACAGAATGTAGTTTGTTCTTCCTCTGTAGCTTTGCTTTGTGGATATCCTTTCAAGAACACAACAGATTTCATCACCAGCTGAAATAATGAGCTCCTTGTGCTCTTGTGTGCGAAATCGCAAACCATAATATATATTGAAAATTAATTGCAACAATTGATACAATTAAAGGGATCTTTTTAGTTAATACTTCATGAAACTGTGTGCAACAGGTTTTTGCACAATAAGGGGTGCTAGCAACATAGGCCAGAGGGTATGTGAGATGATGGGCTAGAGCAGGGGTGGGCAAACTTTTTGAATCATGGGCCACAGTGAGTTCATAAATTTGACAGAGGGACTGAATTCCAAAGTGCGCCCCACTTGTGAGGCGAGTCTAGTTAGATGATTGTAGCCATAATAGCGCTCTTGTAGCATTAAAAAAAAGTTGAGTACAGTAAAGTCCCTGGTATCCGGGATTGCCTGGTTCAGAATATGTGTTCTTTCCGGTTGCTAGAGAAGCCAAGCAACGGACCTAAATTGAACACTAACCTCCCCCCACAGGTGAAATGCAGAGTAGTGTGCAGCGGCAACTACCTACAAAAGCTCCAGACGCTAGTCCTCTTTACTTCCACCGCTACTGTGCTTTATCTGCTCTGTTCGGTTCCCGATGCGTCACGTGACCCAATTCAGGTCAGGTGACACAACGAGAGCCATACGAGTATACAAGTCGCACTGCTCATTAGTAACCTGTGATAATACTCAGTCTTCACAGATCGTAGCTGTTGGTAACAAAGTCTGGTTGGGGGTGTTTGAACGCCTTACATGTGTAACAAAAGTTTGTTTTCTTCTGCATTCATTTCCTGTTTTGTTCTCTGACACAGAGTTGGGTGGAGAAGGCTGAAAAGCAGACTCTTTTGTCGGACACTCTAGATCTGTCAGAGATTTTTCATCCGGATACATTCCTCAACGCCTTGCGCCAGGAAACAGCAAGGTAAATGTTATTTATATGGCTTATGAATATAAAGAAGCTCCATGGGCAACACATACCTCAATTATAATTACATCGACCGGAAAGCCATCTTAGTGTCTAATTTTGGTTCTTGAACCCTCTTTTCAGAAAACATGTCCCAGAAATGTTGCCCATGTAGCAGTAGTTGTTGCCTTTCTCAAATATGTAGTCTTGTCAGTTTCTAACTATTGCACACTATGCAGTCACACCCTTCAGTGAAGCCTGATTTCTACCGCATACAGTGGTTTGCAAAAGTATTCGGCCCCCTTGAAGTTTTTCACATTTTGTCACATTACTGCCACAAACATGAATCAATTGTATTGGAATTCCACTTGAAAGACCAATACAAAGTGGTGTACACGTGAGAAGTGGAACAAAAATCATACATGATTCCAAACAGTTAAAAATAAAAAATAATAACTGCAAAGTGGGGTGTGCAAATTATTCAGCCCCCTGAGTCAATACTTTGTAGAACCACCTTTTGCTACAATTACAGCTGTCAGTCTTTTAGGGTATGTCGCTACCAGCTTTGCACATTCAGAGACTGAAATCCTTGCCCATTCTTCTTTGCAAAACAGCTCCAGCTCAGTCATATTAGATGGACAGTGTTTGTGAACAACAGTTTTCAGATCTTGCCAAAGATTCTTGATTGGATTTAGATCTGGACTTTGACTGGGCCATTCTAACACATGGATATGTTTTTTTTTAAACCTTTCCATTGTTGCCCTAGCTTTATGTTTAGGGTCGTTGTCCTGCTGGAAGGTGAACCTCCGCCCCAGTCTCAAGTCTTTTGCAGACTCCAAGAGGTTTTCTTCCAAGATTGCCCTGTATTTGGCTCAATCCATCTTCCCATCAACTCTGACCAGCTTCCCTGTCCCTGCTGAAGAGACACACCCCCAGACCATGATTCTGCCACCACCATATTTGACAGTGGAAAAGGTAGAAAACCGAGAGCCCAATATAGTGTAGCTTGTATTGGAGGAGTGCGAATGATAATGATGAAACGTAATTATTGTACTTACAAACCAGGGTTACCTCCAAGGTAACCACTGAAAAGGCAGGTGGGGAGACCAAGCCTGTCCCCACTCAGGATTAAGATGTCGCTCTCTGTGGATAGAGGAGAAAAAGAGGGTGTACCACCCTTCCACCAAGTTGCAGAGGTGCCAAGCGTATTTTGGACTCCGTGCTGTGTATTACTCCAGTTGTTTATTGCCTGAGGAAGCGGGATTTTGCCCGTGAAACGCGTTGCAACTTGTCTTTGGAGTATATAAATAAATTATTTATTACTTGAATCGACAGTACCTGTGTCTGTTTTGGGTTGCCTGGTCCACCACCGCATCCCGAACGTTTTAAACGTTTTAGTGACTTTTATCCTACTGGCGCCTCTGTACAGCTCTACACATATTTGACAGTGGGGATGGTGTGTTCAGAGTGATGTGCAGTGTTCGTTTTCCTCCACACATAGCGTTTTGCATTTTTTACCAAAAAGTTCCATTTGGGTCTCATCTGACCATAGCACCTTCTTCCCCATGTTTGCTGTGTCCCTCACATGGCTTGTGGCAAACTGCAAACGGGATTTTTTATGCTTTTCTGTTAACAATGGCTTTCTTCTTGCCACTCTTCATTAAAAAACGCTAATTTTGTGCAGTGCACGACTAATAGTTGTCCTATGGACAGAGTCTCCCACCTGAGCTGTAGATCTCTGCAGCTCGTCCAGAGTCACCACGGGCCTCTTGACTGCATTTCTGATCAGCGTTCTCCTTGTTCGGCCTGTGAGTTTAGGTGGATGGCCTTGTCTTGGTAGGGTTACAGTTGTGCCATACTCCTTCCATTTCTGAATGATTGCTTGAACAGTGCTCTGTGGGATGTTCAAGGCTTTGGAAATCTTTTTGTAGCCTAAGCCTGCTTTAAGTTTCTCAATAACTTTATCCCTGACCTGTCTGGTGTGTTCTTTGAACTTCATGGTGTTGTTGCTCCCAATATTCTCTTAGACAACCTCTGAGGCCGTCACAGAGCAGATGTATTTCTACTGACATTAGATTACACACAGGTACACTCTATTTAGTCATTAGCACTCATCAGGCAATGTCTATGGGCAACTGACTGCACTCAGACCAAAGGGGGCTGAATAATTATGCACACCCCACTTTGCAGTTATTTATTTGTAAAAAAAAATGTTTGGAATCATGTATGATTTTCGTTCCACTTCTCACGTGTACACCACTTTGTATTGGTCTTTCATGTGGAAATTCCAGTAAAGGGTGCCGAATACTTTTGCAAACCACTGTATATTGACATGGAGTCAGTTGTCTATGTTCTGGTAACCAGGTAACGTGGGTCATTCTTTTGCCTTGTACACGTGCCTGTGTACATCCTCCCCATCTCCTGTTGTCGTTGGTTGTATACAGGTAAGGGAAAGTTGCCCCACAAGCATGCCACACATTTAAACCATGATGTCTTTCTTTAAAAGTTAGTGCACACTCACAGGAAACAAGTCCAGTAATTCCACCTAATCTGGGATAAAAAGAAAGATTCATTACCCTTCCAACAGATGGATACTGGTAACAGTTGTGGGTAAATTCTCCAGAAGCTGGGGACTTTGTGCTTGGCAACACCAGTAGGCAACTTAGATCCTTACATTTGAATGTAATACATCTCTGCACTTTATACACTGTCGGTGTTGCTGTGTTAGCTCCCTGTGTCCCCTTTTACAACCACTGGATCCCCACAAGTATGTTGCTATGAATATTACTGTACTATGGCTTTTGCTATATGTGAACTACCTATATACTGTATATACTCGAGTATAAGCCTAATTTTTGGCCCCAAAAATGGGGGTCTTGGCTTATATTCGAGTCACTACTCTTTTGAAAAAAAAAAAACACAGTGCCCCCACTATATGCACAGTGGTGCATCATCTTAGGGAGACCACACACTTGACATTTCCATGGGAGGTCCCAGCTAACCTCATCTCGAGTTGTAGCCTTGGTAGGCATACAGGGACAGTGTCTACTGAGTGATGAAAATCTTTGCATTCCTATAGCAAGTTTTACATACATGACTATGTGGCTCTGAATTCCTTGCCTTATCTTTATGCCAGCTTAAACTTTGCAACAGGAGTTCTTTGCATGTCCATCTCCATTGTAGGCCTATGTTCTGGCTTATTATTGCAATCTGCTGAATTTATGCTGCTTTTCTAATATATGGTTGTGGCTGGCCATGGCTGTGAGTGGTGTTGTGGTTTTTGCCACCCACGGCTTAAACTCGGGTCAAACATTTTTCCCAGGTTTTTTTTTAATGATAAAAGTTGGATGGTCGGCTTATACTGAGGTATATACTGTAAGCTGTATTTTTGGTTGCAAACCCACTGTGTATCTTGACCAATTTATTGTTCAATAAACTTCTTTTTGATTAAAAAAAAAAAAAAAAGGAAAAGTCCCAAAAGTGTGTCACAAAAAAAAAAATCATGACGTCTTTGCCCTTACCATCCATACCCTCTAAAGCTGAGAGCAAGCATTCTGCAAGATGGCTACCAGCTGTTTGGAACTACCACTCCTGTCCCCACCTGCCTTAGGCATCCTACAGCATGAATATAACTTCTAGTTTGCTGCAAGTACATTACAGAATAAAGTATACAGCGCAGGTTGGTGCTCTTTGTTTCCTCCTTTCTTTTACTGCAGATGATTGCACACGGGTGTAATGGACATCTTCAGGTATTGTCCCTGACATTTCAAGGTGAGGTACCCACCAGAGACCACCCGCCTTTGTAAAATTTTAATAAACACTTTGACCCGCAACTAGACTGTGTTTTAGATTTTTTGCCTTTGTGTGATTAAGCTTGACACCGCTACAATAGAGGGACCGTCGCTCCTTAAAGGAGAACTTCAGCCTAAACAAACGTACTGTCATTAAGTTACATTAGTTATGTTAATTAAAATAGATAGGTAATATAATCTCTTACCCACCCTGTTTTAAAGGGACTCCAAGCACCTCTCATGGGCATGCCTTTAAGACAGACGACTTCCAACAAAGTCGTGCTATGAACCCTTTGGAGGAGCTTCTTACAATGGTCATGCGTGTCACTTCCTCTTCCTGCTTCATTCAGTGATGCACTTCTCTAACAGAGAAGACAGGGTGACCCGGAAGTCATAACATAGCCAAGATGGCAGCCACAATTTTTACATTGAAATCGGACAGAAACTATTTGGTGTAGAACGGCGATTCAGGCATTAAATGTAAGAGGAGAGCACAAGCTACAGAGAGGTATGCATCTTTAAGTACTATGTAGTACTGGTCGGAGTCTTAAACGTGGTGGCTGGATAGTTTCATGGTTAAGGGCTCTGCCTCTGACACAGGAGACCTGGGTTCGAATCTCGGCTCTGCTTGTTCAGTAAGCCAGCACCTCTTCAGTAGGAGACATTGGGCAAGACTCCCTAACACTGCTACTGCCTATAGAGCGCGTCCTAGTGGCTGCAGCTCTGGCGCTTTGAGTCCGCCAGGAGAAAAGCGCGATATAAATGTTCTGTTTTTGTTTGTTTGTTTTATTTGTTAAAGGCATGCCCATGAGAGGTGCTCGGAGTCCCCTTAAAAGAACAGGCAAATGTTTGTGATTTCATGGGTGCAGCCATCTTTTTGGTTGAAAGGAGGTGACAGGGAGCATGAGACACAGTTCCAACTGTCCTGTGTCCTGCTAACACCTCCCAGCTAGGCACGCTAGGCTTCAAATCTCAAATTCAAAATTCAAAATAAAATTCTAAATAAAAAATAAAAAAAAACAAATTTGCGCCAAAACAGCAGAACGAGAACAACAACATCAAAAATCCCATCATGCTTTGCACAGCATCAGGGGGAAAATGCCCGGGCAGCTAAAAATGCGGTCCCGTTCATACACACCCCCAGATCATGCTTTTGTGGACGAGAGCAATCAGTGCTTGCGCAGTTCACAAAGACAGTAAGTGCGCTTGCGCAGAACGCTCCCGGCCACTGGAGCAGGATCAGATGGTGTATGTTGCCAGGATTGCGCATGTTGTCCCAGCAGCGCAACATAGGTGACCAGACCTGAGGCTTCCTCCAACCAAGGGGTTGGAGGAAGCCTCAGGTAAGTAAAAATCCTAAGTTGTTCTTCATCTCAGGTTTCCTTTAAAGAGGAACTCCAGTTTTTAATGTAATAAAAAGTGCTTCATTTTTACAATAATTATGTATAAATGATTGAGTCAGTGTTTGCCCATTGTAAAATGTTTTAAATTCCTGATTTACATTCTGACACTTATTACATGGTGACATTTTTACTGTTGGCAGGTGATGTAGCTGCTGCATGCTTTTTTGGCAGTTGTAAACAGCTATTTCTCACAATGCAGCAAGGTTCACAGATAGGAAACTGCCAGGAGTACCATGGTCCTCAGAGTTTCTTGTGGGAGGGATTTCACCACAATATCAGTCATACAGCGCCCCCTGATGGTCTGTTTGTGAAAAGGAACATATTTCTCATGCAAAAGGGGATTATCAGCCATCGATTGGGATAAAGTTCAATTCTTGGTCGGAGTTTCTCTTTAAAAGAGACAGCAGGGAACCTGCTACTTTGCAACAACTCACTGTTGTGTTTCCTCTCTTCCTAGAACGATGAACTGCTCCATGGATAACCTCAGATTTGTAGCGTCCTGGAAAGGACGCATTCCCGACGCAAAGCTCCAAGTCAAGGTAATAAAACACACAGTAAACATCAAAGAGCACAATGAAAACGCCATGTTCAGACAAGGAGCCTTTCCGGTCATTGGTATGCCGCTCGCCTCAGTACATAATAAAACTGCTTGAAAACTCCATCATGATTTACCTTCCCTGAGCTTCCCTATTAGTCAGGCAGCCCATTGTGTTTTCTGTGTTACTTGGCATCATTTGCAAACGCCGTACAGCTGCATGTGGCCTCTGTAGAAGTCAACAATTAAATTAACAGCCCACAGGATGGTTTATAATGGTCGCTGTCTGGCACCAATCGGTATCGTATAATAATAAGCTCTAGATCTTCGCTTGTCAGCAGTTTTCCTCCTGTAGCTAGGCTTTGTATAATCGCACTTGTTAAGGGAGGGTAGGAGCAGGTCACATGCTAATATGAATGGGAATTTAATATTCATGAAGTGTTGCATTTAGGTTTGTGGAAGGAAATCACACTTGCCTATAAATGTGAGTGTTCTGTTCTGAAACCTGCTACTGTGTGGCCCTCCTTCTGTAGGTGGGATGTATAATGGGTGGCTAAGGGTTTGTACATGAGGATAGATCCTTGGCCTGCAGGATTATTTTGGGCAGTTTCCCAATACAGGAATGCCAAATGAATGCACACAAGTATCAGGGCTGGCGTTCTGAAAAGCCACAAAGGCTCGGGTCAGGATTAGGCATTAGGAAGGAGGAGATATGATGTAACGTTAAAGAGACACTGAAGCAAAAAAATAAATTATTACATAATTTGTATGTGTAGTACAGGTAAGAAATAAAACATTAGGAGCAGAGACATGAGTCTAATATTGTTTCCAGTACAGGAAGAGTTAAGAAACTCCAGTTGTTATCTATGCAAAAGAGCCATTGAGCTCCACCACTTTCAAAGTCGCAGAGAGCTCTGTCTTCTGAAGCTTACTAACTCAAGTGTCTGGTACAGTATTTGTTGTTTTCCTGAAGAGGACAGGTCAAAAATTCACTAGCCTGCTCTGTAAACTCATTTAGAATGCTGAGTAATGTGTAAACTGCAAATATTAGAGAATTATGCAATGTTATAAAAAAACACTATGTAACTGAAAATAAAAATATGAGAATATTTTCTTTGCTACTAATGTTCTAGTAATTATCCGTACTGCACAACCAATTCATTATATCATAATTTTTTTTGTTCGCTTCAGTGTCTCTTTAAGGAAGGGAGGTTAGGATTAGGCATTAGGTAGGATTTTGTGTTAAAGCTGAACTGAAGATAAAAAAAAAAAACAGAGTTTCACTTACCTGGGGCTTCTGCCAGCCCCTTGCAGCCGCCCTGTCCTGCGCCAGTCCTCCATGATCCTCCGTTCTCCCGCCGCCAGCTAGTTTTGGTTTGGTCGGCTTGTAAGTCAAAGGGTCACTGGGAATGTGCAGCCCTGTCACGCATAGCCTTGTTCGCGTTCCAGTCCGCAATAGCAGGAGGCTATTGCGAACAGGAGCGCAAGCAAAGCTAACTGTGGCCAGAGCTGCGCAGGTGCAGTTGACCGTCAGCAAAACCAAAACTAGCTGGCGGCGGTGGAACGGAGGATTGTTGAGGACCGACACAGGACGGCTGCAAAGGGCTGGCAGAAACCCCAGGTAAGTGAAACTTTTTTTTTTTTATATCTTCAGTTCCGCTTTAAGGGTTTAGGTTAGGGTTGGGTTTTAGGAAGGCGCAGGTAAGCATGAAACTATAGTTTATCAATAGGGAGAGATGTCGCAAATATGTATATATATATATCACTAAGAGCATTGTTGAGTATCAAGTACTTTGCCTATACTATATTGGTCTCAGTATTAAACATACTGTACTGGAATGCCCAGGATAAATGTATGCCTGGGAGTCGCGTTAGCAATTCTCTCACGTCTTTGTTTTATATTTACTGGTCTTTCTAGACTCCCAGTCACATTTGTAATCTTATCGCTTTGTAAAGCATGAAATAAAGAGGCTGACAAAAGCAGGAACTTTTCTTTGAGAACACAACATGCCCGGAGCCTGGAGCCCCTCCCTCACACCTACACACCCCACCATCCTTCTTCTGCTGAAAAGGGTGCCACCAAACGGTTTCCTGTCCTGAGCTGTACAGGGGAACTTTCCTCGGAACAGAACAGTGGTTACTTGGATGTCACCGTTCAAGACATCAATGACACTTGAAAAATAAAAGGCAAAATCTAGCTTGTGTTACACACTATTGTTCCATGGACTCTCATACTCTCCCCGTAGCTGCAGAGATTCCAGAAGATAGAAGCTGCCTATTGATGGCTCCTACGTCACCCATTGTTTTGCGGTGGGTGTAATATTCCCCGCATGGCGATATTATTTATTTTGGCCTCATCTGTGTTTGGGTTGAGCATTGTTCAGCCACGCCAAATGGCTTGTTTAACGACATTGTTCCATTAAAGCACGCCTAGCCTTTGAATAGCTGGATTTGTGCGCTGAACAATAAGAGAATAATTAAAGGAAGTTGATTGATGATAATAGCTGCTCATTTAGGTGTCTTTAATCCTGCCATTATGTTTAGGCAGTGATATTAAATGGACTCTAGTGCACATGTGTCACTTGTATCAGCGCAGCAAGCTAAGTAATGAGATCCATTCCTTCTGTGTGCTCATCGCTTGTAACTGGATTTACTAACACATAAATAGAAATCTTTGCAGAAATTTCAATAATTTACATAAATGGCAGCGCATCCAAAACCCGGCTGCATCTGAATGGCTTAACAGTAAGAAGGCGTGTAGAGCCTCTTAAAGGCATAAATGCACCCAATTGAATCCAAAACTGGTGCTTTAATTTTACACTTATGGAGGATGTTGGCTTCTAAAACAGTTTGCACGCAAAAAAAAAAAAAAGTTGTACTAGACTCTTCCACCGCAGTGAGGTCTTCCTCACTGCAGTGGAAGTGAGTTTGTTGGCACAAGCATAAACTGTGCTCTACTTCCAGGCTTTGTATTTGTGTGCACATTATTGCTTCCATTCTCCCCGCTGTGCACGTCCCATACCCTTACTTTAGAACTGCACTGTCTGCTAGAGGGCCAGACTCAGCACCAGACACCCTAGGCATGTGCCTAAAGATGCCAGCGAGTTGAGAGGTAGCTATCACAGTTTAGAGAACTTGTTCTCATCAGCATGGAACTGTGCTGACATCGCCCCTGGAGTGTAGAGCTCTGGATTGGCATGCTCCCTTGGCAATGACTAGCCAGACTCTGTGCATGTAGCATGGAGAGTTATGTTCCAGGGGTGGTGGAGTCCGCGTGGCTCCAGGATGGTGACAGCAGGCATGCTGGCCGGGCAGGTGAAGGGTTGAAGACTGGATTGCCGGGCCAGCCAAGGAACTTGAGCAGCCACCAAACATGCTGTGCGGTACGCTGGGTGATCTCACCTTTACACCCAGATTTGGGTTTCATGGGTTTGGCAGAGGGCGGAGTTTAGAGCCACAGAACTTTTTTGCTTATAGGCTCCTGAGATATAAAATCTGCCCCTGGCCTGCTATGATTATTACTATGCTCCTGCAATTGTACTGTACCTATGTACTGTTCCAAACCCAATTCCAGACAGGACCCAGTCATGCTTGGCGAAAAAAACGATTCTGATTGTGAATTAACCTATTACCAGCTTCAAAAGGGTTATCTCATTTGAAATAAGTGCACTGCATTTGACCGCAGTTGGCAGAGCTCCTTGTGCTGTAAATTCTAGGAATGTTTTGCTCTCTCTCTCTGCTAACAGAAAACAGCAGAAGTCCTCTGTTATTGTCTTTCACTGCCCCCTATTGACAAGTGGCCATATATACACATTACAGAAGTACTAATTAGAAGCAAGGAAATGTAAGAAATAAAAAAAAAGTGCTAAAATAAATTGGCTTTTAGCACTTGCAAAGCTGTGAATAGATTGGCTGCTAAAGGGTTAAATGTGTATGGGATTTTAAAAGGTTTTTTTAGTTTGAGCTCTTCATCCTGCCCTGTTTTGAAACTCTGGACAGAAATGGAGTTCAGAAACTCCCTGTAACGTCCTTGTCATGTCCTGAAATGTGACAGTTACAAAAGATAAGCGATTTCTTGGAGATAAAAGGCCCTTTTTCCTGGAATTTCTAATAAACTGTACATAACCCATTGTTGATGTGAGCAGGGCTATTTGTGTCATTGTTCATGGTGTCTGCTGACATAGCTGAGCCCGGCAAGAAGTCCAGGCAGCCTATTGCAGCGCGGCTTCCTCCGCCACACAATGCTACCTGGCAGACTGTCCTCTCTGCACTTTCTATATTGCATAAGCAAATTCCCGTCTCCTGGAAGCCAACAATGAGGAATAGTTAAGGTGTTTGTTTTGAAGTTGAGTTTCCTCTTCTCACACATCCCAGCGCATTCCTGCTCTTCCTGTTATTTACATGCATGCCTGAGGCTCCAGGCTCCACTTGTCACGTAATTATCACATACAATTAACATGGTCACTTGTAGCTAATGATGATCTCTTGTGCTTGTGGTTGTAGATCAGTGGACTGCAGTTGGAAGGATGCAGCTTTGACGGAAACCGTCTCTCGGAAAACCAGCACGACTCACCGAGTGTATCTATGGTGCCTTCCTGCTATATGGCCTGGGTTACACAGGTATGGTAGTGTCCATTGTAAGAGCCTCGGTTTTATCATTGTTATTGTACCTTAATACAGCACCGCCGCATTTCCTTCAAACCATCATCAAGGACAACACTCACCCTGGAAACACCTTGTTTGAGCTCCTTCCATCGGGTAGACATTTTAGATCAATCTGCATACACACAAACCATCTTTTTCCCATCTACCATAAACTTGATAAACTCTGAATCCTCCCTGAAATTATTAACACTGTGTACAAATTGTTTACATATTGAAATACCTGGCATACTTGTATAATTCTTCTGTTTCTCCCTGTGTTACTAACACTATCTTCCCGATATGCACCTTGAGGCTGTCATGAAAAGTAATTTTGTTGTGTTACAAAATGACAATAAAGTGCTTGAATCTTGAATCTTTCCAAAGTACAATGAACTGTACACGTCACTCAGTATCCCTCAGTATGGATCACAATCTAATCTCTCTATCACAGTTGGGCAGCACAGTAGTGTAGTGGATATCGCTCTCGCCTGGCAGCGATGGGTTCCCGGTTTGAGACTCAGCCAGGGCATTCTGGTTTCCCACCCACATCCCAAAAACATACAGGCCAGTTATGGTAATTGGCTTCACCTAAAAAAATTGGCTCTAAATTATGATAGACAAATGATTATGGTAGGTAAACTATGACTAAAGGCCCGCAACCACTACTTAAATTCTCAGATGACTGCAATTTTTTTGAGCAAGGAGCGATCATTTCCACAATCTCACGATGTGGGTAGAGGCAAATGATATTTGGTGACAACAAGCGTCACAGTGGACCAGATCTTTAAGTTTTTGTATAGATTGTACTCAATTGGCCATATCTCTTTTTTATAAACCAATCTAATTATGTATTTGAAGCAGAGTTCATAATTTTTCAATTATTCCACATACAAATTACTGTTAGAGCTAATGGCATCCACATAAACAGTATTTTTTGTTCTATCTTTTGAACACAAAGACTTGCGCCTTTGTAATTATAATTTGTAATTATATCAGTAATTACGGTCGTGTTGCTAGTTCAGATATAAGTAGCACAGTCAGGCCTCTAGTGTGAATAGCGTTCTATAGCAATGAAATGGCATTCCCCCTGTAGGCCTGCATTGCGCTCAAGATTTTTACTGCATTATGATAAATTGCTCCTCCCTAGGCTTGTGGTAGTGTGAAGTCATTAATGATAGGAGGTTACAGGTGACATGACTCCTTGTGCTTTATTCCATCCACAGCAGTCATCAGGCATATATTTCCCGGAGGATTGCATCTCTCTACCCGTGTACACCAGTGCCGAGAGGGAGCGCGTCGTCACCAACATTGACGTTCCCTGCGGTGGAAGCCAAGACAAGTGGATACAGTGCGGGGCTGCGCTCTTTCTGAAAAACCAGTAGGGGAATCCGAGGATATTACTTTGCTGTAAAATGTCATCTATAATTTATTGCTCCAATGTCATATATATATTGTTTATAGCTCGGTTATTGAAATTATAATTGTTACATGGTACTTAAAAGTCTGCATAAATTTATTTAAAAAAAATGTCTCCGCTGTATTTTTTGAGAGTACATATTGACGCACTGCCTGGTGAGTTAAGCGGCAAGGTGATGCTTTACTGGCGCCCTATTCTTATACTAACCCCCCTAATGGCCAACACTAACCCCTCCCCCTTAATGCCTAACACTAACCTGCTCCTAATGCCAAACACTAACCTCCCTCCTAATACCGAACACTAACCCCCCCCCTAATGCCCAACACTAACCCCTCCCCCTTAATGCCTTACACTAACCTGCTCCTAATGCCTTACACTAACCTGCTCCTAATGCCTTACACTAACCTGCTCCTAATGCCGAACACTAACCTCCCTCCTAATACCTAACACTAACCCCCCTAATGGCCAACACTAGCCCCTCCCCCTTAATGCCTAACACTAACCTGCTCCTAATGCCTTACACTAACCTGCTCCTAATGCCAAACACTAACCTCCCTCCTAATACTGAACACTAACCCCCCCCCCTCCCTAATGCCCAACACTAACCCCTCCCCCTTAATGCCTTACACTAACCTGCTCCTAATGCCTTACACTAACCTGCTCCTAATGCCTTACACTAACCTGCTCCTAATGCCGAACACTAACCTCCCTCCTAATACCTAACACTAACCCCCCTAATGGCCAACACTAGCCCCTCCCCCTTAATGCCTAACACTAACCTCCTCCTAATGCCTTACACTAACCTGCTCCTAATGCCAAACACTAACCTCCCTCCTAATACTGAACACTAACCTCCCCTAATGCCCAACACTAACTCCTCCCCCTTAATGCCTTACACTAACCTGCTCCTAATGCCTAACACTAACCTGCTCCTAATGCCAAACACTAACCTCCCTCCTAATACTGAACACTAACCCCCCCTAATGCCCAACACTAACCCCTCCCCCTTAAAGAGAATCTGTATTGTTAAAATCGCACAAAAGTAAACATACCAGTGCGTTAGGGGACATCTCCTATTACCCTCTGTCACAATTTCGCCACTCCTCGCCGCATTAAAAGTGGTTAAAAACAGTTTTAAAAAGTTTGTTTATAAACAAACAAAATGGCCACCAAAACAGGAAGTAGGTTGATGTACAGTATGTCCTAACATAGAAAATACATCCATACACAAGCAGGCTGTATACACCCTTCCTTTTGAATCTCAAGAGATCATTTGTGTGTTTCTTTCCCCCTGCAGCTATCTTCCACTGAAGTGTCAGGCTGTTTCTTCCTGCAGAGTGTAGACAGCTCTGCCTAAGTAATTTCTCAGTATGTGAAAGCCCAGCCAGCTCAGAGGAGGATTTATCCAGCTTGTAAAAGATAATAGAGCAGAGAGAAGCTGCACTAATCTAAATAACACGCAGCAGTGTGCAGAGAGGGGCCTGGAGGGGGGAGATGCATCACAGAACCACAACACTGAAGAACTTGGCAGCCTTCCAGACACAGGCTGACAAGTCTGACAAGAGAGAGATAAGTTGATTTATTACAGAGATGGTGATAGTAGAACGTGCTGCAGTAAGCCAGAACACATTAGAATAGCTTTTGGAACTTGTAGGATGATAAAAAACAGGATGCAATTTTTGTTACGGAGTCTCTTTAATGCCTTACACTAACCTGCTCCTAATGCCTTACACTAACCTGCTCCTAATGCCTTACACTAACCGGCTCCTAATGCCGAACACTAACCTCCCTCCTAATACCTAACACTAACCCCCCTAATGGCCAACACTAGCCCCTCCCCCTTAATGCCTAACACTGACCTGCTCCTAATGCCTTTTACTAACCTGCTTCTAATGCCAAACACTAACCTCCCTCCTAATACTGAACACTAACCCCCCCTAATGCCCAACACTAACCCCTCACCCTTAATGCCTTACACTAACCTGCTCCTAATGCCTTACACCAACCTGCTCCTAATGCCTTAGACTAACCTGCTCCTAATGCCGAACACCAACCTCCCTCCTAATACCTAACGCTAACCCCCCTAATGGCCAACACTAGCCCCTCCCCCTTAATGCCTAACACTAACCTGCTCCTAATGCCTTACACTAACCTGCTCCTAATGCCAAACACTAACCTCCCTCCTAATACCGAACACTAACCCCACCTAATGCCCAACACTAACCCCTCCCCCTTAATGCCTTACACTAACCTGCTCCTAATGCCTTACACCAACCTGCTCCTAATGCCTTAGACTAACCTGCTCCTAATGCCGAACACTAACCTTCCTCCTAATACCTAACACTAACCCCCCTAATGGCCAACACTAGTCCCTCCCCCTTAATGCCTAACACTAACCTGCTCCTAATGCCTTACACTAAACCTCCCTCCTAATACCTAACACTAACCCCCCTAATGGCCAACACTAACCCCTCCCCCTTAGTGCCTAACACTAACCTGCTTCTAATGTTTTACACTCCCCCCTCCCCAATGTTTAACACTAACCCTCCTCCTAATACCTAACCCTAACCTCCCTTCCTGATTTCCGAATGCCAAACACCAATCTCCCTCCTAATGCCTAACACTAACCTCCCTACCTAATGCCTAATACTAACCTCCCCTTGTAATGTTTAACATTTACCCCCTCTAATGCCTAACACTACCCCCCCCTTTTAATGTCCCAAACTTACCTCCCCCTAATGGAGCTTAGTATGAGAACTAGGTTAGTTAAAGTGGATCCGAGATGAACTTTTACTCATTGCATAATTGTGTTCCTTTCCTATTGTTTATAGGGCATTCCTCAAGCCAAATACTTTTTTGTTTTTGTTTTAAAGCAGTAGGATCAGCCATACTATGCCAGGGGGAAAAACACACATATATAAGTAGATAAATACTTGATCTACTTACATAACATATGTATTATGCTGTCCACGGTTTGATTTCAGTGAATGTTATATAGTAAATGACGAGAATTCTGTTCCTGGTGGGGGCCGTGTCAATCGCTTAGTCACCTCAGCCTTGCTTGTAAACACAAGTGAGTAGGGGATTAGGTTTCAAATAAGCAGCTAGCAGGGAAATAAAGGGAAGAGGAGGAATAGATTATAGATAAAAGAACCCCCAGCATGCAATTCTTTGGCACAGACTACTAAAGGGCCAGTGCTCCTTAAAGGGGAACTTCAGCCTAAACAAACATACTGACATCAAGTTACATTAGTTATGTTAAGTAGAATAGATAGGCAATATAATCTCTTACCCACCCTGTTTTAAAAGAACAGGCAAATGTTTGTGATTCATGGGGGCTGCCATCTTTGTCATGGGGGCAGCCATCTTTTTGGTTGAAAGGAGGTGACAAGGAGCAGGAGACACAGTTCCAACTATCCTGTGTCCTGATTACCCCTCCCAGCTGCACGTGCTAGGCTTCAAATGTCAAATTCAAAATGTAAAAAAAAAAAATTGCACCAAAACAGCAGAACGAGAACAATACAATTAGAAATCCCATCATGCTTTGCACAGCATCAGGGGAAAAAAGGCCGGGCAGTTTTCTTCTGTGCAGCTAAAAATGAGGCTTGTATAAGAGAAACAAAGTTCTGATGCTGTGAAATTGTTAAAGAAACACAAAGCCTTTTCAGTGCTGCTGAGTCGATTTTTAGTCCGGGGGTTCACTTTAAGTATGTGATAACTCCAAATCATAACAGCAGAAAAAGTTTGGAAAGTTTTCAATGCAGGATTAGCATCTTTATAACTTAAAGAGAATCTGTACTCTGAAATTCTTACAATAAAAAGCATACCATTCTATTCATTATGTGCTCCTGGTCCCCTCTGTGCTGTTTCTGCCATTCTCTGCTGCAAACCTGGCTTGTAATTGCCAGTTTTAGGCAGTGTTTACAAACAAACTAACCAGCTTCTAATAGGCTCAGCTAAGCAGAGTGTGTTAGTCACACAGAGCCTGCAGGGGGTGTGTACAGCTTCTAGCTAATCACAAGCAGCCCTGCACATTCCAGTCTGACTGCCTCAGCCTGACTGTGCCGACTATAGAGAGAAGATTAGATCATATAACAGAGATAACACAGCTACTGTGCAATTAGGAAAAGCTGCAGTAAGCCAGACCACATTAGAAAAGGCATAGGAACTTATAGCATAGAAGAAATAAAGATAAACAATTTGTTACAGAGTCTCTTTAACTAGTTCAGCCTTCAGTCGTTTTCACTTTATGCATCCGAGGAATGTTCACCTCCCATTCATTAGCCTATAACTTTATCACTACTTATCACAATGAACTGATCTATATCTTGTTTTTTCCGCCACCAATTAGGCTTTCTTTGGGGGGTACATTTTGCTAAGAGCTACCTTACTGTAAATGCATTTTAACAGTAAGAATAAGAAAAAAAATGAAAAAATGCATTATTTGTCCGTTTTCGGCCATTATAGTTTTAAAATAAAACATGCATCCATAATTAAAACCCACGTATTGTATTTGCCCATATGTCACGGTTATTTCACCGTTTAAATTATGTCCCTATCACAATGTATCGCGACAATATTTTATTTGGAAATAAAGGAGCATTTTTTTCCGTTTTGCATCCATCACTATTTACAAGCTTATAAAAAAAAATAGAGAGAAATATTTCATCTTTACATAGATATTTAAAAAGTTTAGACCCTTAGGTAAATATTTATGTGTTTTTTTTTTTTAATAGTAATGTTTTTTTTTTTTTTTATTAAACATTTTATGTGGGCATTTTTGGGAGGGTGGGATATAAATAGTGCTTTATTTGGGGAAATATTTGTGTATTGCAATGTATTTTTACTGTTACTTGTAGTTTTACTTTTTGGCCACAAGATGACAATCTTGAGTTTGTTTACATGACGTCACTCTAAGCGTACAATGTACGCTTAGAGGGACAGAGCTTCATAAAAAGCGTAGCTTCCGAGAGAAGCTGTCGCTTTTTCAGCGGGGGAAAGGAATCAGTGATCGGGCACCATAGCCCGATACATTGATTCCTGGGCTACCGAATCCGCGGCCGGGAGTGCGCATGCACGCGCGCGATCGGCCGCGGCAGCGCGGACGTGCACGTGGCCTCCTGGACGTAGGTACTACGTCCAGGAGGCATAAATGGTTAATACTCTCAGACCAGTTGCTGTTGAAATTTGATTTTTATGGTGACGCTTTAAAGGGATCCAAGTACCTTTTTTTCTGTGGTTTGTCCTGGTTTCTAATAGCTGTAGGTGCTGCCATTATTCATCCAAAAGAAGGTGTAAATGTAATCAAGTGTGTCTTCTATAAACTGTTTGAACTACAGTTTCCTGTCTCCCCACTACCCCTGCTGATGAAAGTTTTTGTTTGATCAGTGCAACTGCTAATTCCAGCAGTCCTTATCTGCCTGCTATTTCTGGGGACGACAGGCCACGGAAGTAGGGCAATAAAAGCCTGTAACACACATTTAAATGTAAAAAAAGAGCTACAATGGATTTTTCTTTAGCAATGAGCCACGTTGTTAGCATGCATTTTTAATGTGCTATTGAGATGCCTGGAGTGCTAAAAATGCTACTCGGTTAACTTTAAGGTCATCGTAGATGTCAGCAAAATTACCAATATTTTACTATCGGTAATAGCAGGCACTCAAATTCTCAGGTGCCTTTTTTGAATGTAGGCCCTCTATGTTGCTATGCAGCTGGACCATAACCTGGGCTTCTCTTCTACAGAAAGTTAGTAAGGGCTTGTTTACACCTACGGTGTTTTCGCCTTTTTTTAAGAGCCAGCGATTTTCTAAATTTTCAAAAAGCGCTGCCTGTACCATTGTTGGGGAGATTTGCCTCAATGAAAGGTATAGGGAAATCGCAAAACGCTGGAAAAAGCGCTTTGTATGGCCATTTCCCCAGCGCTTTTAAAGTGAACCTCCGGACTAAAAATCGACTCAGCAGCACTGAAAAGGCTTGGTGTTTCTTTAACAGTTTCACAATATCAGAACTTTGTTTCTCTTATGCAAGCCTCATTTTTAGCTGCACAGAAGAAAACTGCCCGGGCTTTTTTCCCCTGATGCTGTGCAAAGCATGATGGGATTTCTGATTTTGTTGTTCTCGTTCTGCTGTTTTGGTGCATTTTTTATTTTACATTTTGAATTTGACATTTGAAGCCTAGCGTGTGCAGCTGGGAGGGGTAATCAGGACACAGGACAGTTGGAACTGTGTCTCCTGCTCCTTGTCACCTCCTTTCAACCAAAAAGATGGCTGCCCCCATGACAAAGATGACAGCTCCCATGAATCACAAACATTTGCCTGTTCTTTTAAAACAGAGTGGGTAAGAGATTATATTACCTATCTATTCTAATTAACATAACTAATGTAACTTGATGACAGTATGTTTGTTTAGGCTGAAGTTCCCCTCTAAGAATAAATATATTTTTTATATATTATTTTCTAGGTCAAAGAGATCACTTCCGGACTTGAGTCAGGAAGTGAACAAAGAAATTGCTCTGCAAAAGCGCTTTACAAAAAATCCCTAGCACGCAGGTAAGCGCCGCGAGGCGTTAATAAAAACTCACAAAATCGCAAAACGCTGGCCTCAGCGATCGCGATTTTTAGATGTGAACAAAGCCTAAAGGTGCCCATACATGGTACAATTTTTTCATCTAATCTTACCATTTCTATGTAGTATAAGGGAACTTCCTAAATTATCCTTTCAGTATATTCACTTAATTTACCCTTATACTACATGGAAATGGTAAGATTGGATATAAACACTTGTACCATGTATGGGCAACATCAGAGGGTTTTCCAGTCGAGTTCTCGGTACAAAAGCTGCCGATTTCTCAAAAACACAATAATGGGTGAAGTGTGGGAAGGTAGACTCTTTACTTCTGTATAGGATGTGATAGAAAATTCCATTGATTAACTTTTGCTTCAGTTTAGGAATGATTAACCTTCGCACTTAAAATGCAGCTCGGTAATTGCTCATCTGTCATACGCATAATAAAAGGCAATATAAATGTTTCATTAATATTGCACAATACTATCCATTCACCTGCCTGCGCAGAATGATGGTGACATTAAACAGGAACTCACAGCTTAGAGGCTGCAGTGATGTGCTGATCCTGTACAGCAGTGATCAGTGTGTGTTCCATTTACTGGCAGGCACTGTATACATTTACTGCCAACTACCGTTTACTGTCTGCTGATCTGTAAAATGCATCCGACCTATTCATGCATACCCAGCATCCCTCTTAATGTGTAGGATCCTGTCTCACTGTAGAATGCATGTGCCATTGCAGTAAACCTAGCAAAACACGTGGTATGCAAATGGATGGCAAGCATTTGGGCAGACTAATGAACCAGTGAGACAAACAATGGAAAATTCAGGGCATCTTTAAAGGACACCTGAAGTGAGACAGATATGGAGGCTGCCATATTTATTTCCTTTTATACAATACCAGTTGACTGGCTGTCCACTGCTGATCTTTCTGGCATCAGTACTGTTTGTGACCCCTGAAACATGCACGTGGCTAATCTAATCGGACTTCTGTCAGAGCAGCACATCTGCATGCTTGTTCAGAGTCTATGGCTAAATATATTAGTCACAGGATCAGCAGGACAGCCAGGCAATTTGCAATGTTTAAAAGGCAATAAATATGGCAGCCGCCATATCTTTTTCAATTCATGTGACTTTTTACACCAAAGTGTGTACTCTTCCCTAAAGCTATATTATTATTAGTTATTGTATTTATAAAGTACCAAGATATTACGTAGCGCTGTACAATAAATAAGGATACATACAATGAAAACATGGGGTAGCACAGGATTATACAAAATAGTTTATACAAATAGGTTATATATGTAAACGGAGGAGGGGGCTTACAATCGAAAGGATTTAATTTATCTAAAGCTTTTACGTTATAGCAGGTGAAGACTTAAAGTGGTCTGAAAGCCCGCATTTCTACTTTGCTCTAAAAGATTCCTCATAGCTTGAAAGCTACTATCCCAGAATTTTTTTTTTAGCAGAACATTACTGAAATGGTAAAGAGAACCAGAGAGGAATGATTTTTTAAAATAGAAAAAGAGTTTATACATACCTGGGGCTTCTTCCAGCCCCATAAGCCTGGATCGCTCCCACGCCGCCATCCTCCACTTCCTGGATCCGCCGGTACCGGGCCCGTCACTTCCGGCGTACGCGGCCAATTGTCCCCATCACAGGGGCTCCCTCCATACCCGTACGCATGAGGCTGCGCAGTAGGCAGCCGCACGCGTACCTGTATGGAGGGAGCCCCTGTGATGCGGAGAATTGGACGCGTCCGCCGGCCGACTGGCGGTAATGACGGGACCCGGTATCGGCGGTTCCAGGCAGCGGAGGACGGCGGCGTGGGAGCGATCCGTGCGTATGGGGCTGGAGGAAGTCCCAGGTATGTATATTTGATCCTCTCTGGTTCCCTTTAAACAAAGCAGATTGTCCTGTTATGCAGCTTCAAATCTGCATCCAAATTGGAGATAACAGTATCTTTGAATGCATTCCAATGTTGTCAATGTGTGTAAACACTGTCTAACAATTGAAGGAGCTCTCTGTGCTTCAGACACACACACAATAAAGAAAAGCTCATTAGAAGATGTTAATATATAATAAAAAGCAGTTTGAATAAAATGCAATGACCGCTTTTAGGGCACGATAAACTACACTTTGGAAACTTGTAATTTGTAAACAGACAATATTACCTGTGCACAAAAGCAAATATGATAACTGTATGAGTAATAAAAAGTAGGAAAACATGTTTTTATTGAATGTTATGTCAGAGTTTCAGACCACTTTAAAGTTAACCTAAACCCTGTGGAAGAGTTTGGGTCCTCTTTAAAGAGAACACGAGGTGTCAAAAAAAGTAAATACATACCGAAGCAGAGGGAAGCCCCTGGATCCCACCACACTGTCCTCTGGTTACCTTTTGCTGCCCGGGACCCTTCGCCTGTATAGTGATGCAGAGCGCAAGCGGCTCCGGCCTTAAAGAGGAACTGTGGTGAAAATAACAATAAATAAAATTGCATTTTGTTTACAATATCCCTTTACAGATTATTTTGTCAGCGTTTGCCCATTGTAAAATCTTTCCTGACCCTGATTTACATTCTGAGATTTATCACTGGTGGCGACATCTTTAGTCCTTCCAGGTGATCTGCGCTGAATGTTTGTTTACTGAGAGTTCTATGCACAGAGGGAGATATTGCTTGCTTGGCAGTTGGAAAAAGCTCACAGACAGCACAATTAAAGGGAAAGAGGCGCCCTGGTATGTATAAAATGTATTAAAACCAGTTTAAAATCGAAGAAAAACCAATAGCAAAGGGAGCCTGTCTTTGCTATTAGTTTTTCTTCTAATTGGCACTGTGATTGGCCTGAGGAAGCGGGATAAGACTCGTGAAACGCGTTGCCTGTGCTAAATAAAATTCTTTGTTTATACACGAATTTCGTTATTGAGGTAAACCGCCTCACCTTTTTCGATTTTAAACTGGTTTTAATCCATTTTATACATACCAAGGCGCCTCTTTCCCTTTAACTGTGCTTAACTTACACCACAATGTCCCCTGTTGTAGGGGTGGAGACAGAACACCTGTGGTCCTTACCACACAGGTTCACTGTTTGTTACTTTATGGAAAGGACTCAGGATTTACAAAAAAGAAAAAGTTTACAAAAACTTCTTCATACAAACTTTATTGACACATATAGCAAAAATGAGCAAAAAAAACGTTAAAAGTAGTATCTTTGGTTCCACATGATCAGTCTTCATACAATCAATAGTATCAAAACACCAATAGCTAAGGCTGATAGTGGCAATATTTTGGCTTGACTTGATGTCTAGTTGCAACCCTTGATAGATGTATGTATTAGAGACGGCCTCTAATACATACATCTATTAAGGGTCACAACTTGACATCAAGTCAAGCCAAAATTATTGATTGTATGAAGACTGATCATGTGCAACCAAAGATACTATTTTTAACGTTTTTTGCTATATATGTCAAAAAAGTTTGTATAAAGAAGTTTTTGTACCACAAAACGGCATTCTATTTTCTCTTTTTTTGTAAATCTTGAGTCCTTTCCATAAAGTAACAAAGATTCAAGTGGGCAAGGTGGACTGCTCTCTTAAAAAGGACTGTGTTTTTTGGTCCTTTTCATGATATAAAGGACTGTACCCAATTGTATACTTATAGTTCACACAGGTTCACTGTCACTTTTAATAAGGAGAGTGACCACATCCAGGTCTGGCCGGACCACCCCGAGTGGAGTCGGGTTCATTGTCTCCACCTGCTTACTGCGGTTGGTTGCCTCTTGCAACCCCCCTTTGTGAGTAGTATTTTAAATTTCCTTTCTTCACGCTTTTCCTATCTTAACATACTACACTATTTGCCCTCCCGATTTTGTCTCCTGTACCTTTTTGCCTGGGGTGCTGCGGTACCCCTCCAACTTTGCTCACAGACAGCAAACTGTCAGGACCATGGTCCTGACGTCAGTGTGTGTGTGTGTGTGTGTGTGTGCGTGTGCGTGTGTGTGTGTGTGCGTGCGTGCACAATATCAGCCACACAGACCCCCCCTTGGTGATCTATTTGAGAAAAGGTAAAGATTTCTCATAGGAAAGGGGGCATCAGCTACTGATTAGAATAAAGTTAAATACTTGGTTAAACTTCCTCTTTAAGTGGAGTAATCCTTTAATTCCAAACATTACAGAATCCCCAGGCTGCTTGTGGAGATCCAGCAGGTTTTATTAGGAGGAACTAAAATGCCCAACACTAAACTCACTGTGAGCCCAGCCAAGCTCTCCTCAGACAGACGGTCTGTGCATGGCATCACTTCCATCAGAACTCCCTAAACCTCTAATTACACATTATCCCATACTTTGTGTACACGGAGGGTGACAATGCTCTGCAGACCATCTTCACGGCTGGAAATCGCTGCCAATACTCGTGTCTTATTAGCTAGAACGACTTGACAAAATTCCTGCAAGCAGCCCATAAGAGCAGATGTTTCCTGTTCCGTTCTCCCCGGTGCCTGCAAGGAATGCTGCCATAGCTGAGCTGCACATGCCAGTGGACCTTGTATTGTTTGGGAACGCGTGAGGACAGATCTATTGGAATGTGCTACATGATAATATTCTGCTGTAATTCAGCTGTTCCCCTCACTGGGCTCGGCCTTAATCCAATCTGCCAGTACCATTCATATTAGTTAGACTTTTGGGATTTTTCTATCGCAACAGCTATTGGATATGACTGCTATTGGGTGCAGGTGACCAGAATAATAGAATACATTAAATATTAAAGTGAACCTCCGGACTAAAAATCTACTCAGTAGAACTGAAAAGGCTTGGTGTTTCTTTAACAGTTTTACAGCATCAGAACTTTGTTTTTCTTACCAAAGCATCATTTTTTTAGCTGCATTTTAGCTAAGCTCCACCCATCAAAGAAAAAAAGCCTGGGCTTTTTTTCCCTGATGCTGTGCAGAGCATGATGGGATTTCCTATGTTGTTATTCACGTTGCCTAGCAACTGGGAGAGGTGCTCAGGACACAGGACAGTTGGAACTGTATCTCATGCTCCCTGTCACCTCCTTTCAACCAAAAAGATGGCTGCCATTATGAAATCAAACATTTGCCTGTTCTTTTAGGGTGGGTAAGAGATTATATTACGGTACCTATCTATTTTAATTAACATAACTAATGTAACTTAATGACAGTATGTTTGTTTAGGCTGGAGTTCCTCTTTAAAATCAAGCCTCTCTCTCTAAAGAATGAGCCAGTCATACAATGGCTATGGTAAAATATATTTATTGTACAAAGACTACGCGTTTCGTAGGATGGCTCTGCTTCCTCGGGTCAGTAACAAGTTATGCCAGGGGCATAGAAGAGACAGGAATGAGTGATTAAAGGTGATTTCAGCCTGTGCTTGCTTCAGACATCCATTCATGTGCAGGGATTGGATCATGCTTTGGTGCTTATCAGATCCATGGCATCTGCTTTCTCTCGGCTACATAATAACTTGTTTGGCAATCAACATCTTTTTCAAATTCAGTCTCTCACAAACCCCAGCAGTCCTGATCTACTGGAGAACTTGAACACATTTGTCCCTGCTCCTTTTTTTAACGCTTTTTCTTTTAATATACCGATTTGTGCCGCACCCAACTGAGATTCCAGCCGCCAAAATCAGTGGCACTGAACAATCTGTGCAGCACTGCGCCAAAATCAACTGCTTCGCAAATGCCAGTCCTATTTTAAAAAAAAAAAGTAAATACAGTAAATATTCAGCCTAGGGCTCTCTTTAAGACTGTTAACCCTTTCACCTCCAAGGGTTTTTAAAAATAATTAACATGCATTTCATATTTCTATGGGAAGGTGTATAATAAGGTATTTGGATGTGGTTTTACTTTTTGGCCACAAGATGGAGATATAGTCAGTGTGTTCTAAAAATAGAAACAGAACCATCTGTTTATATTTGTTTGTATTTGTGTACTTACAGGGACGTAGATACTCGTGCTGGGGGAGGTGAAAAGGGGGTGGAGCTTGGATTCAAGGCAAGTCCGGATCCTCATAATTAGAATTAAGGCACTGTCTAGCTGCTTAGCAACAATGGTAAGGAGGGAAAAGTAGGGTTTTAAATAGGAACTCCAGTGAAAATAATGTAATAAAAAAAGTGCTTCATTTTTACAATAATAATGTATAAATGATTTAGTCAGTATTTGCCCATTGTAAAATCTTTCCTCTCCCTGATTTACATTCTGACATTTATCACATGGTGACATTTTTACTGCTGGCAGGTGATGTCAGTGGAAGGAGATGCTGCTTGCTTTTTTGGCAGTTGGAAACAGCTGTAAACAGCTGTCATTTCCCACAATGCAACAAGGCTCCCACAGTGTGATGTCAGAACCATGGTCCTGACATCACACTGTGGGAAGGATTTGACCACAATAACAGCCATAGAGAGCCCCCTGATGATCCAATTGTGAAAAGGAAAATATTTCTCATGGGAAAGGGGGTATCAGCTGCTGATTGGGATGAAGTTCAATTCTTGATTACGGTTTCTCTTTAAACTATTGAGGTGGAGCTTAGATTTAAGGTCAAAAAGTCCAGATTCTTGTTTGCAGGGGCATAACTGTAAATCATGGGATCTTCCAAAACATTGTTTGAGTCTTCACTACATTCACTCCCTCTCCCCCTGCGGTGACCCCCAAGGAAAAGAGGGTAAGTGGCTGGGACCTCCAAACAGTTCCAGGCCCCACTGTGGGCACAAGAGCTGCTGTTCATGAAATTACACCTCAGTTTGTTTTTTGTTAGCCTCTTAGGCAGGCTATAGCAAATAAAATCACTCCTATGAGAACAGCAGGGAATGATTGTAAACAGGGAGAGGCTGTATCTCCTGATCATTATTGTCAGCACTGTATTCAGTCTTCTGTGCTATTCTTATAAAAGTTCTGGTATGATTCCTGGTGGTTGTAAAGGCCTCCAAGTATCTGAAAATGAGAGAAACCAGGTGCCCAATGAAGCAGTATGGCGATGAGCAGAAATTACGCCTGTGCATAATTACGCATCATAATTTGCAATTACGCATCGTAATAGTAATGCGAAATTCCAAGGAATAGCATAATTAATTTCGTATGTATTGTAAGCATTCATAATTACGCATGAGTTTATGCGTAATTTCCTGCCGACTTTGGCTGTGAATAGCAAAGCTCCCATGGATGCTATTGCTACATATGTTAAGGAGAATAGTAGGTATGAGTTAAAAAAAAAAAAGAGTTGTTCAAAAAGACCTTGTGATTTTTGAGAAAATCAATTTTAAAAATACAAAGAAAAATGGTTTTTAAACTAATTTGCTCGATTTGCTCAAAAATTACAAGGTGTTTTTGAAAAATTATTTTTTTGACTTGTACCTACTAACCTTAACTGAGAAGGATATGGATGTTTCCTTTTAGGTTACTTTCCCACCAAGACGTGGCGTTTTAGGGGACGTTATGGTCGCATAATGTGCCCCTAACGCAACGCATGGTGGTGTTGAAGTTGGACGTCAGATTGAGCTGCGTTATGCAGCTCTCAAAGCAGCCGCGCCAGGATAGTGATAGGAAGTCCGGATCTTTTTAAGGATTCGGATCATTTGAATCAGATCATTGAAAAGATCCGGATCTTTGAACCGAATCATTTGAATCATTTTACTAGGGAAGCAGACTGGGTGAAATGATTAGCAGGACAGGACTTTTCCTGCACTGTACATTCTGTATGTTCCTGTTTCTTCCAGACAGACATCCTGTGACCGAATCTTTCATTGTGATGATCCGGATGATTCGACTCACAAAAAAGATTCGGATCAAATGAATGATTAGTTCATGATCCGGACAACACTACAGTCCCACCACGAGTCTCCACAGTGCAGTGAATACTAATTAGCCATGTGGCTGGCCGTGGAGGAAGAGGGGAGACCTCCTCCTCCAACATTACTGAGCATGTGCAAACAGTCTAACGTGGCTTAGCCCAGTATAACGTACAGCATACAGCACTTTGTTTAAACGTGCTGCGTTACGCAACGTGTGCACTGTGAACAGCACATTGATTTTACAGTGCTGTGAGTTAGGCTGTGTTACTGGCTGCTGTAATGTGGGACTTTAACGTCCCACTGTGAAACCAGCCTTAAACAATACCAGTTGCTGGTCAGTCCTGCTGATCTCTTTAAGTGCAGTAGTGGCTGAATCACACACCTGAAACAAGCATGCAGCTAATCCAGTCTGACTTCAGTCAGAGCACCTGATCTGCATGCTTGTTCAGGGGCTGTGGCTGAAATCATTAGAGAAACAGGATCAGCAGGAGAGTCAGGCAACTGGTATTATTTTAAAAGGAAAAATCCTTATCCTTCTCAGTTTAGGTTCCCTTTAACATACATAGCAATTGTGGTAGCAAAAGCATGTATGGGGGTTTTGCTATTCACCGCCAAGTCGGCACAAAATTATGTGTAAATTCATGCGTAATTACGAATGATTATACAAAATCAATTGAATTAACAATTTGTAATTATGTATAGGCGTAATTGCGAAAATGTACGCGTAATTTCACGTAATCGTAATTGTCACAGACCGCAAAGGCCGGTCTGTGAGCAAGGTCAATCAATCGGAGTCTGAAATCCTCTCACACTGTCATTTTGCTCATCACGAAGCGTAACCTGACTTCGCAAGTTAATGAACTGACTAGCAGAGGGAGCGTTCAGACGCCAAAGGATTCACCCCACACATATAATTCAAAGATCTGCCACCAAGCGGGTTACACAGCCCACTACTGTAATTATACTAGTACTTCGAGAATGCTCTATTAACCCTTAGCAGTATGCAGGAACCTGAGTCAGATCTTTATATCTGGGCTGGGTCCTCGCATACGAGTTATAAAGGTACACTTCTATTAAACACAGGGTAGCGGTTTCAGGAGAATATGTACGTTTGTGTATATTCAGAACAGATTGTAACCATAAAGATTTTTAAACGTTTTTATAACAAAGTTGCATTACATACATTTAGACAGATTAACACATAGACACGGCTGAGCAGTCCATTTGGAGAATGAAGAAACAGAGTCCGGTTTAAAGTAGGCATTAATGTTAAGAGTCCTTGAAACACAGCATGTGTTTGGTTCTTCTTGAACGCATGCATGGACAGTCCTGGTCGATGGAATCTGGAGAACTGGGCCGGTTTGTTCCTGCCCCAACTTTTATAGGAACTGAGTTTTGGGCTTTCTTTACCTGGAAAGTAGGTATGCTTAAGACGGGGTTACCTTCTAATTAGCAGGTTGCCGCCCCCAGAACTCAGAGGCAAAAAATGTAACATTTATTAATTATCTGTGTGACTCTGCCCCAGATTGGCGCATTGCAAATCCGAGACTATATTCATAAGCGGCCTGCGACCCTGTATCAAATGAGGCTACACATGCCTATTCTATCGCGTTCGGTATGCGCAGGCTGAATAAAGCGGTTTCCCGACTGACCCCTGACAGCCAGTGCAAGATTAAGGGGGTATAACGGTAAACCAGAGAGTGCCGACACGAACGTACGAAGGCTAAAAGAAGGAAGGGATCTGTTTACACAACAATCAATTATTAGTTATAAAACAATTTATATCCAGATCTACATTTAGTCCCAAAGGGCTCGCAGTATCTTGATTAAAAATCCATTTCGTCTCAAATCCAAAAACCAAAACCAGAGAGTGCCGACACGAACGTACGAAGGCTAAAAGAAGGAAGGGATCTGTTTACACAACAATCAATTATTAGTTATAAAACAATTTATATCCAGATCTACATTTAGTCCCAAAGGGCTCGCAGTATCTAGATTAAAAATCCATTTCGTCTCAAATCCGAGACTATATTCATAAGCGGCCTGCGACCCTGTATCAAATGAGGCTACACATGCCTATTTGAACGCGATAGAATAGGCATGTGTAGCCTCATTTCATACAGGGTCGCAGGCCGCTTATGAATATAGTCTCGGATTTGAGACTAAATGGGTTTTTAATCTAGATACTGCGAGCCCTTTGGGACTAAATGTAGATCTGGATATAAATTGTTTTATAACTAATAATTGATTGTTGTGTAAACAGATCCCTTCCTTCTTTTAGCCTTCGTACGTTCGTGTCGGCACTCTCTGGTTTTTCTCTACTCACTATAAACAGATTGAAAGGATCTTCTGTCGACACTGGAATGTGTTGCAGAGTGATCACATGTTACAGGAGGTGTTGCCATCAAAGCCTAACTTTCTGTACCATCGGGCCCCTAATCTAAAGACTCAATTGGCCCCAAGCTGTGTTGTTCCCCCAGAACAGAAGAATATGTTGGGATGGCAAACAGCAGGTTTTTATCCGTGTAGGGGTTGTAAATGCTGTAAAGAAGCGATTGGTCATCGGACCAGTGAGATAGTGTCTACTTCTAATGGGAATGTATTTAAATTCAAACAATTTATGTGTTGCGCCACGGCTTACGTGGTATATGTGATCTGGTGTGATTGCGGCCTACAATACGTGGGTCGCACCACCAGACCACTAAAAGAAAGAATAGGGGAACACATTAATAATATCAGGAGAGGGTTTGAGCAGCATAGTGTTTCCGCCCACGTTAAACTAAAGCACCAGTGTGACCCAGGCATGATGCACTTTTCTGCAATAGAGAAATTGTTGCCAAATTGGAGGGGTTGTAATAGGGTAAGGGAACTTTCGAAAAAAGAGACGAAATGGATTTTTAATCTAGATACTGCGAGCCCTTTGGGACTAAATGTAGATCTGGATATAAATTGTTTTATAACTAATAATTGATTGTTGTGTAAACAGATCTCTTCCGTCTTTTAGCCCTCGTACGTTCGTGTCGGCACTCTCTGGTTTACAGTTATACCCCCTTAAACTTGCACTGGCTATTTGCCTTTAATTAGTCTTCCCTCAGATGGGGATTGGGTGCGTCCGATTGTATGTGTGTGGGTGTATACTCACTTCAATCTTCTCTGTACAGGGATCTGATTACAATATTTTTTTAAATTTTTTTATAATTTTATAACTTTATACTTGTATAAATATGTTTGCTGTTCTAAAGAATTTTGTGGGAATGTTGTCTGAATTGGTCCTATACGGGTAAGCACTAGTTCGGAGGCTTGCTGAGGATTTAACTTTTAATGTGAGGTGGGGTTTTGGGGAATGTGGGAGGGAGAGAGGGGAATATAACAGCCGGCACGACTACGTGACATGTGCCCCTGATGAGTCAGCTTACTGACGAAATGCATTGGGCGGAGCCACGTTACGTGATCGCCTGAATGAGGAAGCAGCAAGACGAGAGGGTCTGAGGCGGCGTGCGTATGAGCGGCTACCCGGGACCGCAGATCTTATATGTACCAAACGCTATATGACTCTTGGATGCTTGTGAGTGCATTTCTATTATTTTTAAATGTATTAAAAAGTTTTTACACTATTTGGCGCTTTTGAAGTTTTTAGATGAGCTGACAACTGGAAACGTGATTTTGCCACATCCCCTGTCTATGTTACATATCCAGACCACCGGATTGATAGGAGGCTGACTGGGTGAGTGCGGGCACATTGGGGGGAGTGTGTCCCTGCACTAGGTGGTGTTTCATTCACGTGTATGGTGATGGGCAATTTTTAATCTATTTGATTACGCTATGTGCCCTTTTCTTCTTCTACTCCTTACATGACGTGTTGGTCAAGCGGACAAGGAGCCAGTTGAGATCCTGGGACACTCAGTTGGTTGAGACACTGGATGGTGATTTATTGAGCGGGTCTGAGATTTGGAGGGAATTTCTCATCTAGGCTAGTTGTAACTTTTTTTTGGGACATGAGCTGTAGTCACCAACTGGTCTCATCAGGGGGTCAGCCACGTGTGACATTCCTCGCTGGCCTAACACAGGGCATGGGGGGAAGGTACTGTACTCTGCAATGCTCTCAGAGGGGGGGAAACGAGAAAGGGAGAAACCCACTCTGATTGTCATTTTTAAGCGAGAATGTTACGTCTACTGATGGCGCAATCAGTGTGCACAATATGCAGTATTATTCATCACAGTAATTAGTTGAGTATGATCATCACTGGTGCAGTATTGTCTGTACAGGTATATTGTATGATCAAAATATTATACTTTCAGGGTGGTTGATAAACCCTGCAACCACAGTTAGAGCCAATGGGAAAACAACCATTCCTGCTCAGTATTCCAGGTTTGCTTAGCAGGTGCTGGTAGGTCGCACTTCCTGGATTTATTGGAAACACCAGGTTTACAATGTAGAACCCCAAGGGGTTGTAGCTAGTCTAACAACTCTGTTGGAGGGGACCTGTATATTTAATAGTATATAATGAATTAGGAGTAAAAAGACCTCCTTTAACCATTTGGGGACCACGTGTAGTAAATCCTACTCTGCATTTGTGGCTGCCTAAGCCTGATGCGGTTTAGGATTTACGCAACCTGCCATTTCCGAGAGGAGAGATTAAGCTGTCAAACGACAGCTGACATCTCCTCTCAGTCATCAGGAGTCGTCGTGATTGGCTCCTGATCACGTGATCACTACATTTGCTGGCGGATCGTAGTGATCACTGTTGGCAGTGGCGGTCTGAGGGCAACAAGAGGACGGGGACTCACCTTCCTGACATTCCCCCGGCGACTGTCGCTCCCCACTTCGCTCTAGCCGGCATTCCCGCTCGCTCTGCATTAAGTGCAGGGTCATGGCTTGATGAGGTCATCTAGCCGCAACCCTGAACTTAACGGCAGTACAAGTGAGGATGCCGGCCAGAGGGGGCTAGAGCTGCTCATCGCTGGAGCCTGGGAGGTGAGTAAAGGCTGCCGGTCCCCAAAAGAGTTAATGGCAAGCCACAAAGGTAAGTATACGTTTTATTCATGCACAAAAGACTTATGTGCATGAATAAGATCTTTTTACTCCTAATTCATGACTTACTATTAGATATACAGGGCGCCTCCAACATGCTTATGAAAGGTGCACTTTAACCCTCCTGGCGGTTTAAAAAAATCCGCCAGGGGGCAGCAAAGTAGTGGTTTTTAAAAAAAAAAAAATGTCATGTAGCGAGACAAAGTCTCGCTACATGATAGCCGCTGCTCAGCGGCATCCCCCCAGCCCCTCCGATCGCCGGCGGCGATCGGAGATCAGGAGATCCCGTTCAAAGAACAGGATCTCCTGGAGGGCTTCCCCGTCGCCATGGCGACGGGCGGGATGACGTCATCGACGTCTTGACGTCAAAGGGGACTTCCATCCACCCCACAGCGCTGCCTGGCACTGATTGACCAGGCAGCGCACGGGGTCTGGGGGAGGAGGGCAGCCGCGGCGGATCGGCGGATAGCGGCGGATCGGCGGGTAGCGGCGGCGATCAGATGCACGCAGCTAGCAAAGTGCTAGCTGTGTGTAGCGAAAAAAAAATTATGCAAATCGGCCCAGCGGGGCCTGAGCGGTGCCTCCCGGCGGCATAGCCCGTGCTCAGCACGGGCTTTTCGCCAGGGAGGTTAAACCTTTGCTCTGGCTCCTGGTTGTGGCTCTGACATGGTAACGGTCAGGCTTACAAATCACGTATCTCCGTAGCCAGAAGCAGAAACCATGAGGCGATCTTGCCTTTAGTTTATGACAAGATGGAAGAATCAGCGTCTTGTTAGGTTTCACTGAATTCCTGGGAGGGTTTCAGAAAGCAGAAGATGATCATCGCTAAATCACACAGAGCAGTGAGGAGGCGCGCCTGTTGGTTGAAGCATGACAGGGAAAAACTCTTGTGGGATGAAGCTATCTAGCTCCAGAGACGCTCACATTCTCTCTGCAGGGTAGCGCGTTATTTTACAGCCCTAGAAAGATTCCTTGATTTAATATTTCCAGTCTGTGATACAGAGTACGCAATACCTGTTGTGCAAAGCCTGCAGTCTGAGGTGAAAACAGTCACCTGCCGTATTGTACCAGAGAACTTACAGGAAAACCATAAGATGGGGAGAACTTGAAAATGTCTTAAAGCGGATCCGAGATGAAAAACTAACTATAACAAGTAACTTGTCTGTATATCTTATCTAAAGTTTAGATAGTTTACACAGCAAATCTATCTGCAAACTGCTTTAATAGATTATGATTATTTTTTCCTGTGATACAATGACAGCAGCCATGTTGTTGTAAACATTACACAGAGGCAGGCTTATCTGCTTCTTGAGCAAAAAATCCTAATCCCCCCTCCTCCTCCCTTCTCCCCTCTGCCTCTGAAATTTCTGGCTAGTAATACCTCTCCCTCCTCCTGTCCAGACTGAGCTCCCATGAGCCCTTGCTACTGTCTGAAAGTGCCTTGGCTCTCTGAAAACCTGTGGGTGTGGCTTGTTTAGTTTATAGGGAATTAGAGAGTTAAAACAAAAACAAAAAAGTATTTGGCTTGATGAATGCCCTATAAACAATAGGAAAGGAACACCATTATGCAATGAGTAAAAGTTCATCTCGGATCCACTTTAAAGGCCATGCAAAGCACACTGGACGTTACAGGAAGATGGAGGCTGCCAAATGTATTTCCTTTTAAACAATTCTAATTGCCTGGCACTCTGCCTCTAATGCACTTAGTCATAGACCCTGAACAAGCATGAAGATCAGATGTTCCTGACAGAAGTCTGGCTGAATTTGCTGCATGCTTGGTTTAGGTGTTTGATTCAGCACTACTGAAGGCAGAAAGATCAGCAGGATGCCATGTAACTGGTATCATTTAAAGAGGGTTTGTCAGCCACAAAATCAAATTCCATTTACACGCTGCTCTGTGTTTATTAGCAGCCTGTATGGCAAACACTCCAATCTATTTAAAAATGTTTCTGCTGGCTCTATTTGTTCCATTGCCAATGAGGAAGCTTGTCATCACTCCTCCCACATTCCTGTTTTTTTCTGACTGACTGAGGGCAGTTCAGTGAGCTGCTGAAATTTGAGCTATGCTGTGCTCACATGTGTTTACAAAGCAAGCTAGCTATTGTGGTATTGTGCTGCTACAGTGCAGCTTCTAGTTAAAAAAAAAAAGTAAGGGAGAAATGATAATTGGCTTCAGTCACAGGGAAGATGGCAAATGCCTAAAACAGAATTCTCTTTATTTACTATATAAATGTCACTGAAATCAAAATGTGGACAGTACAATATGTAAGTAGAAGAAACAGTTTTATATATATATATATATATATATATATATATATATATATATATATATATATTCTTTTTTTCTGGGATAGTATGGCTGTCCCTGCTGCTTTAAAAGAAAGTAAAGTAAATATGGCAGCCTCCATACACCTCTCACTTCAGGTACTCAAAATTAAAGTTGGTAAATTCTGTAAAAATGCATTGTTTAGTGCAAATTTAGTGCAAATAAGTATTACTTCTGGCGCTGCATTATAAATTCTCAAATTTAAAGCAAACCTGAGAGCAGAATATTTTTTTATTAAAAAAGATACTTCTCTAGGTAGTCGAAAGCCTCTTCTCCAGTAGGTTAGCAGTAAGTTCTAAGAACAACATCTTAAAAAAAACTCTTAAAAAAAGAGCCTGATGGATGATCAGTTTATTGTCACTTTCGTCTGAAACCTCATCAGTTATTGAACTGAGCTGTGTTCAGCTGAGCCACAGCACTGAGCTTTGCGGGCTGCCAAGATTTATCTTTTCTCTCTGAATGGAGGAGATAAGGCTTGAAAGAGCTTCTGTGTGCAAACTGCAAAGACTACAGTCAGAAAAATAGCAGACAGTCTGAAAATAGTGTAGTGCTTACAGACTGAGCTGGATATGACATTACTATGCAGGACATATTCCAGTACTAGATCAGCGTGGGCAAGGGGGAATTATGTTCTCAAACAGGAAACTTTAATGTGAGCTAAAGGCAGTTATACCAGATTGTAGTTCTGCTTTCAGCCCTGAACTCTAACATACACTAAAATATGTCTCTCCTTCACTTTGCTCTTCTCCCTCCTCCTCTTGAACACCCCACCACCACCAATCCTCTCTTCTCCTGTGCTCTGTTCTTCTCCATTTGGTTTTAGTCTGCTCTACTACATTTCTTCTTTACTCTTTCCTCACCAATACATACATCCACCCTCTCTCCTTCTCCCCTTCACTCTCATCTCCCCTCCTACCTAATCTTCACTTTCTTATCCTTCTCTTCTACCTCTTCATAACCTCATCTGTCCTCTCTCTCCGCTTTCCAATCCTCTCCTCCCCTCTCTCACTTTGTTTCATTAGCAGGACTGTAAACAAAACAACGGAAAATGCTGCAAACCACAATCTGTCCATTCCTGCCATTCTTTGTGATTTAATAAACATTTTTAGAGCCAAATTGAGAAATCAATACTATTTAATATCAATCCCATCTCTTGTACAACTGGAACACAAGTGGATGAATGTGATCCTTTGTCAGGGGGTCTGACAGTGACCCCGGGAGGCCAGACTGCAGCCAGAGGAATGTAACAACCAAGACAATATATGAAACATTTCACCGCTGAACCCGCTGCTGTATGAATGCCAGTTCCCATTATATAAGATGCAACATTTCATAACCAGGCGCTGGAAGCCCAGAAGGTGTTTTCCGCTTTTAGCCTGACCACTTGTGGTTATGTTTTCACATTTGTTGCTTAGTATAAAGAATGTTTCATTATTAAAACTGTAAGCAAAATATTTGAAGTCAATTAAAATGTTCAGAAGTATAAGATCTTTAGGAAAAACAGGAAAGCACTAAAATAAATCTTACATCGGCCTTACAAAAAGGACTTGTACCGCCTACAGCTGATACAGAATACTGCTGCCAGACTGTTGACCAACCAACCCCGTCACTGCCACATAACGCCAGTCCTGCACTCCCGCCACTGGCTACCTAAAAAATGGAGGGTCCTATTCAAGATCGGCCTACTGACATTTAAATCACTACATAATCGGGGCCCTGGATACGTGAAAGAAATGTTACAGCTGCGTAGCAAATACCTGCAATCTCAGATCCACAGGTTCTAATAATCTAGTCATACCTAGAGTCCACCTGGAAACCTTTGGTCCCAGAGCCTTCTGTCATGCTGCTCCTACATGATGGAACGCCTTACCTCAGCAGATCAGGACAGCTCCATCTCTGGATGTGTTTAAATCCAGACTGAAAACCCCCCTGTTCAGTTTGGCATTTGCTGAAGTATAATTTTTGTTGTGTTAATAATACTTCATCCTACTACCAATTACTGAATCTGAGAGAGCCTAAGCGAATTTCGTCCTATAGGAGAAAAGCGCTATAGAAATGTTATTGCTTTTGTAGGGGGTACTTACCTCGTGAGGGGGAAATCTATGGATCATAAAGAGGCTTCCCCAACCTCCTCCACGCCTGCACTGTAGCACAGACCTTATAGGATTCGGAGCCATTAACCATTAACTCAGGAGATAAACTCCTGACTCTAGCCTGACTGCAGAAAAAATGTGATTTAAAGCCCTGAATTTTTAACCCCTACAGTGAGAAAAAAGATAAATGTTTGTAGTAGGACTGGGACCTAGCATATATGTTTATCTCATCATTTACCATTAAAGTGTACCAGAGCTGTTCTAAAGTAAACTTTTTATACATACCTGGGGCTTCCTCCAGCCCCATACGCACGGATCGCTACCACACCGCCGCCCTCAGTCTTCCCGCAGCTCTGATACTGGGTCCCCGCACTTCCGTCAGTCGGAGCCAGTCTGACGTAATTGAAGTGCGCTGTTTGCGTATCTCTCTAGCAGCCGCTGGAGAGATACGTAGAGAGCACACTTCTCCTGCGCAGACTGGCCTGACTGCCGGAACTGCGGGGACCCGGTATCAGACCTGTGCGAAGACTGAAGACGGCGGTGTGGTAGCGACCCGTGCGTATGGGGCTGGAGGAAACCCCAGGTATGTATAAAAAGTTTACTTTAGAACAGCTCTGGTTTCCTTTAGGGTTGTTTCACAAAGCTTTTCTCTTGAATTATCTTAACCCATTTAATTTTCACCTTAACCTCCCTGGCGGTATGATATGTGCGGCTGCGCGGCCGCGGGAGGTTTTTTTTTCACCTAGCCAAGCGCTAGCTACATGCTTCCCTCCTCCCTGCGGCGTCCCCCTGTACCCTCCGATCGCCGCCGGCGCCGCTTGCCCATAAGGAAATCCCGTTCTGAACGGGATTTCCTTGAGGGCTTCCCCGTCGCCATGGCGACGAAGGGAGTGACGTCATGGACGTCGTGACGTCACAGGGAATCCCGATCCACCCCAAAGTGCAGCCTGGCGGCGATTGGCCAGGCTGCGCAAGGGGTATGCGGGGGGGCTGTATCGCGGCGGGTAGCGGTGCATCGGCAGCGGGCGGCGGCAATCAGACCAAACACGCAGCTAGCAAAGTGCTAGCTGCGTGTTTGAAATAAAAAAATTATGTAAATCGGCCCAGCAGGGCCTGAGCGGCACCCTCCGGCGGCCTACCCCGTGTCACACACGGGGTTACCGCCAAGGAGGTTAAAGAAAACCTGAACTGCAAATTAAAAGTCAAAATAAACATACTCAAGTCATACTTACCTCCTGTGTAGTCTCCTCCTCAATCTCTTTCTCATTTCCTACGTCCTGTTTGTCCTCTGTGACCAAGGGAATTTTCCATCCGCCATTTTGAAAATGGCCATTACCCCATAACAGCTTTCTGGTCAGCACACTGTTAAACTGTAACATTACCCACTTGAGCCATAGGGAAACATGGACATTAACTGGTACATCAGTTGTCTGCTCAGCTATAACTGACAGCAACTGATATATTTCAGATCTGACAAAATGTTGTCAGAACTGGAAGGGATCATTGTCAGAAGAAAATGGTGAGCTTCTGAGAGGAACTGATGGCAAGGTAAATATGTAATGTTCATTTGAAGTTACCTCATGTGTTTATTTTAAATAATTTTACTCAGTTCAGGTTCCCTTTAACTATAAGAAGAGGTAAACGCCACGATGCTAACCAATCCGGTCTAGTGGTATTATGCATCTTAAAGCCCAGGACTCATTCTCTTCACTCAGGGAACTTCATCTGGTGATTGTAAATTATAAAAATGTAATATTCATATAAAAATATATATTTAACTAATTAAAACATATAACTGTTGAGAAAAGAAATAAATAGATACTTAACTAAGAAGTGGGAAGCTCCTGGATTATCCAGTCTTCGTCCACACTGCTGCTCGCTGGTACCCTCATCTTCTTCGTCACAGCCATGCTTTCATCCATATATGGGCACGGCCACACTGTGCAGGCGCCAGTAGATTTCAGGCCTGTGCAGCCTCAACCATGGAGGAGAAACCCGTGCACAAGTGGCTTTATGCTACTGGGCAGGTGCAAACCTTCATGGCGCCTGTGCTGTACAGCAGTGCGTGTACACAGACCGGAGCGTTGCCATGAAAACATATTTGGCAAAGTCTTGTTGAATATGTTCAGAGGGTCCCAGAGCTGGATTGTTGGGGTTGAGGTGGATGGGGGAGGCCTTTGAATTATCCAGATGTTTCCCTCTACTGAGGTAAGTATCTAACTTTGACCTTTTTTTCTCACAGGTACCCTTTAAGTGTAATTTTCATTTCCATAAATATATTAAAAATTATTATTTTTTAAAAAAATGTTTTACCTTCTCCATTTTTGATACAGCAGCATTTTCTTTATAACCACTTTAGAATGAAATTCTTTAGTTTACATGCATATTTCCTTATTACATTCTCCTCCCTACATAAATATGCACAACACAGGTTTTCATTGGCATAGACAATCTTTTTTTGATCTTCTTGGGTAGAAATCTAGGGTGAATACAGATGCCCCGTGACATTACTGGAACCCCCCCTTTACCTATGCAGCATATAGGAATGCTCTCACTCGGCTGATTCTTTTTTTTTTCTGTTGTCTCGTCAGTGGGGCACCTCCCGTTTGTTCTACCCTTTACCCTCTCCATAGCAAAGTACAGGTTGCTCAGCAGATAGCCAAGCATTCTGGCTGTACAACGATCAAACCACTTCGCCTCCAGACCTTGTTTCCCACTTATGGACCAGAGCAGTTTTGACAGTTTAGCTATGTCCTTAATTAATCAGAAATTACTTTTTCCCTACTTATAACACAGAAATGAAATATATATAGTTTTTTTTCAAGACAAACTAGGCTTTCATTGTATGCCATTTTTTCCCTCGAACAATTTTGTTTTCTATGAATTGTAATGGGAAAACAAGGAAAAAAACTTAGAAAAACACATTATTTCTCAGTTTTACCAATTCCAGTTTAAAAATAAAAAGTGCTACTGTAGATAAAAAACCCATTTTGTTTGGCTATTCTTACCGCTTATCACAAAACTTAGATTATGTTCCTGCCAAAATTTATGGTGAATATATTTGATTATGAAATAATGCTACAGAGTGTATTTTTCACAATGAACTGAGAAAATAAAAGTATTTTAATGGTAAAAATCAATCTCATTAGCTCAGGAAACATATATTCCCGTTCACCAATTAGTGCTGCATCAGATAGTGCCAGAAATGTGCACAGGAGCAACCCCAATCCTGCACAGCACTGCTTCTGCTACAAGACATATATCTACTGACTCGTGGCTTGGATGAAGTCATAGAGGTCGTAGATATACTGTAGTGGTGGATAAAGTGTTTAAAGCAAACCTGAAGGGTTTTTAAAATAAACAAAAAGATACTAGCCTAAGGAGGGGAAGGCTCTGGGTCCTATTGAGCACGATATACCCCTTGCTTTAGAAGTCTTCAGGAGCCCGAGTGCTCCTGAAGACGGGTGGCTCCATACTGCGCATGCAAGAGAGTGCACTTGCGCAAGCGCACTACGGAACTGCTGTCTTCAGGCTCCTAAAGACTTACAAAGTCTCCCACGGCGGAAGAGAGCGGTCTTTGACCCATCGGGCGGAGACTGCTAACGGGGAAGACAACGCTGGAAAGAGAGGAACAGGAGAGGTACGGGCCAGAGCCTCCCCCCTTCTTAAGTAAGTATCTGTTTTTTTATTTTAAAAAGGTTTCAGGTTTACCTTAAATCATCACCTAAACAATCGCTAACAGTCACTTGGAGGCAACAGCATTCGAGACTCTGCATGTAGCTTTTTGTAGAGGTGAATGTTATTTTCAGCACGCGGACTCTTGTTATAGCCCCGTGTGACTGGCTGGCTTTACGATCCTTTAATAGCACAAAATTTGCTTCTTTAAAGTAATTGGAATTTTTTCAGCCGTCTCCCCCTTAGACAGATGTGCGGTAATTACAGCTATTGATATTTGCAATTTGATTTACTGCCTACAGATGCATCCACTGGCAAATGGAAAGTTAAGACTTCAAGCCATATAAACAAACTGTTCTCTGCTTTTATTTCAAACAGGAAGAATACATAAAATCTGATTAAGTAAGTTATTATCAGCTGAACAATCGATGCTGTGTTCTTTTACTCAAACAAAAGCAGTTTTACTTCATCCATGAAAGTGAAATAAAGAGTTATAGCTCTATTTAACATCCAAGGCTAGCTAGGCAAGTTGAGCTCTCGTGTCTCCTACATCGTGCATCTTACTTCTTGTACCTTCTTTTTGTCCTCTGTTATGTAATATAAACATTATTTTCAGAGTTTATGAACTTGGCTTCTTAGTAGGAGACTGCTGAGACTGTAATAGAGCAGGTACAGAGACCAAACAAATTTGATTAGAGGGATGGAAGATATCAATTACCAGGAAAGGTTAGATAAACTGGGCTTATTTAGTCTGGAGAAAAGACGCCTTAGAGAAGATCTAATTCACATGTCTAAGTACATGATAGGGCAATACAAAAGCTTGTCGGGGTACATTTGAAAGGGGCTCCTGGAAAAAAGGGCTCCTGATATAGATGAAAAAAAGCCAGATTCGGCTACAAAGGGGGCCCAGTGTAGCCCATATGCCAAATTCGGCTACAAAGGGTGCCCGGTGTAGCCCATATGCCACATTCGGCTACAAAGGGCACCTGGTGTAGCCCATATGCCAAATTTGGCTACAAAGGATGCCTGGTGTAGCCCATATGCTAAATTCAGCTACAAAGGATGCCTGGTGCAGCCCATATGCCAACCTTATGAAAGCTTTTGTAGCCAAATCAAAAATATGGGCTACAAAGGGGCGCCCTTTTGTAGCAGAATCAAAAACCTTGTAGCCAAATAAAAAATATGGGCTACAAAGGGGCGCCTTTTTGTAGCTAAATTAAAAACCTTGTAGCCGAAAACCTTGTAGCTCAATCAAAAATATGGGCTACAAAGGGGCGCCCTTTTGTAGCTGAATCGAAAACCTTGTAGCCGAAAGAAAACGTGGGAGCCCTTTTCACTACCTTGTAGCCCATGTATGAAGAAATAACATTGAAGTCTATGGAGGAGCCCTTTTAATACAGATGGCTGAGGAGCCCTTTTCAACTGATTCCACTTGTCAGATTAACTTTTTGTGCCTAGGCTCTTACAAAAGACTAGAGGACATGATCTGCCCATGGAGGAAAACGTTTTAGCCATTTATTTAGGAAAGGGTTTTTTACAGTAAGAGTGATTAAAATGTAGAATGTATTGTCGCAGAATATGGCAAATTCTATATTTGCGTTTAAGAGAGGGGGGGAGGGGGGTCGCTTAGATGCTTTACTTCCGTTGAAAGACATCTATGGTTATAATTACTAGGTAATTCCCGGTGGTGTTGATCCAGGGATTTTCTCTGATTGCCATCTGAAATTGGGAAGAATTTTTTTCCCTTTTGGGGCTAATTAGACCATGCCTTGTAAGGATTTTTTCACCTTACTCTGGATCAACAGGGACATGTGAAGGTGCAGGCTAGTAGTGAACTTTATTTTCTGGTTGAACTCGATGGACATATGTCTTTTTTCAACCCAAATAACTATGTAGCTATGTAATCTATAATGCATGAAATTAGTGCCACCGTTCCTAGGTGCCATTTTCGATATCTGCTGCTAAAGTGGGCAACCCAGCCTGATGGTAACTGCTATTGGCTATGAGTAAGCATTACTCATGGCCTCCCGCTTGCTGCATCAGGCTAGGTTGCCAACTTTAGTAGCTGAAATAAAAAATGTCACCCAGGAAAGGTGGCACCAGTTTCATACATAATATATAAAACAATCAGCGCCAACAGATAATTAAAAATGACCGCTGCTGTGAGAGAACAGTGTCCAAAGTTCAAACAGGTAATGTCAAAGGTAAAACTGCACAGGTCTCCACAATCGTAAAAAGGATTACAAATGACGTCAAATCACCAAACGGTGTCCAAAGCTGTCTCAAACGTGTTCACCATCTCCGATATAATAAATGAGGCTTCCAGATACCAACACCCCACATTATAAGGTTGCATATAGGTTCAAGACACTTCCCGTGGTGGTGGTAATCATCAAAGTAACATCAAGACGTCACTCCCAGGAAATTCCACAGGCAGGGCCGGATTTAGGGCAAGGCCACCTAGGCCATGGCCTAGGGCACCACAGGAGGAAGGGCACCAAAGCAGCAGGTTAAACTAGTGCATGCTTGCAAATGCTGCAATGCAGGGAGATCAGACAAGCGCCTGACCGCAGTACTCTGCTGCTATGTGCAGCAGCCATCTTGCTCTCTGTGCACGTTTGCATTGTGGCCGGCGGCTATGGATTTGGGCAGCATTGGAGACGGAAAGGAAGAGGAAGCTTCTGCACTGGAGATGAGTGGAGAAATGTGTGACACTGATGGCTGCTGCGGTGTGAAGGTGAGCTGGCTACTTATACTGAAAGTGGGGTGGGAAAAGGAGGGATTAAGGGAGTCATCTGACTACCTATACTGGAGGGAAAGGGGGGAGGAGTCATCTGGCTATGTATACTAGAGGGAAGGGGGAGTGGTCATCTGTCTACCTATACGGGAGGGAAGGGGGCAGGGATCATCTTGCTACCTATACTGAAGGGGGGGACTGGTGGTAGTGGCCTAGGGCGGTAAAGAGTACAAATCCGGCCCTGTCCACAGGTGGTAACAAGCAATGTAAAAAATACAACAAAGGCAGTGCTAAGTGTAGACTGATTATTCTTCAAAACAGATTGATACCCTGATGATGCAAGTTTGCGAGACCGGTCAGGAAGGAGACAGGCGGCACTAATAGACCTTTTTCCATCGTCTGGTTAATTCACACGGACATTGTGATACTGGGATTAATAGGAAACCCCGGTATCAAAATGTCCGTGGGCCATTTGTTTTTAAGTTTGCTTTTAGTCTATTTTATCTTATTTTAAATGAGTGATTGTCATATCACTGTTTTGAAGAATAAAGCAGTCTGCACTTAGCACTGCCTTTCTTGTCTTTTATACAGGGCTTGTTGCCGCCTGTGATTCTGGTTGTTACTTGAACTGGTTTGCATCTATTATGTATTTCACTTGGTTGTTGTAAATTGTTTTGAGAAATACAGCTGGGAACATGTGTCTGTGGCAGAATAGCTCCTCAGCAGAAAAAATGCTTGTGCTTGTAAGCTAGTGGTGGAATGGTGGAAAGGTTGGAAAATCTAGAATTGGAAAAGTTTACTATGAATGTATTTGTGTAACATTTATTTATTTATTTAAGTATTTATATAGCGTTAACATATTACGCAGCGCTGTACAGAGTCTATTGTCTTGTCACTAACTGTCCCTCAGAGGGGCTCACAATCTAATCCCTACCATAGTCATATGTCTATGTATGCATCATGTAGTGTATGTATCATAGTCTAGGGCCAATTTAGGGGGAAGCCAATTAACTTATCTTTATGTTTTTGGGATGTGGGAGGAAACCAGAGTACCCGGAGGAAACCCACACAGGCACAGGGAGAACATACAAACTCCTTGCAGATGTTGACCTGGCTGGGATTTGAACCGGGGACTAACGCTGCAAGGCAAGAGTGCTAACCACTACCACCATGCTGCCCTATGCATCTCCATAGCAACAGCCTGTCACATGACACGCCAGCCGATTACATGCTGGCAGCCATCCGCGGGCCAGATGTACAGCGCATATGGGTCGGATTTGGCCCGTGGGCCGTAGTTTGCCCAGTGCTGATCTAGTTCATCCACAGGCATCCCTCTACTAAGGTAAGCAACCTTTTAGGCCACGTCTTTACCCTATAGGTACACTTTAAGATTATTTTTAAAGAGTATCCAAGGCGACATGTAACCAACTAAGCTCAAGTCTGGGTCTTTCTTTATTTAAATTGCTGAGTTCACGCTTGATAAGGGGCACTGAAATTAACAAAACTGCTGTTGATTGCACCCGGCCATTGTCTTTGTATATGCATATGGTTTGGTATGTCTGCTAAAATAAAACTAAAAGGAGTCATCAATTACATACTGCTATCCCCCGTACTACTTACCAGGGGCTTCCTCCAGCCCATGACAACCGCTGTGTCCCTCCCTGCATCTCCGCCGCTTGCATTGTCATGTTTCGCAGTGTTTTACAAAGTATTTGTCCTCACAGGAGGAGCTAACAGTCTAATCCCTAGCATAGTCACAATCAAATGTCCCTACCATTCTCTAAGGGCAGTTTGGGATGGATGTTGGGGGAAGAGGGTCAATAAACTTATGTTTTAGGAATGTACAGTGATATCAGAGTGCCCAAAGAAAATATCCAAACACAGCAACAACATACAAGCTCCATAATCGCCAGAACTGGGACTGAGGAGGTGTCCCAAGGGTTGTGTAAGATGATTAAAAGGTGCTTAAAAGGCAAAAAAAAAAAAAAAAAAAAAAACGAGGACTGATATAAGATGCAAAAATGATTTGTTTAAAAACCTTGAACAATGCATTGCGCAGACATCCACCTGCTTCCTCAGGTCAATAATCCAGCGTCTTAATGTAAGAGTGAATCATTTGCTTGGAGCGCCTATGTCTGTGACTATGCCACTATGGTTCATGGAAATCATCGGGTACCTTGGGATCATAGTGAATGTTTTCCAGGCCGTCTCCCTGTGTGGCTTAAAGTAGACACTAGATTTTATGTTTAGTAAATTACAGGTTATTGGCAAGTATCGGGAGCAGCTTCATGACATCATGGTGCTTTCAGAAGGTGTTTGATTATACCCTCTTTCCCTGAAAATAAGACCTACCCTGAAAATAAGCCCTAGCAGGAATTTTGAGCATGCTTAAAATATAAGCCCTACCCCGAAAATAAGCCCTAAAGGAAGTTACAGAGGAGGAAAAGGCAGCCAGTAAGTGGGGACACAGTGGTGCAGTACCAATCGGGCACTGATCCTGTCATCCCAGGACACAGTAAGGTTATCAGCTGTGTGCAGAGAGGACAGGGCAGGTGCCTGATCAGTACAGTAGCATACTTTCAAATCCATGAACATCACAGTACAAAGGAACAGGAAATGTTCTGCTGAGAGAAACTTCCTAATAGAAATATAAGACATCCCCTGAAAATAAGCCCTAGCACATCTTTTAGAGCAAAAATTATTATAAAACACAGTTTTATTTTCGGGGAAAGACGTTATACTTATCAGGGTCAAAATCTCCATCTGTACTGTACACTGAGGAGAAAACAGTGAAAGCGCACTGTTAGAGATTGTTTCTAGCATATGTCAGGAAGTCATAATGTTGGATCCGAATATTTGGTGGATCAGCTAGGGTACAAGAAGTCTTTCATAAAATCCATTTTATTTTTAGAAGCATAGTGGACAGACAGACATTTATGGTTGCTGATGGAATGGACTGACAAACGTTCAATCTCTCACAGAGGCGCTTGACTTTCTAACAGACCTGATTTAGTTTTTTGCTCCAACTATTGCCTGATGAAGCAGGATTGAACCTGCAAAACGCATTGCTCTGTGGAGTCATTGAATAAAATGTATTGTTGACCAATATTCAACTGAATTTGTGTCGACTTAGAGGAAGTAAGTCCACCACTACCTACTCTATTAAACAGTTTTTGAATTATTTTATCCTGTCTTGGCACCTCTGTCCCAGCCTTCAGTATATTGATCAATCTCTCGTACAGCATTATAAAGCATTAATATCCATACCACACATTAACCTTCCTGCCGTTCTGATTCTGCGCGGCGCACGGCCGCGGGAGGGTTTTTTTTTCTATTTTTTTTTCTTTTTTAGCATGTAGCTAGCCTAGCGCTAGCTACATGCTTCCCCCCCTCCCTTCACTATCCCACCCACCCCTCCGATCCCCGCAGGTGCAAAATCCCAACAGGAAATCCCATTCTAAACGGGATTTCCTGTATGGGCCTCCCCCGTCGCCATGGTGACGATCGGACTGACGTCATGACGTCAGAGGGAGTCCCGATCCACCTCATAGCGCAGCCTAGCGGTGAGTGGCCAGGCTGCGCAAGGGGTCTGCAGGGGGGGCGGCGCGGCGGGTAGCGGCAAATCGGCAGCGAGCGGCGGCGATCCGATAATAAATGCAGCTAGCAAAGTGCTAGCTGCGTGTATCAAAAAAAAATATGCAAATCGGCCCACCAGGGCCTGAGGAATCCTCCGCGGCGGGTTACCCCGAGCTCAGCTCGGGATAACCGGCAAGGAGGTTAATTACTTAGTTACAGAATACATAGCACTTATAGGCGGGGACATTGCATTAAATAACCCTGATTTGTTTGACTCATTTGACACATTGGTTCAACCCATTTAAATATAACACTTTCATTTATGGCAATGTTTTTCTTCTCAGTATCACAATTCACCCCGAAAACCGATTACGAGATCATCCAGTTTCGGATGACTGCATGGAGGTCCAACTCCACTGGAAATATACAAATTATGCAGACTGAGCAGGACCTTTCCTGAGCAATAGCTAAATCTTAAAGAAGGACTCTGGATTACAAGTTTTTAGTCTGAGATTGGTTCCTTCCTTATTGAAGACGAACATAACTGATTCTTACAAGAACATTCTAAGATTGGGCAAGCAAAGGGTTAAATTGATACAATGTAGAAATGTCACACCTTCTAATCCAAGAGCTGTCTAAAGACTTAGCAGAATAGGCCATTAGCGGAGAGATTCACTCAACTTCTTGGGAATGTAATCTACAAAGAAGACAGCATGCTGAAAATCTGACAAGAATGATGATTAGAGATCTTGCTGTTCCAACATAGCCTTTTGACTGAGCAACTGTGATAGTCATTCCTTTATACATGTTACCTGGCCATGGACATATATAAACGTGGGATGAACTGTTCGTACCACACTGAAACCAATATATTGAAATGTTTTCTTACTTCGCCATTTTGTCCAGGAATATTTCTTTTCAAATATAGTTCTGTTTCCTATAAATCCTTCTATTTTTAAGTTGAGGTTACCTGTGTCCTAGTTCAAGCTTATGAATTTGAATGCATTTAGTGTGGTATATACTGTATAATTGTTTGCAATGCATAACGTTTTGTACATTGCACGTAAACCATTTTCATATTATTCAATCTTCATTTCTTTGCTTGCTGAGTTTGCAGAATTGACTTCCTGGATGCCATATGCAGCTTGGTTAGCCCCACTAGCAGTCTATCCAAACTCCTCCCCATCTCGTCATCACCTACATGACGTAGACTAGGAGGAGCTGGGAGGAGAGACCGCTGACCCCGCTCATTAGCTATCTTACAACTACCTTGACAGACCCACACAACTGTTACAATAAGACTACTCAAATCCCAGAAGTGCAAGACTCAACTAGCAAGTGCTAGCAAAGACTAGCTTGTTTGATCGGTGCTGCCTGTATTTAGCTGCATTTACTGTGTATCTACTGGGTCTTCTCTATAGATTCTTATGAAAAGGATTTGTTGCTGGTAGGTACTAGGTTGTAGCCCCAGTACACACCCAAACCGGTCTAGAGTGGTGAATGAGGTCACAGTAGCAGAAGTTAATAGTAGGTGGTTACGTTTACAAACTTAGTACAAGAGAGTACAGTAAGCAGGAGTGTACTCACTGTTTGTTGTAAGTGAGACATGGTTGCACCCCTCCAGGACCTCCAGTAGAGCTGGGAAGTTTGTTGTAAGCGACACACGGCTGCACCCTCAAGCACCTCCAGTAGAGCTGGGATTATGTGGAAAGTTTGCTGTAAGTGAGACATGGCTGTACCCCTCCAGCACCTCCAGTAGATTTGGGTTAATGTGGAAAGTTTGTTGTAAGCGATACATGGTTGCACCCCTCCAGCACCTCCAGTAGAGCTAGGATAATGTGGAAAGTTTGTTGTAAGCGACACATGGCTGCACCCCTCCAGCACCTCCAGTAGAGCTAGGATAATGTGGAAAGTTTGTTGTAAGTGAGACACAGCTGCACCCTTCAGCACCTCAAGTAGATTTGGGTTAATTTGGAAAGTTTGCTGTAAGCGATACACGGCTGCACCCCTCCAGCACCTCCAGTAGAGCTGGGATAATGCAGAAAGTTTGTTGTAAGCGACACATGGCTGCACCCATCCAGCACCTCCAGTAGAGCTGGGTTACTGTGGAAAGTTTGTTGTAAGTGAGACACGGCTGCACCCCTCCAGCACCTCCAGTAGATCTGGGATAATATGGAAAGTTTGTTGCAAGTGACACACATCTGCACCCCTCCAGCACCTCCAGTAGAGCTGGGATAATATGGAAAGTTTGTTGTAAGTGAGACACGGCTGCACCCCTCCAGCACCTCCAGTAGATCTGGGATAATGTGGAAAGTTTGTTGTAAGCGACACACGACTGCACCCCTCCAGCACCTCCAGTAGATCTGGGAAAATATGGAAAGTTTGTTGTAAGCGACACACGGCTGCACCCCTCCAGCACCTCCAGTAGATCTGGAATAATATGGAAAGTTTGTTGTAAGTGACACACATCTGCACCCCTCCAGCACCTCCAGTAGATCTGGGAAAAAATGGAAAGTTTGTTGTAAGTGAGACACGGCTACACCCCTCCAGCACCTCCAGTAGAGCTGGGATAATGTGGAAAGTTTGTTGTAAGCGACACACGGCTGCACCCCTCCAGCACCTCCAGTAGATCTGGGAAAATATGGAAAGTTTGTTGTAAGTGAGACATGGCTGCACCCCTCCAGCACCTCCAGTAGAGCTGGGATAATATGGAAAGTTTGTTGTAAGCGACACACAGCTGCACCCCTCCAGCACCTCCAGTAGAGCTGGGATAATATGGAAATTTTGTTGTAAGTGACACACATCTGCACCCCTCCAGCACCTCCAGTAGATCTGGGAAAATATGGACAGTTTGTTGTAAGTGAGACACGGCTGCACCCCTCTAGCACCTCCAGTAGAGCTGGGTTAAAGGAGTTGCAAGGTAAAAAAAGCATTCAGTTTTTTTTACTACCTAGGGCTTCTTCCAGCCTCTAGAAGTGTGTGTGTCCCTCGCTGTAGCAGTGGTCTTCTCTGGTATCCCGCTGTCAGCCTGTAATGGATCACGCTGCACAAGGGAGCTATCACACGTGCAGAAGCTGATGTCCTGATTGGGTCGGCGATCCATTACAGGCTGACAGCGGGATGCCAGAGAAGACCACTGCTACAGCGAGGGACACAGACTCTTCTAGAGGCTGGAAGAAGCCCCAAGTAAGTAAAAAAAAGCATATGCTTATTTCCAGGGGTGTAACTACAAATCATGAACTTTGATGGAGCCTCCCAATGTCCACACCCCTTCCCTTGCCTCCCCTGGCGACATCTTTACTGCTGGCAGGTGATGTCAGTGGAAGTAGCTGCTGCTTGTTGTTTTGGCAGTTGGAAACTGCTGTAAACAGCTATTTCCCACAATGCAACGCGGTTCACAGACAGGAAACTGCCAGGACCATGGTCCTCACAATTTCCTGTGGGAGGAGTTTCACCACAATATCAGCCATACAGAGCCCCCTGATGATCCGTTTGTGAAAAGAAAAAAAGATTTCTTATGGGAAAGGGGGTATCCGCTACTGATTGGGATGAAGTTCAATTCTTGATCACGGTTCTCTTTTAATGTGGAAAGTTTGGGCTTGAGCGGGACATTATGGCACCCATTCAGCACCTCCAGTAGAGCTGGGTTACTGTGGAAACTTTGTTGTAAGCGACACATATCTGCACCCCACCAGCACCTCCAGTAGAGCTGGTATATTGTGGAAAATTTGTTGTAAGCCACATGGCTGCACCCCTCCAGCACCTCCAGTAAAGTGTATAAATACGGATTACTGTGAGCTCAAGCTTTTGTTTTTCTATATTCCTCTCATTTCAGGCTTCCCCTTAAAGCGGGATATAACCCTGCATTTCAACTTTGCTCTAAAACATTATTTACAGCATATTATATGCAAAAAGCATTTTTTTTTTACTAGACCAGCATTGGAAGGGTTAAACACAGAGGTTTAAAGTTCTGTGGAGAGATATGCAGAAGTTCAGATTGTTACATTCTATTTAGTTAAATGTATCTATTGAGAAATGTTACACACTCTTTGGCTGTCCTCCAGCTCCTTCTCAGTCAGAGAGTGAGTCACATTCAACACTTAGATACATTTATGTAAACAAAATGTATTTATGTCAGCTTCAGATGCGTCTGCAGTTCTGTCCAGGAACTTTAAAGCTCTGTGTAACCCTTCCAATGCTGGTCTAGTAAAAAAAAAATGCTGGTTGCATATAATATACTGTAAATAATGTTTTAGAGCAAAGTTGAAATGCAGGGTTATATTCCGCTTTAAGCATGACTTGCAATGCTGGGTATTTTCACAAAGTTTCTAGCTAGTCTTCAGTGAAATTACCTCCATTTTATTTTTTACCCGGAAATCCAATCCGTCCATACTTCATTAATCCTGAGTTTATTTAACAAATATGTACGGCATCTCAGCTGTTCCAGGGCAAGAAATATTCACGCAAGCTTTTTCCTGCCTAAAAAAAAAGGAAATGAATAGTGCTGGCAGCTGAACGTCCCCTTGGAGAGCGGAGCGCGCATTGCCAAGGTGAAATTCAAATTGATTGAAAATGTAATAGAAATAAAGAACACTTAATCCACTGCTTGGAGGAGCTGAAGAGACTTGCTAAATTACATTAGGAAGTTATATTGAGCAAGGCTTTCTGTGCTTATTAGGTGTGGAAAAGTTTTCTTGTACGAAGTTCATGCTGATCTGGTGTCACCTGAGGGCTTGTTCACACCAGCAGGTGCTTCCGGTGTCGTCTGAGGGCTTGTTCACACCAGCAGGTGCATCTGGTGTCCTCTGGGGGCTTGTTCACACCAGCAGGTGCATCTAGTGTCCTCTGGGGGCTTGCTCACACCAGCAGGTGCATCCGGTGTCCTCTGGGGGCTTGTTCACACCAGCAGGTGCATCCGGTGTCCTCTAAGGGCTTGTTCACACCAGCAGGTGCATCCGGTGTCCTCTGGGGGCTTGTTCACACCATCAGGTGCATCTGGTGTCCTCTAAGGGCTTGTTCACACCAGCAGGTGCATCCAGTGTCCTCTGGGGGCTTGTTCACACCAGCAGGTGCATCTGGTGTCCTCTAAGGGCTTGTTCACACCAGCAGATGCATCCGGTGTCATCTGAGGGCTTGTTCACACCAGCATGTGCATCTGGTGTTGCCTGAGGGCTTGTTCACACCAGCAGGTGCATCCGGTGTCACCTCAGGGCTTGTTCACACCAGCAGGTGCATCTGGTGTCGTCTGAGGGCTTGTTCACACCAGCAGGTGCATCTGGTGTTGCCTGAGGGCTTGTTCACACCAGCAGGTGCATCCGGTGTCACCTCAGGGCTTGTTCACACCAGCAGGTGCATCTGGTGTTGTCTGAGGGCTTGTTCACACCAGCAGGTGCATCCGGTGTCCTCTAAGGGCTTGTTCACACCCGCAGGTGCATCCAGTGTCCTCTGGGGGCTTGTTCACACCAGCAGGTGCATCTGGTGTCCTCTAAGGGCTTGTTCACACCAGCAGATGCATCCGGTGTCATCTGAGGGCTTGTTCACACCAGCATGTGCATCTGGTGTTGCCTGAGGGCTTGTTCACACCAGCAGGTGCATCCGGTGTCACCTCAGGGCTTGTTCACACCAGCAGGTGCATCTGGTGTTGTCTGAGGGCTTGTTCACACCAGCAGGTGCATCTGGTGTTGCCTGAGGGCTTGTTCACACCAGCAGGTGCATCCGGTGTCACCTCAGGGCTTGTTCACACCAGCAGGTGCATCTGGTGTCGTCTGAGGGCTTGTTCACACCAGCAGGTGCATCCGGTGTCCTCTAAGGGCTTGTTCAGACCAGCAGGTGCATCCGGTGTCACCTCAGGGCTTGTTACAGCTGTATCTGTATACAGCTACCTTACCCCCTGATCCCTTTCTGATCACCTGTCTATCACCTGTCCATCACCCCTCAGCACCCCCACCCATCAGAGCAGACCCTAACTGCCCCGCAGGGGCAACCGATCCCCTGCCCAGACCCTCGATTGCCCTCATACCCCCCTCCTGATTACATCCCCTGCTCTTTGTTTACATCTGTCCTCCCCAGCAATCACTAACTGATCTGCGATCAGTAATCCCCTGTGTCTGCCTCTCATCAGATCAGGACTCAGTCTGCCCCGTGCGGGCTCCTGATCAACCCCCCACCCCCTCAAATCGCCCTCAGACCCCCCCCCCCCCCCTAATCACCGTCCGAGTGCATTGTATTTGACTGTGCTGTGATTGTATTAGATTGTGCTGCGATTGTATTCGATTGTGCTGCGATTGTATTTGATTGTCCCGTTATCTGCTTCGATTGTCCCCTGATTGTTTGATTGCCTCTGAGACCCCACTTTCCGCTACACCCAACCCCACCCTCCCCCCCACCCCCCATCACCTTCCGGGTGCATCAGATTTGATAGTGCGGTGATTGGATTCGATTGTGCTGTAATTGTATTTGATTGTCCCGTGATCGGCTTCGATTGTCCCGTGATTGTTTGATTGCCTCTGAGACCCCACTTCCTGCCACACCCAACCCCACCCTCCCCCCCACCACCTCCAACCACCACCTTCCGAGTGCATCAGATTTGCTTGTGCTGCGATTGGATTCAATTGTGCTGTAATTGTATTTGATTGTCCCGTGATCGGCTTCGATTGTCCCGTGATTGTTTGATTGCCTCTGAGACCCCACTTCCCGCCACACCCAACCCCACCCTCCCCCCCACCACCTCCAACCACCACCTTCCGAGTGCATCAGATTTGCTTGTGCTGTGATTGGATTCGATTGTGCTGTAATTGTATTGGATTGTCCCGTGATCGGCTTCGATTGTCCCGTGATTGTTTGATTGCCTCTGAGACCCCACTTCCCGCCACACCCAACCCCACCCTCCCCCCCACCACCTCCAACCACCACCTTCCGAGTGCATCAGATTTGCTTGTGCTGTGATTGGATTCGATTGTGCTGTAATTGTATTGGATTGTCCCGTGATCGGCTTCGATTGTCCCGTGATTGTTTGATTGCCTCTGAGACCCCACTTCCCGCCACGGCTTGGTGTACAGAGGCGCCAGAGTAGAATAAAAATGTTTAAAAACCGTCTAAAAGAGGAGGATGTTCAGGTGGACTTACCTCCCTTAAAAATATAGAACTCAATTGAGTCACAATATATCAATGCAAAAAACATTTTATTTAACTCCACTTAGTGCAACGCGTTTCGCAGGTGTGGTCCTGCTTCATCAGGCAAACAGGAGTATAACTCAATGGGTCTAGATGCAGAAGTGAGCGCCTCAGCAGAGCATTTCTTAATATTTTGCTTTAAACCACAACCAACTTAACAATACTACACCATATTGGGCTCTCGATTTCTCTTTGTTCTTCCAAGCACTTCCCGCCACACAACCCCCCCCCCCCCACACCCAACCCCACCCTCCCCCCCACCACACCCAACCCCACCCTCCCCCCCACCACACCCAACCCCACCCTCCCCCCACCACCTCCAACCACCACCTTCCGAGTGCATCAGATTTGCTTGTGCTGTGATTGGAGTCGATTGTGCTGTAATTGTATTTGATTGTCCCGTGATTTTTTGATTGCCTCTGAGACCCCACTTCCCACCAAACCCAATACCTCTCAAATACTCCCTTTTGCTAGGTAGGTGCTCTTTTTTTCTGGGTAGTCTCGGAGTAAAACCCCATAATTTAGCAATCCACAATGGCAAGAAGGGGGATTTCCGATGAGGAGGTATACAGGTACATGGACCAGTCGAAAGAGAGCTTTTGGGAAGACTCACCCGACGAATCATCCGGGTCCGAGTTTGAACCTGTGGAAAGCAGTGGTTTCCTGACCGAAAGTGATGACGAGGCTTTGGTCCCGGCTAGAGCCAGGCGTACCAGACCCCATGTCGTTAGACCGCAGGTGGCGCAGGATCCGCCTCAAGGGCAGCAGGGTGGTGCTAGCGCTGATGAGAGTTTTCTTGGTGAGGCAGGCACCAGCAGCGCAGCATCTCCTGGACTTAGTACCAGTACTTCTGTAGACCCTGGTGAAGTGGTGAGTGCCAGCATGGAAGTTGAAACTGGTACGGTGGCAAGTGCAGTAGTACCCCCGTCGCAGCCACCAAGAAGAAGACTGGCCCGTAGTACCCATAGACTCCCAGAGGTGCTAGCACATCCAGATTGGCAATCCCCTGATTCCGCCGCACCCGTAGTGCCCCCTTTCACCGCCCAGTCTGGAGTCCAGGTGGCGACAGCTCATCTAGGAACGGCCCTAGACTTTTTGCAGCTGTTCTCTGCCAGGTTCTCTTGGACCTAATTGTGGTTGAGACCAACCGTAAAGCCACACAATTCATCACCGAGCACCCGGAGAGCAGCTATGCCCAGCCTTTCCGGTGGAAACCAGTCCAAGTTTCCAACATTAAAATCTTTTTGCCCCTTATCCTTCACTTGGGACTAATGAAACAGAATGTATTGCAGTCGTATTGGTCTACGAACCCAGTACATCATGTTCCCTTGTACCCTGCTGCCATGTCCAGGACACGATTTGAGTCCATCCTGCGCTTCCTGCACTTCAACGACGACGAAACCTGTCATGAAAAGGGCCACCCTGCTTATGACCGGCTCCACAAAATTCGGCCCCTCATAGACCACCTGTCATCAACATTTGCAGATGCTTATATCCCTGAACAGAACATCTGCGTAGACGAGTCCCTCTTATGCTTTACCGGGCGCCTTGGCATCAAACAGTACATCCCAAGCAAGCGTGCCCGGTATGGGGTGAAACTGTATAAGCTCTGTGAACGGGTCACAGGCTATACATGTCGTTTTAGGGTCTATGAGGGAAAAGACTCAAAATTGGAGCAGGTCGGATGCCCTGACTACCTGGGGAGCAGTGGAAAGGTTGTGTGGGACTTGGTGTCACTCTTGTTCCAGAAGGGGTACCATCTTTATGTGGACAACTATTACACAAGTGTGGCCCTCTATCAGCACTTAAAGTTAGAAGGAATCCGATGCTGTGGCACTGCACGGCCTAGTCGCCAGGGCTTCCCCCAACGGCTCGCTACCACCAGACTTGAACGGGGGCAGAGGGCCGCCTTGCGTACTGACGACCTGCTCGCGGTGAAATGGAGGGACAAGAGGGACGTTTACTTTCTGTCCACCATTCACACAGACACGACAGTCCAAATTCAACGGGCAACTAAGGTCATTGAAAAGCCCCTTGTCGTCCATGAATATAATGTCAACATGGCAGGGGTGGACTTCAATGACCAGAGGTTAGCGCCCTATTTAATTTCCCGGAAAACAAGACACTGGTATAAGAAAGTGTCTTTTTATCTCATTCAATTGGCAGTTTACAACAGCTTTGTTCTCTACAGTAAGGCTGGGAGAACTGGATCTTTCCTTCAATGTCAGGAACAGATCATTCTGGACATCCTGTATCCAGGAGGTGCCAGGGATCCCCCCCCCAGATGCAACCAGCCGACTGCATGGAAGGCATTACGCCTATCAGATTCCGTGTGCCCCAGGTCAACGCATCCGAAGTAAACATTGTCATGTCTGCAGCAGTGCTAGAAGAAGGAATGACACCAGTTTTTATTGTCCCAAATGTACTGACCAGCCTGGCCTATGCATAGGGGAGTGCTTTGAGAGGTACCACGAGCAGGTACACTATTAGAACCTAGGGAACTCCAGACACAGGAGTAGGCACACACTCAGTGGTCTTTCGCACATTGTCCCAGGGGGAGGAGAGGTAAGCTTGAAAACCAAAAAAACAGGTAAGCATAAAAGTCGGAAGAAGGATCGGTTTCCATGCTTGATATTGCTGATCTGTCCTGGGTTGGCGATATAAGACGGCATGTTTGAATTTCCCTTGAGTGTGGACACCCCCGGTTTATATGTGATTTACTTTGGGCCTATGATGATGCTTTAATGCCACACAGAGTCATCTCTATTGGCAGGCATATTGCTGTATCCTACAGGCATAATGCTGTATACTAAAGTTCTGAGGCCCAGTCACATAAGTTGGTGGCTCACCCTGAGTGCAGGGTGGCACGGGGTGTCTCTCTCCTGAGGTTATCACTGCCATTGATGTGGAGGAAGATCTGCCATTGATGTGGAGCAAGGCATGTTTGCCGTTCATTTTTCCTTTCAGCCCAGAGTACATTATCCGTATACCCATTATAAGGAGTATAGCAGAAACTCCTAATACTGGCCATACATGTAATGATTGCAGAGACCCTAAAATGCCAGGACAGACTCCACAAATGACCCCATTTTGGAAAGAGGACACCCTAAAGTATTATGTGAGGTGCACGGTGAGTTCATAAAAGATTTTAGTTTTTGTCACAAGTTAGCAGAATTTTTTTTTTTTTTTAACAAAGTGTCATTATCCGTTTACTTGTGACAAAAAATAAAATTTTCAATGACCTCACCATTACCCTCATGGAATACCTTGTTGTGTATTCTTTCCAAAATGGGGTCATTTGTGGGGTTTGTTAACTGTCCTGGCAAGTGGGCGGGGTGCTAAATTTTGAGCACCCCTGTAAAGCCTAAAGGTACTCATTGGACTCTGGGCCCCTTAGCGCAGTTAGGGTGCAAAAAAGTGCCACACATGTGGTATTGCCATACTCGGGAGAAGTAGTACAATGTGTTTTGGGGTGTATTTTTACACATACCCATGCTGGGTGGGTGAAATAGCTCTGTAAATGACAATCTTTTGATTTTTTTACACACAATTAACCATTTACAGAGTTATTTCTCCCACCAGCATAGGTATGTGTAAAAATACACCCCAAAACACATTAAACTACTTCTCCCGAGTGCGGCGATACCACATGTGTGGCACTTTTTTGCACCCTAACTGCGCTAAAGGGCCCAAAGTCCAATGAGTACCTTTAGGATTTCACAGGTCATTTTTGTTTCAAGACTACTCCTCACGGTTTAGGGCCCCTAAAATGCCAGGGCAGTATAGGAACCCCACAAATGACCCCATTTTAGAAAGAAGACATACCAAGGTACTCCGTTAGAAGAATGGTGAGTTCATAGAAGATTTTATTTTTTGTCACAAGTTAGCGGAAATTGATTTGTATTGTTTTTTTTCACAAAGTGTCATTTTCCGCTAACTTGTGACAAAAAATAAAATCTTCTATGAACTCACCATACCCCTAATGGAATACCTTGGGGTGTATTCTTTCTAGAATGGGGTCATTTGTGGGGTTCCTATACTGCCCTGGCATTTTAGGGGCCCTAAACTGTGAGGAGTAGTCTGGAAATCAAATGCCGCAAAATGACCTGTGAAATCCTAAGGCCCCGTTCACACTGCACACGCTTCCAGCCGCGTTTTGGAAACGCGTGCAGGTGGCCGACACGCACGACATCAGACATTGCATAGAGTGCAATGTCTGATGTTCACACTGCATGCGTTCTGGGCCTGTGCGGTCCGAGAACGCATGCTGCACGCATTTTTTGTAAAAATGCGTGGCTGTCCCATTCACTTTTCAGTGATGGGATCAGCCACGCAACGCACACAAACGCGGATGTCGTGCGTTCGCTTGCGTTGCGTTCCGCATGCGTGGCCATCCGCGTTTGTGATGTGAACGGGGCCTAAAGGTACTCATTGGACTTTGGGCCCCTTAGCGCAGTTAGGGTGCAAAAAAGTGCCACACATGTGGTATCGCCGTACTCGGGAGAAGTAGTACAATGTGTTTTGGGGTGTGTTTTACCACATACCCATGCTGGGTGGGAGAAATACCTCTGTAAATGACAATCTTTTGATTTTTTTACACACAATTGTCCATTTACAGAGATATTTCTCCCACCCAGCATAGGTATGTGTAAAAATACACCCCAAAACACATTAAACTACTTTTCCCGAGTGCGGCGATACCACATGTGTGGCACTTTTTTGCACCCTAACTGCGCTAAAGGGCCCAAAGTCCAATGAGTACCTTTAGGATTTCACAGGTCATTTTGAGAAATTTTGTTTCAAGACTACTCCTCACGGTTTAGGGCCCCTAAAATGCCAGGGCAGTATAGGAACCCCACAAATGACCCCATTTTAGAAAGAAGACATACCAAGGTACTCCGTTAGAAGAATGGTGAGTTCATAGAAGATTTTATTTTTTGTCACAAGTTAGCGGAAATTGATTTGTATTGGTTTTTTTCACAAAGTGTCATTTTCCGCTAACTTGTGACAAAAAATAAAATCTTCTATGAACTCACCATACCCCTAATGGAATACCTTGGGGTGTCTTCTTTCTAGAATGGGGTCATTTGTGGGGTTCCTATACTGCCCTGGCATTTTAGGGGCCCTAAACTGTGAGGAGTAGTCTGGAAATCAAATGCCGCAAAATGACCTGTGAAATCCTAAGGCCCCGTTCACACTGCACACGCTTCCAGCCGCGTTTTGGAAACGCGTGCAGGTGGCCGACACGCACGACATCAGACATTGCATAGAGTGCAATGTCTGATGTTCACACTGCATGCGTTCTGGGCCTGTGCGGTCCGAGAACGCATGCTGCACGCATTTTTTGTAAAAATGCGTGGCTGTCCCATTCACTTTTCAGTGATGGGATCAGCCACGCAACGCACACAAACGCGGATGTCGTGCGTTCGCTTGCGTTGCGTTCCGCATGCGTGGCCATCCGCGTTTGTGATGTGAACGGGGCCTAAAGGTACTCATTGGACTTTGGGCCCCTTAGCGCAGTTAGGGTGCAAAAAAGTGCCACACATGTGGTATCGCCGTACTCGGGAGAAGTAGTACAATGTGTTTTGGGGTGTATTTTACCACATACCCATGCTGGGTGGGAGAAATACCTCTGTAAATGACAATCTTTTGATTTTTTTACACACAATTGTCCATTTACAGAGATATTTCTCCCACCCAGCATAGGTATGTGTAAAAATACACCCCAAAACACATTAAACTACTTTTCCCGAGTGCGGCGATACCACATGTGTGGCACTTTTTTGCACCCTAACTGCGCTAAAGGGCCCAAAGTCCAATGAGTACCTTTAGGATTTCACAGGTCATTTTGAGAAATTTTGTTTCAAGACTACTCCTCACGGTTTAGGGCCCCTAAAATGCCAGGACAGTATAGGAACCCCACAAATGACCCCATTTTAGAAAGAAGACACCCCAAGGTATTCCGTTAGTAGTACGGTAAGTTCATAGAAGATTTTATTTTTAGTCACAAGTTAGCGGAAATTGATTTGTATTGTTTTTTTTCACAAAGTGTCATTTTCCGCTAACTTGTGACAAAAAATAAAATCTTCTATGAACTCACCGTACTACTAACGGAATACCTTGGGGTGTCTTCTTTCTAAAATGGGGTCATTTGTGGGGTTCCTATACTGTCCTGGCATTTTAGGGGCTCTAAACCGTGAGGAGTAGTCTTGAAATGAAATTTCTCAAAATGACCTGTGAAATCCTAAAGGTACTCTTTGGACTTTGGGCCCCTTAGCGCAGTTAGGGTGCAAAAAAGTGCCACACATGTGGTATTGCCGTACTCGGGAGAAGTAGTATAATGTGTTTTGGGGTGTATTTTTACACATACCCATGCTGGGTGGCAAAAATACCTCTGTAAATGACAATCTTCTGATTTTTTTACACACAATTGTCCATTTACAGAGTTATTTCTCCCACCCAGCATGGGTATGTGTAAAAATACACCCCAAAACACATTATACTACTTCTCCCGAGGACGGCGATACCACATGTGTGGCACTTTTTTGCACCCTAACTGCGCTAAGGGGCCCAAAGTCCAATGAGTACCTTTAGGATTTCACAGGTCATTTTGCGACATTTGGTTTCAAGACTACTCCTCATGGTTTAGGGCCCCTAAAATGCCAGGACAGTATAGGAACCCCACAAATGACTCCATTTTAGAAAGAAGACACCCCAAGGTATTCCGTTAGTAGTACGGTGAGTTCATAGAAGATTTTATTTTTTGTCACAAGTTAATGGAAATTGATTTTTATTGGTTTTTTTCACAAAGTGTCATTTTCCGCTAACTTGTGACTAAAAATAAAATCTTCTATGAACTCACCATACTCCTAACGGAATACCTTGGGGTGTCTTCTTTCTAAAAAGGGGTCATTTGTGGGGTTCCTATGCTGCCCTGGCATTTTAGGGGCCCTAAACCGTGAGGAGTAGTCTTGAAACCAAATGTCGCAAAATGACCTGTGAAATGCTAAAGGTACTCATTGGACTTTGGGCCTCTTAGCGCAGTTAGGGTGCAAAAAAGTGCCACACATGTGGTATCGCCGTACTCAGGAGAAGTAGTATAATGTGTTTTGGGGTGTATTTTTACACATACCCATGCTGAGTGGGAGAAATTGCAGCAGCAATCAAATAGCACCAAAAGAAAGCTTTATTAGTGACAAGAAAAGGAGCCAAAATTCATTTAGGTGGTAGGTTGTATGAGCAAGCAATAAACCGTGAAAGCTGCAGTGGTCTGAATGGAAAAAAAGTGCCTGGTCCTTAAGGGGGGTAAAACCCACGGTCCTCAAGTGGTTAAGTGGATGTTTTGAAGGGGAGGGGCACACACACAATGTTGCAAAATCTAGCTCACAAGACTTACAAATTGTTCACATGATGAAACTGATCACATGCTTCTCCATAATTTCTCCTTCAGCAGAATTTATATTGGCGAACTAATCATCTCTACAACTACAATTGTTATGTTTGTTTCGCGTGGTTTCTTTTATGTAAAGCAAAGCTATTGTAAATTATTATTTTTATTGCTTTGTTTCTGTCCTTTTTTTTGGTTTTTTTCCCAACAAAAATCAAACATGACAGAGACTTTCTGCCTCTTGTATCAGATTCACTTGATTTATCAAAGTCGGCAGCCTGGAGGGTTATACAAATCACGCCGGCTCCATTCTCATGGCATCTCCGAGCGCACAGAAGTGGCATCTCTTAGAGAAGTGAAGATGCTTAAGTGAGTAAGTGTCTGCAGTGAAAAGGGACAAGACCTATAAATAATGCATTTGCTGGGAAATGTTTTCACAAACAGCTGAGCAGAAATAGAAAATGCAGCAAGGAATGTGCTATTTCACTTGAGTGTTATGACAGCTACCGTCTCACGTCATGATCCGCAGGATTGGTCCCCTCCGGGAGAGCTGCGGTAGCTCTCTGCCTGAGAGATAACGCTTTATTCTGCCACAGCGTGTTGACTACCGCAGCACTTATATTTCAGAGTGCATTTTATAAAGTACAGGAAGAGATGACGATTTCATACTTTTATGAGTAGATGGATTTCTGTTTTCTCTTTACACATACAAATCTCCCCCTCCAATACCACTTTCCCCAATATAGTGATCTTGTAGAGTCGCTTTGTGCTTAAAGACCACCTCCAGCCAAAAAAAGGTCTGAATGGCAATACATATATGTAGTCTATGCACTTAGATGAACATATAAAGTTTACATCTGGTAAATCATAGTGGATAGAACAGACTCACATTTATATCTGTAGCAGCACTTCCTTATTTATCCTAATGCTGAAGCTTTGTGTCCTCCCCTCCAGACTGGCTGACCCCCCTGCCCCTCCCTCCCCTGCTGTCTGTCTGCCTGGATCGAATTACTTCTCTTTTCACAGTGTGTAACAGAGAGGAAACACAGGAGAACTTCTGTAGCCTGTCTCAGCATGCCTAGATTAGATCACATGGACATGAGGGGTGGAGTTATGACATCAATCCGCCAGCATCCTTTGCAACCATGGTTTGGAAAGAAAAAAAAATGCCAGGGCCCAATTTCACACTGGGGGCGGTGATTTCAAGACCATTTGTCGAATACGGACCCTGGGGGTGAGAAATCACACTTTATCATGTGTGATTTTATGTATTTTGGTAACTTATTAGGTTTAAAGAAAACAGTAATTTATAATTTAGGTACTCTTCAAAGAGGAACTTTAGAAAAAAGGGGAAAAAAATAAATCAACACATCACAAAGTGAGAAGTTAAAAAATCAAGAGATGAAGAAATGATTGATAATCACCATGTAATTTGTTCGTATTGTTTGATCCACAATCAGCCTGCATATCATCATCTTTACTACTGGCAGACATGAAAACAACAGCACCAACTGCAATTATCTATAACCACACCCCCTAACAATGTGATAGGCTCAAAGGTTTTTTTTTTCTATAGATATACATATGCACAGAGGGAGATACTGATTGCTTGGCAGTTGGAAACAGCAGTTATTTTCTACAATGTAACAAGGCTCACAGACAGAAGTCTGTCAGAACCATGGTCATGACATGTGGGAGGGGTTTCACCCTATTATCAGCCATAGAGATCCCCCTGATGATCTATTTGAGAAAAGGTAAAGCATTTGCTTCAGAAGTCTCACCAGCGCTAAACTGCCGCATTCCCGGCGAAAAAGGAGGGCTGCAGACTCCCAAATCCCTGGGCAAGCATCCACGACCAACTTCACTGTAGCTCCACCTCTCCTGCTGTCGATCACCACGCGGATTGCCACCTCTCCCCGCCCCTCTCTGTGAAGAAAAAGTGAGAGGGGCGGGGAGAGGCGGCGATCCGCCGCGATTGACATTAGAAGAGGCAGAGCTACAGCAGAGAGCTCTGCCCCTTCCAGGAAGCGCTGTCCTTAGACCCTCCCCCCCCCCCCTCATTTTTTGCCAGGAATGCGGCGGTTTAGCGCTGGTGAGAGTTCTGAAGCGAATGCTAAGGTAAATTTAGCAAATTTTTTTCGCTTCAGACTCTCTTTAAAGGTAACTCTTCAAAGGTTCATTGGGCAAACTTTGTAAAGGTTCTTTGGCTTCTCCTTGACCAACTATGAAATAATCAGGGATGTAACTAGGGCGGAGCAGCCCCTGCAAGTGCACCAGAGGGGACCAGAGGTGTAGGAGGCCCCCAACTGTTAACCTTCTCTCCCTCTGATACTCTAGATCAGGTGGTTTTGTGGTTACACATGTTATGGGTGTGAAGATCCTGATGACCTCACTTGTGTTATAAGCCTTGTAAGATGGGCCTCCAGGCTGTGAGGGCCACCAAGGGGAGGCAAAGGAAGGGTTGTGAACATTAAGGGGCCCCATCAAAGTTTCTCTGGGGAGTCATGATTTATAGTTACGCCCCTGTAGGAAATGTGAGGGTGCAGGACTGGAATGTGCCTATTTTTATTTATTTATTTCTCTTCTGGTTGAACTTGGTGGGGGATGTATTTTTTTAACTACTTTAGGACCAAGATGATTGAAATTTACGCCCTGTTTTGGTGGTCACCTGGTTGGCAGGGTGTAGATTTAAATTCCCCGCCACTATACGCATCCATCATTTTCGCAGCTCCCGCCGATATCGCCGCTGAATCCCCGGCGTGTCCCGTCGCAGCTCACTTGCTCTGCCTGTCTATATGATGAGAGAGCCCTGTGAGCCGGTCAGGTGCTGATTTCATTGGCTCCTGGCCGTGTCTATTAATGTAAGCAACCCCCATAGGCTTACATTGATAGACACGGTCAGGAGCCAATGAAAGTGGCTCCTGACCGGCTCACATGACTCTGCCATCATAGAGACGGCAGAGTGGATGTCCTGAGGATCCCTGCATGCGGTGGTTATATACGGTGATTCGTCGGGATTCCGTCCGTATTGTACCAGCGGTCTCCGGTCCTTAAGGGGGCAGAGACCGCTGGTACTTAAGTGGTTAATCAAACTATATAACTATGTAGCGTATTTGTCGCCGTATAAGACACACCAAAAATGGGGAGAAAAAGCCCCTGAGTCTTATATGGTGAATGCAGGGAATCCCAAACTTACAAAAACCTGCCGATAGGAACCGTCACCACAATTGGGCACTTCCTGCATTGGTGTCAATTCACTAAAGACATTTTGTTAAAACAAAAAGCTTCGGTATTTTTCTGCAGTTGTTAATTAACGTTTTTGTGCTGTATTCATTAAAAAAGTATCGAGTGCAGTGTAAATTCGTTATTTTTCCATATGTGTTCGATATGGGGTCGGTAAACTGCCGAAAAGATGGTGATAACTGTGTTAAATGTGCGGGAAGCATTCCTTAAATTATCGGCAGAAGTGAAGGCTTGCATTGACTTCTGGGTAACGGAGGGCGTGGCTGTAGTTTGTCGTCATTACAGGGAGGACGGATGGTGGAGAAAGATGTGGGGAGAAGGAACTTCTGAGACACGCAGTGGCAGAGATGAAGAGCAGAGACGTGGAGACAAGGATGATATGAAGGGACGGTCAGATCATGTTTTACCTCAGGTACAATAACATGGATACCGACAGCTCTACAGTAGATACAGTCAGCTCTACAGTGGAGATAAACTGTTCTTATTTTACGTGTGGTCATACCCCATTTTTTTTTTTGTGAATACTGTTTTTTTGCAAATTACTGAAATTTACAGAATATTTATTGACTATTTATCGAATGCGGTAATATATGCTCTAAATATTAATGAATTGCAAACAGGACTTAAAATTACCGATTATTTATCGAACATTCGGTAAAACAGTTGGTAACCCTTAGTGAATTGACACCATTGTCTCCCCTGTGTATCAACTCCCCCCTCATGTCTCTGCCCCCCACGCGTTTCTCTCCTGCTTCCCAGTGTATGATTAGCAGTGTAGAGGCAGCGGCTCACCTAATCCATGGCTCCCGCTGGGATCGCAGACCTCTTCTGTCCTGCACGGCTCCCCCTAGTGATGGCTTCTGTTGATGACACGATCAGCAGAATCCATCACTAGAGGAGCAGTGTGGGAGAAAAGAGCTCTGTGTTCCTCACGGGAGCCATGGATTAGGTCAGACGCTGCCACTACACTGCTAATTATACACCGGGGAGCTGGAGACACAGGAAGGAGGAGCAGACACACAGGGGGAGCAGGGGACACACTGGGGGACAGAAGGGGGGGCAGACAGGTACACACTGGGGACAGAAGGGACACACTGAGGACAGAAGGGACACACCGGGCACAGTAGGGGACACATGGGGGACACAGGAAGACATTAATTGGGGGAGAACATCTACAAGATGCTCCTGGAACATGGACCCACCAGGTTTAGTATACTTATTTTTTTCTTTGGTTTTTGCCCTCTAAACCTAGGTGTGTCTTATATTCTGGAGCGTCTTATACAGTAACTAGCTGTACTGCTATCAGAGTGAGGGTGATAAAGCAAAACTAACCTCTTTCTCACCTTGTTGACCAAACTGTATAAAAAGCCCACTTGAGGTCGCCAATGATTTTTACATGTTGCACAATGTTAATCAAAAGCCAATAAATAACGAAATGAATATGGAAGAATTTGAACACAGAAAGGACTAGAGTCTCATTTAATGCCACTGTATTTCCTCTGTGACCTTCACAAGGGCAACACGTTTATTAGTTCCTGAGCATCTTGTTAGGTTGCAAATTTCTGCGCTTTCATGATATCTTCAGCCCGGGCACAGCTGGGGCTCTGCCATATTTTAATATGGTCAATCAACGGTGAGGCCTGAATAATTTAAAATATCTGCTGAGACTTGTTATTAAATATAAATGACGGTGACAGTTTAAATATGCTCTATTTATAGCACTATGTAGATGTTTTCAATAAAAACAAAAAGTGGACCCAAATGTGTATGTTAATCATCATCATCATTCAGTGTTGAACCAGCAAATACATTTTATGCTGTACCCAAAAGTTAAAGTGATATAAAACTCAGCATTTCCTGTTTGCTCTAAAAGATTATTTACAGCATAAAACCTATAACCAAAAGAAACCAAAAAAAATCTGAAGCAGAAGAGCATTACAACAGTTAAACACAGCATTTCAGTTGAAAGCTTCAGGTCTCATGTTCGAAGAGGTGATAACATTATCTTTTGTTTACATTCCTTCGTCAGATACATATTTCAAACATTAGCAAACTGCCAACACTGAGCTGTACTGAGCTGAAAAGAAGAAAAAGATGAACAGTGATCACTAGATAGATTTTAATATAAAATACAGCAGCTATCCAATAAAATGCAATGGCAGCTTTCAAAGCAGATAAACTGTATTTTGGGACCTTGTCATTTACAGACAATATTACTCGTACACAAAAGCAAATATGATAACTGAATGGGTAATAAAAAGTAGGAAAACACATTTTTATTGAATGTTATGTCAGAGCTTTATCCCAATTTATAGGGAACTTGTCAGGACCAAAATACAGTGTAAGTACTGCTGTTGCTGACTTTTTAGGTAGAGAGTGCTGACAAAACAGGTAATTTGCATTCAATTGGATCACAACATTCATCAAGCCACAGACCACATTGTAAATCCTTTTCTGGCCCACCGATCCAGTGCTAGGTTCCTTTATATCCTATATATAGGCTTCTTTTGGTCAAGAGCGCAGCCACGAACAAGTGCATCTGCACTGGGCATACACAGCTAAGATCTGTGCATATCCAGTAGAGAGAAACAAAACACTTATGCACAGAGGAAAAAACCCATAAATGAGAATAGGTACACAGGCACTCGATACCTGGCTCTGATACAACTCTGACACTTTCTTTGGCCTGAGGAAGTGGGTGCAGACCCACAAAACGCGTTGCTGTGCTTATTAAAGTGGTCTGAAACTCCATAATAACATTCAATAAAAATGTGCTTTCCTACTTTTTATTACTCATACAGTTACCATATTTGCTTTTGTGCACACGTAATATTGTCTGTCTACAAATTACAAGTTTCCAAAGTGTAGTTTATCTAGCCCTGAAACCTGTCATTGCATTTTATTCAAACTGCTTTTTATTACATATTAACATCTTCTAATGAGCTTTTTTGAACTGTGTGTGTGCCTGAAGCACAGACATTTGAATGTAAACAAAGATACTGTTATCTCCAGTTTGGGTGCGGATGTGAAGCTGAATAGCAGGACAAAGTGCTTTGTTTAACCATTTCAGTGATGTTCTGCTAAAACAATTCTCTGGGATAGTAGCTTTCAAGCTGTGAGGAATCTTTTAGAGCAAAGTAGAAATGCTGGCTTTCAGACCACTTTAAAATTCACATTTATATGAACTTGTTGTTGGTAAGCCACCTCTATTTTTTTATTTTAGCAGTTTTTAACTCAGTTTTATCTACTCCTGGGCACCTTTTACCCCTAGTACTCTTCACCCTCCCTTTGGAGGGGTGGCTTTTCCATCGATAGGACCTTTGTTGTTTTTACCAAGAGTGCGACCGCATCCAGCTCCAGCCGGACACCAGAGTGGAGTCGGGTTTATAGATCTCCGCCTGCTTTCAGTGGTTGGTTGCCCCTTGTGCAACCTTCCTTTGCGATTACTCTAATCATTTTTGTTTTCCATTACTCTTCCTGTGACATACTGCATCATTTGGGCTCCCGTTGTCTCCGTGTTCCCCTTTTTTTTAGGGTTTTTGCTCACCCTACCATTCTCCCACATGCCAAATACAATGGCGCTTGTTCATGTCTGCACTCTTAATCAGAAGTTAAAGAGGGACCCAACTTTGAATCAGTGGCATGTACAAGGATCCAGGAAGGTGTACATGCAAGGAGTTCAGCCTGAAATGTGGGGGAAATGGCAGCTAGTAGAGTATAGGTGAGTTTACTGATATTCTATTTTAACCAGCCCCCTCCAATGCCTAACCACAACTGCCCCCACCGTGTGCATGAAATAGAGGCACTATGAAGAAAGGGTGCAGGATACAGCCAAATTCTTTATTTTACAATAGTAAGTATAAAAATTTTGGTTTACAAATACATTTCATTTTGTTTAAAATTCATTTTTAACAATTGTTATTATTCCATAGAGACACATAGTTTATGTTTAATCGTGTTTCTGTCTGACATTTAGCAGAAACTATCAATAACATGTTACCTTAAAGGGACCCTGACCTAAAAAAATAATGGAAATTGGTACTTACCTGGAGCTTTCTGCAGCCCACCGTAGGTCGGGAGGTCCCCCGGCATGGTCCTGGCTCCTCTCCCGGTCCCTCCGACGCATACCGCTCCACCAACACCCGGGCCGGGTGTCCGGCTCCCACTTCCTGAACCGGGACGCTCTTTGTGATGACATCGGCCGCTGCGCGTCATCACGGCGGCCGGTGTGACAGTACTGCCCGGGTGTCGGCGGTGCTGTATGCGGCGGAGGGACCGGGAGAGGAGCCAGGACCACGCCGGGGGACCTCCCGGCCTACGATGGGCTGCAGAGAGCCCCAGGTAAGTACCAATTTCCTTTATTTTTTGAGCTCGGAGTCCCTTTAAAAAATACATGTAATGTATAAATTAAACGGTACAAAACATTTGTTCCTAAACCTATGACTCCCCTGGTGGTGCCTAAACCTAAGACTTCCCTGGTGGTTCCTTATCCTAAAACTTTCCTGGTGTTGCCTTACCCTAACACCCTAAAATTAAAAATCTCAAAAAGAATGTAAAAATGATTTAAAAAAAAAAGTGAAATCACATGTCAAAACTGTAATTAACATAATTATAATTCCAAAATTAAAAAAAATCTCAAAAAGACTGTAAAAATTATAAAAAAAAATAAAATGACATGTCAAAATGATAATTAACGTAATTATAATTCTAAAGTTAATGTGAAACTGATTATAAAAAAGTACAATATCAAAATATTGAAAAGTTAAAACGATAATTAAAAAAAAATGATAATTGTGAAAACTAATTTTATAACAATATTTTTCATTTTAGTACAGTAACAATGATAAATAACAATAGGCGTGGAACAGGTTGGCTGCTCGACTCATCCAGTTTTGCGCCCAATAGCCGATATTTAACATTAGAGTCAATGGCGGTGCCTGATTTGTCCACTCTTATGGGTCCGATTTTCCTGCTTCCCCCTCACCACTGATGCACAACCTCAAAAAACCCTCACTGATGCCTAACTTATAAAGCCCCCCCCCCCCCCACTGACAACTAACCTGAACCCCAGGGGTGAGCCTGGGGTGCCTGGCACCTGGGTGCAAGATTTTCTCTGGTGCCTATGGGAGTGGTTAAATTAACCACGCCCAACTACATAACCACACCCATGTCCTTCCTAATCACACCCACACCTTCCACCTCTTTACGCATGCATGTGATACCCCATTCCTACCCCTCTTCCATGGGCTTGCTCCTGGCTGGCTTTGGCATCCTGCGAGTCTGCTAGTCTCTGGACTGACTCAGGCTGAGAGGCTCTGCGAGTGCGACGCAGTCACACACTGCGTATTTATGGCTGCCTGCGGCCACCCTACTCTCGCTCGCTGATGTCGGCTCCTCCCCCCTGCCAATCCCAAGGTGGGCTGCCTGTATCTTTCCCGTTGCGCCACACAGCCTGCCAGTGTTGCCAACCTTTCACGTTATTTTTTACTGACAAATACCTAAAAATTTACTGACAAAAGATTATTTTTACTGACAAAAATTCCCCACTAAATGCACATAAGAGACAGCTTTTCCCCATGTAAATGCACATAACGAGAGACTGCTTTTCACCAGCAAATGCACATAACAAGAGACTGCTTTTCACCAGCAAATGCACATAACAAGAGACTGCTTTACACCAGCAAATGCACATAACAAGAGACTGCTTTTCACCAGCAAATGCACATAACAAGAGACTGCTTTTCACCAGCAAATGCACATAACAAGAGACTGCTTTTCACCAGCAAATGCACATAACAAGAGACTGCTTTTCACCAGCAAATGCACATAATGACAAACAGCCAGTGTCCCCAGGATATGTGGCCAGGGGTTTATGTGCCTGGGATATGTAGCCAGGGGGTATATGTGCCCGGGATATGTAGCCAGGGGGTATATGTGCCCGGGATATGTAGCCAGGGGGTATATGTGCCCGGGATATGTAGCCAGGGGGTATATGTGCCTGGGATATGTAGCCAGGGTAGTATATGTGCCCGGGATATGTAGCCAGGGGGTATATGTGCCCAGGATAGGTAGCCAGGGGGTATATGTGCCCAGGATAGGTAGCCAGGGGGTATATGTGCCCAGGATAGGTAGCCAGGGGGTATATGTGCCCAGGATAGGTAGCCAGGGGGTATATGTGCCCAGGATAGGTAGCCAGGGGGTATATGTGCCGAGGATAGGTAGCCAGGGGGTATATGTGCCCAGGATAGGTAGCCAGGGGGTATTATGTGCCCAGGATAGGTAGCCAGGGGGTATTATGTGCCCAGGATAGGTAGCCAGGGGGTAATATGTGCCCAGGATAGGTAGCCAAGGGGTAATATGTGCCCAGGATAGGTAGCCAGGGGGTAATATGTGCCCAGGATAGGTAGCCAGGGGGTAATATGTGCCCAGGATAGGTAGCCAGGGGGTAATATGTGCCCAGGATAGGTAGCCAGGGGGTAATATGTGCCCAGGATAGGTAGCCAGGGGGTAATATGTGCCCAGGTTAGGTAGCCAGGGGGTAATATGTGCCCAGGATAGGTAGCCAGGGGGTAATATGTGCCCAGGATAGGTAGTCAGGGGGTAATATGTGCCCAGGATAGGTAGCCAGGGGGTATAGGGTCCCCGTTTAGGTAGTGACAGGAGCGCACCCAACCCTCCCCTCCCGCCGCTGCTGCCTCTGCCGCCGCCGCCGCTCCCCCCTCACCTTGCAGCAGCTTCAGACCTCAATCAGCGGGCGACCCGACCAGTAAGAAGGCGCCAGGCGCACCCGCTCTATATGCGGAAGTGATGTCACTTCCGCATATCAGTGCGGCGTGCTAGGTCCTAGCGCCTGCCCGCCTGATCAAGGTCTGACGCGGCGCCGGCGGCTAGAGGGAGGGAGGGAGGGAGCGAGCGAGCGGCGGCCACAGGGGGAGAGCGGCGGCCGGGCGGCGCCTCTCAGAGGCAGGCGCTTGGGTGCATTGCACCCGCAGCACCCGCCCAGGCTCGGCCCTGCTTAACCCCCCCCCCAAACACATAACCTTAACCGCACCCTGCCGCAAAAGCCTACGTATGTGCATATGGCAGCGCCCAAGCTATCACAGTGCCCCTGCGCCCAACATTTTTTGATTCCCCAGGAAGCCTTTGGACTATCCAGAGGCTTCTCACTAGTGAGGTAAGTATCTAACTTTTTTTCATCACTTTAGGATTAGGGGAGCTGCAGTGAAAACAACAATAGTATAAAATTGTTTTTTCTTTTACAATATTCATTCATAGATTATTTAATCAGTGTTTGACGATTGTCAATTCTTTCCTGTCCCCGATTTACTGCTTTTATTGTTTGGTTCAAAGACAGGAAACTGTCAGGACCATGGTCATGACATCACACTGTGGGAGGGGGCTCGCCACAATATCAGCCATACAGACACCCGCCCCCCAGATGATGATGTATTTGAGAAAAGGTAAAGATTTCTCATGGTAAAGGGGGTTTCAGCTACTGATTGAGATGCCGTTCAATCCTGGGTTAAAGCGGAATGAAACCCAGCATTTCTTCTTTGCTCTAAAAGATTATTTACAGCATATTATATACTTCCACCATATTTTGTTACTTGAACAGCATTCAATTAGTTAAACACAGGACTTACAAGCTCAGTGCAGAGAAAGCTGGACGCATCCGAACTCCAGATAATGTTATCTTGTGTTTACTTAATTGTATCACGTGAGGAATGTGACACAATTTCTGACTGCGCAGACTCTCCTGAACACAGTCAGACAATCAGAAAGCATTTCTGCTTAAAATTCAAGATGAATAAATCAGTTATGAATAAAACGCAAAGGGCTTGATTCACAAAAGAGTGTTAACCGTTAGCACGGACGTTTTTGCGTGAATTTTCGCATTGCGCGCGATTGCAAATTTTCACGCTAAACGATAACGTTTTCGCGCGCAAACTCGAATTTTCGCGCGAAAACGGACGTGCTAACAGTTAGCACTCTTTTGTGAATCAAGCCCAAAGTCAGCTCTCAGAGCAAAAGAACTGTACTTTGGGAACTTGTAATTTCTAAATGAATAATAATACTTATGCACAAAAGCAAATATGATAACTGTATGGCATATAAAAAGTAGGAAAACATGTTTTTATTGAATATTATGTCAGGGTTTTATACCACTTTAAATTTCCTCTTTATGCATACACAATACATGTTCAGTGTAATACTTAGAACTTTTAATTTCTAATACTGCATAAAAAAAGTTATATTGTTGTTTTTATCCAGGAACTATTAACCTATTAACCTTATTGTGAACATTTTCTATTCATTTTCTAATGAGGTTGCTTTGAAATGTACTTAACAGCAGAAAGAGAAGTCATCTAATAAGTGCAGTAATCATGTGACAGCCAAGCAAGTTCCTAAGTGTTTCACTTATTTTATTTTAGCATTCATAAGCTAATCACTGCTTCAGTTTAATTAAAAGATTATGTTGGAAAGTGATTTGTACTATGAAGAAGCAATGGCTGTTGGGGAAAATATCTTCGGTGGAATAATGGAATAAAAAAACATTCAGTGATGGATTCTCAAACCTTTGAAGGCTGATTGCACATTAAGTGCAATGCTTAGGTCTGCTTAAAAAATTGTTGGGAGAGTATTGGTGTTAATGGACAACTGAAGTGTGGTGGCTACCATATTTATTTCCTTGTAAGCAATAGCAAATACCTGACTGTCCTGCTGATCCTCCTGCTAATACTTTTAGCCATAGCCCCTGAACAAGGATGCAGCAGATTAGGTGTTTCTGAAATTATAGTCAGATCTGAAAAGAATGGCTGCATGCTTGTTTCTAGCGTGATTCAGACACCACTGCAGCCAAATAGACCAGCAGGGCTGCCAGGCAACTGGTATTGTTTAAAAGGAAATAGGGGGGGGGGGATCCCTGTCTGATATCCAAGGGGAACTCTCAAGAATAGGGAGGCAGGAAAAGGCAATTCTGAACATGAAAGGGTGGCAAAAAAACGTTTCCAACCCCGCAATTGGAATAACGGATATTAGAGGAAAATAATAACGTTAGACAGGTAATAATTAGCGAATGCTGGAGGGAATCACATTTATTTTTGAAATATCGTGCCAAATATGATTTTAATATACGTTACAAAACTCCCAGGCAAGACTGTATTGACCATTGCCCTAAATGCAAAGAACCTAATGTGGCTATGGTACAATGTGTTTGGTTATGTCCTATTATCCAAGCATATTGGAATGAGGTATTATGCATGGAAGCCAGGTTAGGGTGGAACACCCTGCCAAAGGATCCACTTTTACTCCTATTTATTTAAATACCAGAAAATGAGGTCACCCATAAACATATAAAGTGTCGTACATTGTACATATCATTTTGATATCGGCCGAGAAAACTAGATACAACCGATGGATTTATTCTACGCCACCCTCCATATGGGATCTGAAGGAGGAACTAAGACACTTGATGATGCTTGAAAAACGGGATACTAGCATTAATAAAGACAAGGGGACTAAAAAGTTCTTTAAAAGATGGAGGCCAATCATCTTAGACAGCCTGTCCACGCAGGAACTGCATGATTTGGTAACGCCATTCAAGAATACCTCATGGTTTGCAGAAGCACAGCTGACAGGAACACTGGGCCGACTGGAGTTGATCGATACAGGGTTTAGTTATGACGCTTAGGTGTTAAAGGGACTCCGAGCACCTCTCATGGGCATGCCTTTAAAGTGAATGGGAACCGCATAAAAAAAAAAATGAAGCAAATACTTACCTAAGGAGAGGGAAGGCTCTGGGTCGTATAGAGCCTACCATCTCCTCTTTCGGTGCTCTCTATCATGTGCTGGTTTCAATCCCCCGCTGAAAGGGTATTTGGAAGTCTTCGGGAGCCGTGTCCTCCCAAAGACGTGCGGCTCCATACTGCACAGGCGTGAGCGTGCAAGAGAGCATGCTTGCGCAGGCGCAGTACAGGGCCGCCCTTCTTCAGGAGCACTCTGGCTCCCTGAAGACTTCTGAAGCCTCCTTCGGCCGGATAAAGCAGTATTTGACTAATTTAGTCAAATACTGCTACGGGGCGAGCCAGCACTGGAACGAGGGGACCAGAAGAGGAGCCGGAAGGCTCTATAGGACCCAGAGCCTTCCCTCTCCTTGGGTAAGTATCTGTCTCATTTTTTTAACTGCGGTTCCCATTCACTTTAAGCCAGACGACTTTCAACAAAGTCGTGCTATGACCCCTCTGGAGGAGCCTCTTGCAATGGCCATGCGTGTCACTTCCTCTTCCTGCTTCATTTAGTGATGCACTTCTCTAACAGAGAAGGCAGGGTGACCCGGAAGTTATAACATAGCCAAGATGGCAGCCACGATTTTTAAATTGAAACCGAACAAAAACTATTTGGTGTAAATTCAGGCATCACATGAAAGAGGAGAGCACAAGCTACAGAAAGGTATGCATCTTTAAAGGGAACCTTAATTGAGAGGGACATGGATGTTTTCTTTTATGCAATACCAGTTGCCTGGCAGTCCTGCTGATCTATTTGGCTGCAGTAGTGGCTGAATCACACACCTGAAACAAGCATACAGCTAATCCAGTCTGACTTCAGTCAGAGCACCTGATCTGCATGCTTGTTCAGGGGCTGTGGCTAAGCTAAAAGTATTAGAGACACAGGATCAACAGGAGAGTCAGACAACCAGTATTATTTTTAAAGGGAAAATCCACATCCTTCTCAGTTTAGGTTCCCTTTAAGCAGGGCCGGATTTGTACTTTTTACCGCCCAAGGCCAACTATACCATCTGTATGGTTGTTAGCTCTGTGTGCCCCAATGAGAATTCTCCTTACTTTCCATTATTGGTGTCACAGACAATAGCTATTTTAGTAATACGTGTATAGATTATAAGTTATGTTTTGAAATTTTATGTTATGCTTGCCATCTCATTAATGATGGACCCATTGCGTCACCATGAGAGTTAGGTTGATTTATACCTGCAGGATAGAGCTTACAGGTCTTGCAGGGACGGCACAAGTACAGAAGGAGAGTACAAATGTTAAAGCTGTTCTTGTAGATAGGGATGACTGCATAGAACAGCTTTCCTGACCCTCACTGAGCCGCCCCTAAACTTCTGGTGCCCTAGGCCATGGCCTATGTGGCCTTGCCAGAAATCCGGCCCTGCCTTTAAGTACTTTGCAGTACTGGTTGGAGTTTTAAAGGGAAGGTCCAAGCAAAAAAAAAAATGAGATTCACTTACCTGGGGCTTCTACCAGCCCCATGCAGCCATCCTGTGCCCTCGTAGTCACTCACTGCTGCTCCAGTCCCCCGCTGGCAGCTTTCTGACCTCGGAGGTCAGGGTCAAATTGCGTACATTTTTACACATTCCCGCTAGTGCAGGAACATTAACACATACATTTTTACGCGTTAGTGGTGAAACGCGTAAATTTTTGTTCCTGCACTAGCTGGAATGCGTAAAAATGTATGCAATGTGGCCCTGACCTCCGAGGTCAGAAAGCTGCCAGCGGGGGACTGGAGCAGCAGTGAGTGACTACGAGGGCACAGGATGGCTACATGGGGCTGGTAAAAGCCCCAGGTAAGTGAATCTCATTTTTTTTTTTTGCTTGAACCACCCATGAGAGGTGCTTGGAGTCCCTTTAATGCTCAGTTATTTTGAATCTAGGGATGATAGCTGGATTGAGGGAGCAAATGAGTGACCAGGGGTGGGAAAGGGGGTTGGGGGGGGATCGGATGGGTATACTAATAACTGTATCGTTTGTTCATAAATCTGGCCATGTTTAGGCTGCAATTCTCTGTATGGTTTATTTTTGAAACTGTAATAAAATGTTTAAAAAATAAATAAGTAAAAGGAAATAAATATGGCAGCCTCCATATTCTTCTCACTTCAGTTTTCTAAGTTCTGCATATTCTTACTTGTCAGCTGTAACAAAGGCTTATTGCCAGGTCACCCAATGTGGAAGGAGATGGGGTTCATCATCACATGGAACCCCAGTGGGACGGTTTGACAAAGGGGTGATGCACGTCACATGATGGGACGTGCCATGCTCTGCATAGCTCCGCCCCCATGTATGCTGCTGCCTCCTTCCACAATTTCCTTCATGGATGCACTACACAGGTTGGATTGCTTATACGCTCGGGTAAACTGCGAGAGGTAAAGCCATGGCTTTTTTTTTCTCACTAAGGATGGTGTCTGGAGTAGTCCAAAAGCTCTTCCAAAAAAAATGAAAATTGAATAAAAACCCACAAAGAACACAGGAGCCCCATATAGTGTGGTATTTAACCACACCAGATTTATGTAGTTAGGTGTGTATTGGAGAGGTTCTCACAAGTGTGGCTTGCAAGACCAGCAACCACAGAATCATACAAGTGGGGAAATCCTGTCCTCAGGTCTTTAGGTCTTCTGTGGGTGGTGGGTCGCTCTCCGATAAAAAAATAAAAAAAACAGTTGGAGGAGGTGCCACAATATCAATGGTTTCTGCTTAAAAAAGTATTAAAACTAGGAGGGGTCTCAAATAATGATATAGCTTTAAAAAAAATAGATAGATGATTTTATGGGACACTTTAAAGTCTCTTACTTCTCAGCATTTCACCCGCCCTTTACCTCTGCTCCCTTTCTCTCTCCCTCTCTCCCTCCTACTTGTTTCCCCCACCCCCTCTTTTCCTCCTCCTTGTTTTCCTCCCCCTCCCTCTCTCCCTCCTCCCTGTTTTCCTCCCTCACTCTCTCTCCCTCTCTTTCTCCCCTTCTCTCTCCCTCTCTCCCTTCCTCTTCCCCTCTCTCTCCCTCCCTCCCTCCCTCCCTCTCTCCACTGTCCCTTCCTACCTCTCTCCCTCACTCTCCTGCTTTCTCTCTCCCTCCCTTCCTCTCAGCCGCCTACTTGTTTTCTCTTACCTCCCTTACCTCCCTCTCATTTCTTTCTCCTCTTTCTACTTTTCTCCCTCCCATCTATTCTTTGTCTTTACTCTCGGTCACTCGTCTTACTCCTCTTCCTTTCTCCTTCCCTCCCTCAATCCGTCGATCGTCCACTCTTTCTCTGTCTCTGCACTCCCACTCAGAAATCATGGGACCAAATAGCAATAGTTTAATCCAACACAACACCTTGGCACATATGAATAAAGACACCTTTCTTTTCCCATAGTTAGGAGCAGACGTGACAGGATATTCGGAAATGCAATGTACAGAGATTACAGCACACAGCCACAGGGATGTAAAGTAACAGCATTGAGGAACACAAAAAATGGAAGTGAATCCAAACAGATCTTTTTACGACCACTTGGACCTCCTCTACCCCAGAGGAGCTGTCATGCTTCTTGCTGCCCCCGTTTCCCAACCCCACCCTTCCACTCTCTCCTCTCCCTCCTTCTCTCTATTCCTCTCTACTCTGCCTGTCTCTTTTCCTCTTGTTTCTCTCCCCTCCCCTCCCCATCAAGTGCAGAATTCTTGACAAGCTTCTGAATGCATAAAACAACATAAATATAACTGTCAAAGGCTTGGGCATCTTGTTTATAAAACACTGGTGATATTTGTGGTGCTACAAGCCATCAGACGTCAGCTTTCAAATGAAACATTACACATCCAGCATTGCCTCCCTTTGCCTGTTTTTCTTCCTCCTGCTTACCATATATCAAGTACAAGAGTCTTTCCTTGAAACATGGAGCGAGCGCAAGCTGTGCGTAAGTGTCAGAGCTGCCTAAGCAGCTGTATTTTAAAAGATGAACATTTGAAAGTTACAGTCCTCAGGGCCAAGCAGTGTAAACTGTATAATCTGGGGAAAGTGCGCAGTTTGAGTGTGCGGCAGAAGGTTAACATTTTTAAATGTAGTTTTAGAGTCAGGAACGGGGGCAGCCACAGGGAATCCCATTTGCCTTTTCATGCAGGCCCTTATTTAAAACAGCATGGTTCCTGGTAATTGGTGCGATTGAAATGTACACCAAACCACGCAAGAAGTGTATATAGATATAGAAAATAAAATGCCAGGCTTTGCTAGGAATAAATGTCTTGTTAAAGGGCAGCGAATCATAGAAAGAGTTCCATACAGAGAGATGCAGAGAAAACTTAATTTATGTAAACAATAAGCATCCGAATGAAATCCTGCTGATCTTAAAACATTGCGCCGGTATAGTAAAGTTATTCTGCCTATAAATAATTCTGTGTTGACTTTAGGCTCTTTCTGAAGAACAATTTGAAGAGGAACAGTAATCAAGGACTGAACTTCCTCCCAATCAGCGGCTGCTACCCCCTTTCTCTTTTCTCGAATAAATCATCAGGGAGGTCTGTGTGGTTGATATTGTGGTGAAACCCCTCCCACTGTGTGATGTCATGACCAAGGTCCTGACGGTGTACTGTGTAACCTCGTTGCATTGTGGGAAATAACAGCTTTTTCCAACTGCCAAGCAATTCCCTCTGTGGAATGTTCTTTAAGTATGGAATGTTCCCTCTGTGGAATGTTCACTCCTAAAACTGCAAAACGCCGGCGATTACCGCAAGCGTTTTGTGGGAGTGATTTTTCCGTGATTAACGTGGAAAAATCACGGGACACTGCAGCGTTTTGGGAGCGATCGCAATTAGCGTTGCTATGCATGCTAATCGCGATCGGTAATTGCGAATCACCGGCAAAATGCTGCATGTTATGAGTTTGCTGCATGTTACGGGTTGGGCTAGCGGTTTGTAAAAACCGCTAGCGTTTTGGGCTGAGCGGGACTCACGCGATTCTCGCTCAAGTGTGAACGATCCCTTACTGAAAGCTCTATGCTCAGTGATGCACCTGCCAGATAACAGATGACAGATAACAGATGTTGTCACCTGCTATACATTTTAGAATGTTAATTTGGGGTGATAAAATATTTTACAATGGGCAAACACTGACTAAATAGTTTAAAAATGAATATTGTAAAAAAAATAAAAAAAATATATAGACTTAATGAATCGAAGTGAATCTGAAGTGAAGATATGCCATATAAAAGTTGCATGTGGCATTTACTTTGCAATCAAACAATTGCTCCTCCTGCCTGCTGGCCAAGGCCACGCCTCCACTCAAAGACTTAAATACACTAAGGCCTTAGGCCTCAATTCACAGAGCTTTATCAAACACTTTATCAAACGTTTGATAATTTTCCTCATGGGTAAATATAATTTTGAATTCTCTAAGTTTTTCATTGATAAAACATTCGATAAATCTATAACACCTTAGTGAATTCAATATTAGATTTTACCCATGAGGAAAATTATCAAACATTTGATAAAGTGTTTGATAAAGCTCTGTGAATTGAGGCTTAAGAAATGTTCGGTAAGAAATGAAGAGTCTGTGAAATACCATATTCAATGTTTTAGACTTTTTTTTCCGAATTTTCTATTTTCACACATGTGATTATAGTTAAGTAATATACCTAACAACTGTATGACAAATCACTAAGAGTTTTACCTAGTGCAGAATTTAATTAAGTATTTTAAGAAGTTATGCAGTATTTCCTTCAGTAGGAAAGATGTGATACAGAAAGCATTTTTACTTAATTATATTGATAAGTAAAATGCAAGTCCTAGGCGCATAAAATTAACATCACATTTATATCAGCTCAAAACCATTACCATCTTACAGTAGTAACCATTTATAATTACTACATAATAATATTGTGACGTTAGAAAAATGTGTTCTTTCTTTTTAACTTTCTCATTTCCCCAAATAGTTTCATCAGTTTTCACATTTTCACTGCTCTGTTTTCTCCCTTCTATAACTTTCTGAATGGCTGTTTGTTAATTACCGACAGCTCCAGGCTGGAGATAAATACCGAACATCTGACTTGTTTTACTGCATGCTCTATTCTTTGTGAATTGACATTTATGATGTATTTAGTTAGTCATTTTAGTTTTCCACATGGTAAGGGCCTTAGTGACATTACACAAAATGATTTTTGTTTCCTTTACTACATGCGTTAATGCTAAATGAATTGAAGCCATAGTGTGAAGCACCTCTGTGACACAGCGCTGTACAGAGTATATATTGGCCTCAATTCACTAAGCTTATCTCCCGTCTTTAATAACGTTTCTAGAGTTAGCACCATGGTGATAAGGCATGTAGTATTCAGGACACATTTTACCTCAGGCAAACCTAAAGTTAACTCTTCTGTCTTTAAGTTAAAGTGAGATCTCGAAAGTTAACTCTTCAATCCTTAAAATAACTCCAGAATTCTAAAAATAACTACAGAGGAGGTAACTTAACTACAGAGGAGGTAACATAAGGAATGGAAAGATAAGATAACTCTCTCACTGTGTGGAGGTAAGTTTTCTCTTGCCTTATTATTTCCAGCATGATCTTAGTGATTGAGGCCAATGGCCTCAATTCACTAAGATCATGCTGGAGATAATAAGGCAAAAGACAACTTACCTCCACTAGTAAGAGAGTTATCTTATCTCTTCATTCCTTACGTTACCTCTTCTGTAGTTAATTTACCTCCTCTGTAGTTAAGTGACCTCCTCTGTAGTTAAGTTACCTCCTCTGTAGTTATTTTCACACGCAGTTAATGAACAGCCTGTCTTTAACTCTGGAGTTATTTTAAGGATTAAAGAGTTAACTTAAAGACAGAAGAGTTACCTTTAGGTTTGCCTGAGGTAAAATGTTTCCTGATTACTACATGCCTTATCACCATGGTAACAACTCTAGAAGAGTTATTAAAGACAGGAGATAAGCTTAGTGAATTGAGGCCATTGTCTGGTCATTTAACTGTCCCTCAGAGGGGCTCACAATCTAATCCATACCATAGTCATATGTCTATGTATGTTTCGTGTAGTGTATGCATGGTAGCCTAGGGCCAATTGAGGGGGAAGCCAATTAACTTATCGGTATGTTTTTGGGATGATGCAGTTGTCAATGCTGTTGGCGCTGGTAGTCATCAGGGACGTTGCTAGGATCTGAGATGAACAGGGGCACCTTAACATCTCTCATGTCAAACCCCCTCCACCACAGACCTCTCGCTCCCCCCCCCTCCTCTCCCCTTGTCGCAAAAAAAGTGCCCCTAAAAGAAAGATAAATAGTCAACAGCCCCTCTTTTAGTGTCAGGCAGCCCCCTCCTCAGGCATGCAACCCGCCTTTGCTGTTAGGTATCCCACTTCTTATGATCACAAACTGACAACGGAAACAGATGGCTGGCCAAGAGGTGGACATACCTGATCCATGGTCCTGTAGCACTCTGATGCACTAGAACAGAGCGTATGTCTTCTTTCTTGCCTGCATGGGGCACGCTGCCCGTACCAGAGGTTTGTCCTGCCCTGATGATGCGGCATATCCATATGCGGCAGCATTATCAGGTCTGGACAAGACTCTAGTACTAGCATAGCATATCATGGAGGGAAAGAAGGGCTCAATCCTCTCTCCCCTGCTTTTCACGATTTACATGCTACCGTTGGGAAAACTAATCCAAAAACATGGCCTGACATACCACTGCAATGCAGACGACACCCAACTATATCTTTCCTTCAAGCCTGGTGTGACAGACCTAACTCTAACTATAAACGCCTGCTTACGTGAACTACAGCAATGGATGAATGACAACTGGCTGAAACTAAATGCAGACAAAACTGAAGTCCTTCTGATTGGAGGGCAGAGCATGATAACAAAACAACTTAACTTGCAGTCTTCACCACTGGGAATAGGAGGCACGGATCTACGCAGCTCTGATCATGTGCGTAACCTGGTAGTTCTAATTGATGGGGATTTAAACTTCAGAACTCAAATCTCTGCTGTGGTAAAATCATCCTATTTTCACCTGAAGAACATTGCAAAAATCAAGCACCTCATACCCCCAGAAGATCTGCCAACCTTAGTCCACGCCTTAATCACATCCCGACTGGACTACTGCAATGCTCTCTACACTGGCCTTTCAAAAAAGGCCTTGTACCGCCTACAGCTGATACAGAATACTGCTGCCAGACTGCTAACCAACCAACCCCGTCACTGCCACATAACGCCAGTCCTGCATTCCCTTCACTGGCTACCTATAGAATGGAGGGTCCTATTCAAGATCGGCCTACTGACATTTAAATCCCTGAATAATCTAGGCCCTGGATACATGAAAGATATGTTACAGCTGCGTAGCAATCCCTACATTCTCAGATCCACAGGTTCTAATAATCTAGTCATACCCAGAGTCCACTTGGAAACTTTTGGTCCCAGAGCCTTCTGTCATGCTGCCCCTACGTTTTGGAACTCCTTACCTCAACAGATCAGGACAGCCCCATCCCTGGACGTGTTTAAATCCAGACTGAAAACCCACCTGTTCAGTTTGGCATTTGCAGAAATATAACTTTTGTTGTGTGAATACTTCATCCTACTAATTACTGAATCTGAGAGAGCCTAAGCATTTTGAGTCCTATGGGAGAAAAGCGCTATAGAAATGTTATTGTATTGTATTGTATAAAGAAGACAGAAGCTCTGCACTAGTACTGCCGAGTGGCGTGGGACCATAGATCAGGTATGTGCACCTCCCGGCCATCTGCACTGTCAGTTGATGATAAAATAACTTGAATGAATAATGGATATTCACTTTCTAAATGGTTTGCATGCAAAATCTTTGTATACTAAACCCTTTCATCAGCTTTGAGGTTTTTTCCATGTCAAAAGGCTCGCTAATCTACCCAAAGCAGTCGGCAAGCCCCTTTCACCTGTATCAATTTACTCTTTACCAATGCTATGCATGTAGGCCTGTATTGTATGTACTTTGTATCTTCTCCCATGCCAGGCATGAAAGTCTTATGTCTCACGCTCTCCTGCCATTGCCTTAAGTACCACGACCAATTCTGGTTACGCCAACACCGTACTCGGCAAATAAATGTGATTCTGAAGCTTAAGTAAGCGATTTCTTAACCTGAGTAGGGTCCGGTCTAAGCTCCCCACCTTCCTAATCAGTGGTAACTCTTGTTTGTGATTATTGTTTTATATAAAATATTTGTTTATTAACCCTAACCTACTACACTTTTGTGTGCTCTCAATCTTTCCATTTTTCCATGTCTAATAGTTAAAGGACAACTGTAGCGACTAGCAAGAGGAATATGGAGGCTGAGTTTTTTTTTCTTTTCAACAATACCAGTTGCCTGCCTATCCTACTAATCCTCTGCCTCTAATACTTTTAGCCATAGACCCTGAGCAAGCATGCAGCAGATCAGGTGTTTCTGACATTATTGTCAGATCTGACCAGATTAGCTGCATGCTTGTTTCTGGTGTGATTCGGACACTATTACAGCCAAATACATCAGCAGGGCTGCCAGGTAACTGTTATAGTTTAAAAGGAAATAAATATGGCAGCCTCCATATCCCTCTCACTTCAGTTATCCTTTAATTTGAGCTGGTGCTGCTGCTCTCTCTTGCGGGCTACCTAGTGCTGTGTTGTGAGGCTGAGAAGCTGTAACTAAGAAGAATAACATGTTACAGCTTACCTGCCACTGGCCTGCATTCATAGTGCGGGAAAACTGGCATCCAATGCTGGCTGGGAAGGTCATTTATAAATATGCTGATCGATGGCCTGCTCTGCAGTTCCGTCTGAAGCAGCTGCGTTAAAGGGAACCTTGACTGTCAAGGAAAAAAACGTCACCTGGGGTGGTGCACACCATTGTTTTTCTTGTGAAATTCCCAATAAGTTTGATGTGTCACATGACCCTCTTCCTATTGAAAAAACAAAAGTTGGATTCAAAATGACTGACTTCAAAATGGCCGCCATGGTCACCAACCATCTTGAAAAGTTTCCCCCTTCACATATACTAATGTGCCACAAACAGGAAGTTAATATCACCAACCATTCCCATTGTATTAAGGTGTAGCCATATAAATGGCCCACCCTGTAGATTCAAATATAAAATAAAACTGTGGGATGTCTAAAAAAAGTCATTTTTAGGAGACTGAGGATAAATACAATTGTTTTTCTCATCAGTTTAATTTCACCTCGGATGTCCATTAAGTACCACCTGGGCCTTCTCTTCTCCAGGGCCCCATAGCAGTTGCTATGGCTGCTATGGCTATTTTTACACCCATTTATTTATAAGTATTATGTATTATTGTGGTTAATGTTATATGCATTATAGTATAGTAGCCACCTTCATTCCCGTGTCATATTACTGCAGGGACTCCACACCTCTTCTCCTGACCTCACACCATTAGTATCTGCAGAAGTGATCGTCCATCTTGCACAGGCGTTCCTGCGCTATGAAACGCGCATGCGTTCCCGGGAGATGATGTTCAGTCTGAGTACCTGGAGCCCATTTATTATCTTCTCCGAACGACATTAATTCTGACTGACAATAATGATCAGTAACACGAGGCCTGCAAGTCAACCTCATCATAATATAATCGGTTGTAATAGATTAAAAATAGTTGTTGCTGAAGGCATAATTATATTTGATTAATCTTACTAGGCGCAATTAAGGCAGAGCAGATAAACACATTTTTTCCTAAATGTTGTTGTTTATTTTTAATATATGATTAAGTATGGCATTTCCTCCATTAGGCCAATATAGTGATCATCGTATATTCACTTAATGGTGTTTAGCATGATTACAATAGACTAGATTAGCACGATTTTAATATTAGCATAAATTACGTCTTTAGTCATAGCTCCCAACTGTCCCTCTTTTGGAGCAATGTCCCTCTGTCCCTCTTTCCTCCTCATTTGTCCCTCTTTCAGGACTTTGTCCCTCTTTCTATATAAATATATATATTTCTCTCCTAAAGAAATGTGTTTGATTGACTCAAAACTTTGTTCCCATCCTTTAAATTGATAAATTACTAATTTTAAAAATATGAAGGAAAATGAACCAGGATAGAAAGGGCGAGTGTGGTTTGAATTATAAAACAACATATTTATCTTATGAAATCTTTATGGTATGCATGGCTAGGGTTGTGATAGGGGGCGTGGCCAGGGATGGGGCAGGGGCGTGGCTTAAGTGTCCCTCTTTCTCGTCTCAAAAAGTTGGGAGGTATGTCTTTAGTGATTTAATAGTTCCTCTATGGCACAGACCCGTCTGATGGATTCTGAGCTAAAGCAAATCTACTGCAAAGGCCTGTCCATAGATTCAGGGGGGTTTAGGTAAAGTGTGTCCCTAGAGCTTCTTACATTTTAATACAGTAATGTATTAACTGTGCAGCTATTCCTATTACCAGCACCTCATGTCAGACCCAGCAACAGACAGGCCTTACAGTAATAACACCTCATGACAGACCCCAGTAACAGACAGCCCCAATTGTCGGGCGTTTTGTCAATGTTTGTATAAATTGTTAAAAATAAATATAAAATCCAAAATGTAATGCTCCTGAAAAAAATGGGAGGAGCTAACAATACAAACACACGCCTAACTATATGAATTCGTTTTTCGAGGTTTTACAGTACTGGTTTAAACATGCAAATAAACGTAGACCAATTTGTAAAAATATCAATTTAATATCAAATAAATATTACAATATCAAAACAATATAAAATTGCACTTTTGATTTAACACAAAACTCGTAAGGTTATTCCTACAATGAGCTGGATCATACAATTTCAGTGATACAAGCAAATTGTTGTTATACGCATTTATCAATAAGCAAAAACTTAAACCAATAGCAGTCAATTCAAATACAATGCAGAGCTATGAGTCATCAAATATGGCCACCGGCCATGTCAATCAATTTATCACAGGATTCCTGGAGACAAAATGGCTGCTATCAAAATAAAAAATGGCTGCTATCAAAATCAAAATGGCGGCTATCAAAAACAAAATGGCGGCTATCAAAAATCAAAATGGCGCAGTCAAAAATCAAAATGGCGCAGTCAAAATCAAAAATGCGCTATCCAAAATAAAATGGCTGATGTCAGCTATACCATTCAATATGACAAATTTAGGATGACTCAGTGGATATAACGACTGGGCGTTGCCCCACAATGGATATGCAATCAACTATAAATGACAGGAATTTTACTTCTGTCTACACTTTAACCTCCGCTGGCCTGTGTTACTACACAGATCAAGCGGGTAACATATATATATATATAATTTTGGAATGAAATATCTTACTGAGTCATTCTAAACTTTGCTAGGTGTGGCCTGCACATGCTGCGGCAAAATACCAAAATATAAATACATAGAGGAGGTAGCTTGAAATATCTTTTATCCAAAAACAAGTTATGGAATTCACAGCCAGCGATTCTTGAACTATTGATTGTGTTAATCTAAAGAAAAATATACCCACTGAATGGGTTTTATCAAAGATGCGGAGTGAGTGATTCCTGTGCACTGGAAGAACCCACTCCCTTTGGCTATAAATGACTATAAAATAAGAGAAATAATTGTCAATAAATCAAACGTTCAGATAACTGCGCTGTGATAAGCCATATAACTGGAAAAAATTGGTTATTAATAGTTACCAATATGGAGTCAAGGGCGTGTTCCTTTGGGCGTGATCATTCTGAATGCATGGATTCCCCTGTGAGCCCTCTTCAGCTGGTGATCTGATGATTGATCTCTCATTGAAATGCCCTCTCTCTTCTTAAACTCATCACTATCTAGAGTCCTGCTCTGGAGATCAAATCTTCCATCCTATCACAAGGCAGTGGGAGTGATCAATGGGAGTTCCCTGTAACTAATCTTTAACCCAAGTGTAATGTTGGATTTCACCCTCTGGAGGTGCTGTTGGCTAACTAATCACATTCTTAATGGGATATTTTGGAAAACTTGGAAACATTTTGACTATGTTTTATTATAGCCCCCAGTGAATAAATCAATGTTATAAAAATTCATATCTTATGGATAGCTGATCTGGATGGAATCACTGGTTATGTTTTATTACACAATGACAGTTTCTACCATATTTAAGATAGATTGGATTTGATCGAAAATCATAGTGCCATATATAAAAATCACCATGGATTCCTCTTTATAACACCTTATAAATGTCAGCAGAGTTTTATATCTCTATCCATTAATATGATGGTCTATAATGCAACAAGGGTAACATTTCCATATCATCCTAGATATAGTCATTCAAAGAATGTTGATATTAACCCGTATACATTTTCACATTATGACTGGTTTGTCCAGCTATAAGAAAAATAAAGGTAACATTCTCACTTGATATGTCATAATACATATATGTGCTGTCTGCATTCTGAACTTAGATGGGGAATTGTAATATGACTTTATACCTTTTTAATATGAAAATCGTTGGCAGCAACCCAGTATATTTTTCCTAAGTCTTGTTTTTGTTTTAAGACTCAGTAACCTTTGGAAGCACAAATATTGTGAAAAACAAACCCCCATTCAAGGCTTCTTATGCATTCAATGTAGCCAGGTTTGAGCCATTGTATACAGATATTAGTCCACCCTTAAACAAAACCAGTTAAGATTTATCTCTTTCATTGTTCAAGTAAGGTGAATGGGATTACCTATTGTAAATAGCACATCAGCTGACTGCCTGTTACTGATAGCTAACCTCACTTTAGAGACCCAGATTGTGCAATTCAGCATTACAGGATATATTAAAATAAGCCATATATATATTTCTAAGTATTCAATGCACCTATGTTAACTAGAATCACCATACATTAAAAAGTCTTTGTCTCCTGTACCTTAGGGGAAGAAAATATTAGATTTTATTCCTATTTGATCATGTACAGTTCAGTTTATCGGAAAAACAATATTCCGCCATATGGAAATCTCGACACATCCCCCTTTTTTCCAGAATGTTTTCACAAAGTGTGAACTTTCTGGAAAGAACAACAAGGATTATTAAACGTTTTTCGTTTTCTTCATTCCTGTGGGAACGCGTTGTGAATAAACTTTATGTTTTGTATTGGTAATCCAAGTATGAAAGGGAAAAATGGACTTTAAAACATTGTCTTCATCACATTGAAGTTCATGTTTCACGCTTCAAGAAAAATAAACTTGGCAAATGATACTCCGGATGTGAACAAACAGGTTTCCTCTTGTTGCAAAGGTGGCGAACAGCAACTGTAACAGCGATGAACTGCTTTGGCCTTTGGTTCCAACAAAAGGACTTTCCGGATTTGCTTTAAGATGTGAACAACTCACTCCTGTGAGTATCTGGTGTGCAACAGGTATCAGACTTGCATCTCCATCAAATGGACCTTGGATACATCAGCTCGTCATTCAACGACACATCGCGGGTTTAGGCTCATCTGGACCCTCTAGGATAGGAACAGCTATCTGGTCATGATGAACTCCGCTGTATCCGGTAACATCACGGATGCTGGACCTGGCACCACACTTGGCTCGGCACTTTTCCCCCAAGATTAGAACTGCGTAAAGGATGGCAATCGTCAGGTGGGGCATCTTTGCGCCGGTTTGGAATCTTTGTGTCTAGTATAGATTAAACACATCATTAGGTATACCTGTCAGGAGAAAAATAATTTGTTAGCATACATTTCCAGATTGTTCAATTCTCTGTAGCTGTGAGCTAGGGTGACATATACGCAGTTGATTAATATGTACCCATTTTTCAACAAAGCCATCCCCCTTAGGGATCTTAACCTTGTAAACTACAGGAGACAGTTTATCAGTGATTGGATATGGGCCCTTCCATGAAGGTAGGAACTTCCTTTCCTTTACCTGGTCTCTGGCAAAATTATACAGGTACACTTTATCGTCAACCTGGTACTCCTTTTGTGTAGTTTTGAGGTCATAGTACGTTTTCGTACTGACTGCGGCTTTCTCGATGTTTCTTTGAGCAAATGCGAAGGCATGCTGGAGGTGTTTGCGTAAGTTCTCCACATATTGATGTGCAGTAGTTGCATTCATCAAGTTATGATCTGAGGTTTTGTAAAGCAAATGCTGGGGTAACACCATCTTTCTACCTGTGAGCATCTCAAATGGAGAAAGTTTGGTTGCTGCGCTTGGAGTAGCTCTAATAGCCATAAGAACTAGTGGCAGCTTGACATCCCAGTCTTTACCTGATTCGCTAACAAATTTTTTCAGGATATTTACGATGGATTGATTGTAACGCTCCACTCCACCACTAGAGGCTGGTCGGTAAGCTATGTGTAGCTTCCGTTTTACCCCTAGGATTTCCCACATTTTGGTCATTACTTCACTGGTGAAGTGACTTCCGCGATCGGATTCGATACGCTGGGGAAGACCAAATCGGGAAAATATGTGGTTAATGAGCAGTGATGCGCACACACTAGAACTGCATGTTTTACTTGGTAGACATTCTACCCATTTAGTAAATAAACACGTCACAGTCAACATGTATCGATTTCCCTTTGAGGACGTTGTTACCGGTCCTATGAAATCGATCTGGATGTCTGACCATGGCATGGCTATGCCTCTTTTCATCAGCGGTGCCCTGTGAGTGGGACCTTGAGGCTGGAATTGAGGGCATATCAAGCACCCTTGGCAATATGTCCTGACATCCTGTAACATGTGTGGCCAGTAAGCGTAATCTCTTAATAACTCATACGTTATTTTCTCTCCTCGATGACCAGCAGTCGGGGCATCATGAGCATGTTGCAACATTAGACCCCGATATGCTGCGGGTACTACCCATTGCGTAATACCGTTTTTCGAGGTTCGTATTAGCAATCCATCCTGTAATGAAAATTGTGACACACCTTTCATCAGAATACGTAATTCTTCGTTGTCACTGCAGTCTTCCACGGTGATGGGATAATCCTGTGGACTTTCAATATGTTTATAAAACAAACCGATGATGGGATCCCCCTTTTGGCTTGCAATGAGATCCTCACTAGGAGAATCTTGACTCCACATTGCCACACTGGGTTGAGACTCCTTTTGGGCCTGCCCCCTAGTAGTGATATTTACCTCGATAGTTCCCATGAGGTCATTGATATCAAAGATTTCACCATCAAGGGCTGCTTTCTTAGCGAGGGAATCTGCTAGATCGTTCCCATCTTTATCAGCGCCAGGGTGTTTCGAATGACCCCTTACCTTTTTCCAATAAATGGTAAGGCCGTGGGTATTAACAAGTTCATCGATTTTACAGAACAATTTACCATGTTTGACTGGCTTTTTGTTACTCCTTGTCATACTAGTTCTTTTCCAACTGGGAAAATATTCCACAAAACTGTTTCGAACATATTCAGAATCTGTTATCAAAACAAATTCCTTAATATCATGTTCGATAGCCATTTGTATAGCTTTATACACGGCAGCAAGTTCTGCGACCTGGCTACTTTTGGGACCAATTTTGTATCCCGCGGCTATCTCTGGAAATATGTTATTCCATACGATACCGATACCTGCAACCAGCATCTTTTCATCTCCTTCTGTGTGAAAAGAACAGCCATCAACATATGCACATGGTAGTGATTTGCAGTATTCTTCTTCATAGGATTTATATGGAGATAAAGATTGCTCTTCCAGAAAATCGTTTTCTGGTGGCTCATCTTTACGTTCCACATGGGTGCAATCATGGAGTTCAGCTAATCCTTGAGCTACTGGGTTTTTAGTATCCTGTTTATATTTGATTTCCAATGGCCATCCCATTAGGGACATTGTCCATGCAGTTATCCTGCTGTTTGACAGGTTACCTTCTTTTATTTGATCACTTTGTAAATATTGTAGTGATTGGTGTGCAGTTTCCACAATGATCTTTTCACCTTGAATAAAACTTCTGAAATATTGCAAAGCCCACACAGTTGCTAATAATGCCTTCTCGCAATTATTAAATTTGATTTCAACTGGTGATAGTGACTTGCTGGCATAAGCAATTATTTTATTCAGTCTTTCTTGCTTTTGGAAAAGAACTGCACTTACACTCTTGTCGGTAAAACCTGTTTCAACATAGAAGGGTTTACCACCTTCTGGATAAGCAAGGCATGGGGCCTGTATGAGTTTTGTTTTAAGCTCAGATACAGCTTGTTCATGGCACTCATTCCATTCCCATTGTACTCCTTTCTTTAGCAGCTGCAATAGCGGCTTTGTAACCTCAGCATAGTTATCTATGAACTTGCGAGAATAATTCATCATCCCCAGGAATGATCTCAGTTCTTTGTGATTTGTGGGGGACTTCGTATTTTTGATTGATTCCACTTTCTTTTTCTGTGGATTAATTCCTTCTGCAGTAATTTCATGTCCTAGGAAATTTACCTTAGATCGGCACCATTGAGCTTTCTGTAGGGAAAGCTTAACACCTGCTTCTTTTAGCTGATTTAATACATATCTCAACTCTGAAATATGTTCCTCAAAGATTGTACTTTTGATAAGGATATCATCGACATAAGTTAGGGTACCTCGTTCTGCTGCATCAGGCATTGCTTTGTGCATGAACACAGCAAATTCGTGGCCTGCGTTGATGTTTTCGAAAGGCGTACGGGTCCACGCAAATTGTCTGTTACCGAATGTGAAGGCTAGTTTGTATTGATCCCTTTCATCCACTTTAATTGTCCAATATCCTTGTGCGCAGTCAAGGGCTGTGAATATTTTAGACCCTTGGATTTGCGCCAAGCATTGGTCAATGTATGGTACAGGCCAACCCGACATGTAGACACGTTTGTTTAACTGTCTCAAGTCTGAGCATAGACGGAACTGACCATTCGGTTTGAGAACTCCGAGTACTGGATGATTGAAGGAACTGTGTACTGGGCGGATAATACCTTTCTTTTCCAAGTTCTTAACGATTTCCGATAGTGACTCGTAGGCTGCTAGCGAAAGTCGATATTGTTTGATAAACACAGGGGGTGCATCTGGATCAGTCAGGATTCTCGTAACATGCAGGTTAGTCTCCCCACAGTCATAAGAGTCCTTGGCAAACATCTCCTGGAAATCCCAGAATAGTTGCCTTAGCTGCTGTCGTTCTGATTCATTAGAACATCCATCAGCTATAGAGAGCTGTTCTTCCACCCGTTCTTGAAACTCTGGGAAAATCTCAGGTTGACCTACCTCATAAGCTTCTTCAAGCCTATTAGTTAAGTCATTTGGGGTGTAACATGCTTGATCCTTACCCTGCTGGAGTGTTTGATACTCACTTTCATTGATCTCATGGTTAAAAATCAATGATGTTTCCTCGACATGACATGTACCTTCCTCAGGACTGAAAGGATAAACAGAGTGTATGCTGAACAATCCTTCAGGTGTTGAGAAATATTGTTGGTCCACTATTTGTTCTTCTGTCAAATATTCATCAGGTATTAATCCAATGACTTCATTTTGGAATCCAAAAGTGTAATATTCTGAGTCAATGGCTAAGCCAATCATTGTATCCTCCTGTAACGTGATACTATGAGGGCTCATGTTTTGCATGACCATGTATAATGGTTCCAGATGAATATTTATTAGGGGAATTGGTTTTACCTTCAACCCCAATTGTTGCATCCGATTGGATAGACAAATCAATGCATCTGCATTTCTCATCTTTTACCCCTTCTTTACTCGAATGGGTAAAAGAAATGATTTGCAACCTTCAGGGATTTTTACTTTTTCAGCGACAGTGATATCCACTGCATATGGTATTCGCTGTCCCCATCTCAGTGCTTGTTCTCTATCCTGGAATTCCTCTGGGTTTCCGGATAACTTGGACCACAGAACATTATTGACCAGATCAACCTGTATGGCAAATCGCTAAATAATGTCATTTCCTAAGTACATTTGGTACTGTGGTTCCTTTAAAACACTGAAGACATGTTTTGCAGATTTGTTTCCTAGAGACACAGATAAGATGCATTTTGCAATCACATTATGACTCTGGTTATCGTTATCCAGATCGTGGATCCATTCCTGTGTAGAGATAAATTTGATTACCTGAGGGTCGGTAACCTGCTTCAGCAGTCCTAGGCTTATGTAGCTGGCCTCAGATTTGAGATCCAACTTGGCATATTTTACCGGAGCAATATTATTTACCTGCACGGGAACCAGCACATTATTATTGGTTTTCTCGATTTTAACCAATGCTTGTGTATGGCTGGTTATGCCTGTTACTTCCTGACTTCCCCCTTTAAGGGAAATAGTTAATACATCATCCTCCAGAATTATTTTATCAATTTTATCCTTTTGGATATTTATGATATGGAAAGATGTATCAATACTTTGTTCGGGTTTACCGTTTTTCAGGATCGTGACTTCTGGTATCTGACTGTTCCGGAAGTGAATTTCAACAGAGTTAGGCCTTTCCTCAATCATATGGCAGCTGCGTTGCAGTTGTGCATTGCTGGAGCGCTCAAAAGCAATTGGAGTATTGACTTGAGCCCATATTGCTTCATTTATGAAGTCAATTATGGAATTTAGTCGTTTGAGCAGATCAATTCCAATGATCAATCTATCATATGGAAGATCAACAATCAAAGTTGGATGTTTAATGACCTTTTTACCAATCTTATATGTCAGCCAGGATGTGCCTTTTACTTGTAAACTATTACCACCAACGCTTATCAGCGCACCGTCAAAGGCTTTTAATCTTGGCTTCCTTTGTGATGAATCCAAGATCTGCTGGTAATAGTTAAAAGACAGAATAGTGACCTGGGAACCGGTATCCAGTAAACCCGGTATCGGTTCGATACATCCATCTTGTAGATGGGTATCGATAAAATAACGGCCATCTACCTGTTCAAGATTGCAAAAAAAATTGGAATGTTTTTCCATTTGTTGCTTCAGAGAATGATCTCTCTGCAGCGTCAGGGTATTAGGAACTTGTTCTTCCTGGTTCTGCCTGCAAGGCATTTGGGTTCCCATGGATTCTACCAATGGGACTATCTGAACAGAGGGTACTTCATGCTCTGGCTCAAATGACACGGTATCACACATTTGTGGTGAAATATCACAAACACTAGACTTCCCTTCCTCGATCTGGGATAGGTCGGTACATTGCAAGTCATTTTCATTAACGGTATTTAGTACTGCCATATTCATTTCCGTACAGTGATCTGTCTCGGTTTCCCTTAGTTGGCAGAGCTGGGCCCTGCCTCCCCAGCTAAAAAATCCTCATGCTGTCTTCCTGCAGATCCCTGAGCCAACTTACCCATCATGTCACTTAGTTTGTTCACTTGATCGACAAGCTGATCAAACCTATTAGGTCGGCGAGGGTTCTGGTTCCGGGGATCATTTCTGTTCCCTGCGGGTGATCCACTCCTAGGTGAGTTAGGTGGTGATCTACCCCTAGGTGAATTAGGTGGGCCCTGTCTCCTTTCCCACTGCTGCCTGGGTCGGTTATCCCACCGTCTATATCCTTGGGGACGCCTGTACCCCTGGGGTTCTCTATATCCCTGGTAACCTCTGTACCCCTGGCTACCCTGGTTTCCTTGGTAACCCTGGTATCCTTGATACCTGCGATTGAACCGAGGACGGTAGTCCTGGTTTCCAGAGCCTGAGCTATCCCTATCTGACCCTTTAGGATTTTGGGGCCTATTTTGATTTGGATTTTGTCGCTGTCTTTGGCCCTGCTGGATAGGTACTTTTGCAGGAGGTATTTTCTTCTGCTGGGATTCAAGGTTCAGGTCCGCTTTCACTTTGATTTCATCTACTCTGCGCTCTGGGTACCTTTTGTTGTTTCTTCCACTTACGTTGAAACTGCCACTGATGTTGAACAGCAGGGTTGCTGAGGTAACCATTTTCTCTAGGGCAGGGGTCTCAAACTCAATTTACCCGGGGGCCGCAGGAGGCAAAGTCAGGATGAGGCTGGGCCGCATAAGGGAGTTCACGTGTCCCCGCCGCAAAACGAGGGCTGCAGAGCCCCCAAATTGCCCCGGGGGCAATCCGCCGGCATTTCCTGGAAGGGGCAGAGCTTTCAGCTTCAGCTCTGCCCCTCCTGACGTCAATCGCGGCGGATCGCCGCCTCTGCCCGCCCACTCTAAACATAAAAAAAAAAATTGGGAAAATAGGAAAAAATGCCAGGAATCTTCATACAGCCATATTACGGCTGTATAGCGATACCTGGCCAAAGCGCTGCGGCTGCGTATGGACCCCCTGGAAACTCTGTCAGGAAATGTATTGCTCTTTCTTTTGATACATGTAAAATTACACTACCGTTAGGCTTGCTACTAAAAGTGACATTTACCGCATTTAAAAGTATACTATTTTCCTTCGAAACTTTAAAATCGATTTTCTCAAAAACTATAAGGTCTTTTTGAAAAATTGTTTTTTCCTCTTATTCCTAATGATCTCCTTAACATATCCTGCAAATTTAGGGTTTCTAGCATTTAAGGTGGATTTGCTATTAACCATTAAAGTCGGCGGGTTTTTAAATGTGTATTTTTTTCCTTTGCAACTTTAAAATCGATTTTCTCAAAAACTATAAGGCCGATTTGAAAAAAAATTTTTTCCTCTTGTAGCCACTGGGGGCCCCTACAAGCTCTGGGGCCTTGGGGCCACAAAATATTGTATCGCGGGCCGCAAATGGCCCGCGGGCCGCGAGTTTGAGACCCCTGCTCTAGGGGGTTTCCGAAGTCTAACTCATTGGCCATGCTTAACTTTATTTGGGTAGGCAATGCATCATAATATGCCTGTTTAAAATCAAGAGACTCCCAGTTAGGATTCCGATATGCTAAACTGTAAGAGTTTTTTAGCACGGAAAGGAATTCTCGGGGGCTCTGATCGGGTCGACAAGTAAGTCGATACACATCTCGTTTTGCTTCTGAGATAGTGCGATACGGCCCAAACTCAAGCTTCACTTCGTGTGAAACTGCTTGCCATCTAATGATACCCCGCTCCTTAAATGAGGTGAAATAGTGGCGGTATCTGTCATCAAAAACCCATGGGAGAAATCTGATTTTGTCTGCTTCAGACAGATTTAAAGAGTCCATGGTGGATTCATACAACTCTAGGTGGGATGCTATTTGCGCTGAACCCTTTTTAGTGAACTTTGACACAGCGGTGTTTAAAAATTTTATGATGCTGGCCGAGCTCTGTTTTTCTTGGGGGTACTGATTATTTCCCCTATTTGGATCCCCTCTATACGTACCTTTCCCACTTCTTGGGATAGGGCTGGATTCTCGCTTTCTCTCATCAGCCTCAAATTCATCTGAATCAATATCAGCAAGGGAGTCGTGACCTTTATGGGAATCATCATACCTAGGGGCCCTCATTTGCATATCTCTCTCTGGAGAGGAATCCAAATGTCGATCTTTAGGGACCCTAGTACTGCCATCTATCATGGTATTCATGGTTTTACATACCGCCTCCATACGATCCAACATGCCTTGCCATTTTGGGTCATATGGAGTGAGTATTGGCGGACAAGGGCTGGATGATCTATCGAGTCTACCTGCCTGTTTGATTTTGAAGTACTGCTTTTGTAGTTCTTCAAAATCCTGTTTAAGTCTGTGATGCGCTTCACGATTTCGTTCAGCGTCTTTTTCCAGACTTTTGATCGCTGCTTCCCTGTCTGAAATATCAATCATTAATTGGTCTCTATCAGCCCTCATAACCTGAATACTTGATTCCATATCATGTAACTGAGAGGTCAACGATTGGACGTTTTCCTCCGTTTCTTGCAATTGGGATCTCAACTGTACAATCTCTTTTTTTCTAGATTGTGAAAGGATATTTACTTCTAATAACCCATATAACACAGAAGGTAGGGCACCTAACAACCTCTTCTTCAGTTCGGAATCTGAAGTTATTGTGGTCATACATGATAGATAATGATCAAACGTACCTTTAGATTGAAATATACAATCAACTTCCTGTTTTATACATTTTCTTATTCTGCCTATCCAGTCATCTACTTCCTCATTATATTTTAGCTGTATAAATACGAATTCAACAATTTTCCGGAACATCTGTTCCAAATGAAGTTCTGAATCACTACTTGCAGCACTCATGATTCAATAGCCAATGCAATAAAACCAGCTCAATAAAACGTTTTTACGCTGTTTAAACCAGTAAGGGAAAGTAAACGAATCTCACTAGGGCCTCCAATCTTATGTCGGGCGTTTTGTCAATGTTTGTATAAATTGTTAAAAATAAATATAAAATCCAAAATGTAATGCTCCTGAAAAAAATGGGAGGAGCTAACAATACAAACACATGCCTAACTATATGAATTCGTTTTTCGAGGTTTTACAGTACTGGTTTAAACATGCAAATAAACGTAGACCAATTTGTAAAAATATCAATTTAATATCAAATAAATATTACAATATCAAAACAATATAAAATTGCACTTTTGATTTAACACAAAACTCGTAAGGTTATTCCTACAATGAGCTGGATCATACAATTTCAGTGATACAATCAAATTGTTGTTATACGCATTTATCAATAAGCAAAAACTTAAACCAATAGCAGTCAATTCAAATACAATGCAGAGCTATGAGTCATCAAATATGGCCACCGGCCATGTCAATCAATTTATCACAGGATTCCTGGAGACAAAATGGCTGCTATCAAAATAAAAAATGGCTGCTATCAAAATCAAAATGGCGGCTATCAAAAACAAAATGGCGGCTATCAAAAATCAAAATGGCGCAGTCAAAAATCAAAATGGCGCAGTCAAAATCAAAAATGCGCTATCCAAAATAAAATGGCTGATGTCAGCTATACCATTCAATATGACAAATTTAGGATGACTCAGTGGATATAACGACTGGGCGTTGCCCCACAATGGATATGCAATCAACTATAAATGACAGGAATTTTACTTCTGTCTACACTTTAACCTCCGCTGGCCTGTGTTACTACACAGATCAAGCGGGTAACATATATATATATATAATTTTGGAATGAAATATCTTACTGAGTCATTCTAAACTTTGCTAGGTGTGGCCTGCACATGCTGCGGCAAAATACCAAAATATAAATACATAGAGGAGGTAGCTTGAAATATCTTTTATCCAAAAACAAGTTATGGAATTCACAGCCAGCGATTCTTGAACTATTGATTGTGTTAATCTAAAGAAAAATATACCCACTGAATGGGTTTTATCAAAGATGCGGAGTGAGTGATTCCTGTGCACTGGAAGAACCCACTCCCTTTGGCTATAAATGACTATAAAATAAGAGAAATAATTGTCAATAAATCAAACGTTCAGATAACTGCGCTGTGATAAGCCATATAACTGGAAAAAATTGGTTATTAATAGTTACCAATATGGAGTCAAGGGCGTGTTCCTTTGGGCGTGATCATTCTGAATGCATGGATTCCCCTGTGAGCCCTCTTCAGCTGGTGATCTGATGATTGATCTCTCATTGAAATGCCCTCTCTCTTCTTAAACTCATCACTATCTAGAGTCCTGCTCTGGAGATCAAATCTTCCATCCTATCACAAGGCAGTGGGAGTGATCAATGGGAGTTCCCTGTAACTAATCTTTAACCCAAGTGTAATGTTGGATTTCACCCTCTGGAGGTGCTGTTGGCTAACTAATCACATTCTTAATGGGATATTTTGGAAAACTTGGAAACATTTTGACTATGTTTTATTATAGCCCCCAGTGAATAAATCAATGTTATAAAAATTCATATCTTATGGATAGCTGATCTGGATGGAATCACTGGTTATGTTTTATTACACAATGACAGTTTCTACCATATTTAAGATAGATTGGATTTGATCGAAAATCATAGTGCCATATATAAAAATCACCATGGATTCCTCTTTATAACACCTTATAAATGTCAGCAGAGTTTTATATCTCTATCCATTAATATGATGGTCTATAATGCAACAAGGGTAACATTTCCATATCATCCTAGATATAGTCATTCAAAGAATGTTGATATTAACCCGTATACATTTTCACATTATGACTGGTTTGTCCAGCTATAAGAAAAATAAAGGTAACATTCTCACTTGATATGTCATAATACATATATGTGCTGTCTGCATTCTGAACTTAGATGGGGAATTGTAATATGACTTTATACCTTTTTAATATGAAAATCGTTGGCAGCAACCCAGTATATTTTTCCTAAGTCTTGTTTTTGTTTTAAGACTCAGTAACCTTTGGAAGCACAAATATTGTGAAAAACAAACCCCCATTCAAGGCTTCTTATGCATTCAATGTAGCCAGGTTTGAGCCATTGTATACAGATATTAGTCCACCCTTAAACAAAACCAGTTAAGATTTATCTCTTTCATTGTTCAAGTAAGGTGAATGGGATTACCTATTGTAAATAGCACATCAGCTGACTGCCTGTTACTGATAGCTAACCTCACTTTAGAGACCCAGATTGTGCAATTCAGCATTACAGGATATATTAAAATAAGCCATATATATATTTCTAAGTATTCAATGCACCTATGTTAACTAGAATCACCATACATTGAAAAGTCTTTGTCTCCTGTACCTTAGGGGAAGAAAATATTAGATTTTATTCCTATTTGATCATGTACAGTTCAGTTTATCGGAAAAACAATATTCCGCCATATGGAAATCTCGACACATCCCCCTTTTTTCCAGAATGTTTTCACAAAGTGTGAACTTTCTGGAAAGAACAACAAGGATTATTAAACGTTTTTCGTTTTCTTCATTCCTGTGGGAACGCGTTGTGAATAAACTTTATGTTTTGTATTGGTAATCCAAGTATGAAAGGGAAAAATGGACTTTAAAACATTGTCTTCATCACATTGAAGTTCATGTTTCACGCTTCAAGAAAAATAAACTTGGCAAATGATACTCCGGATGTGAACAAACAGGTTTCCTCTTGTTGCAAAGGTGGCGAACAGCAACTGTAACAGCGATGAACTGCTTTGGCCTTTGGTTCCAACAAAAGGACTTTCCGGATTTGCTTTAAGATGTGAACAACTCACTCCTGTGAGTATCTGGTGTGCAACAGGTATCAGACTTGCATCTCCATCAAATGGACCTTGGATACATCAGCTCGTCATTCAACGACACATCGCGGGTTTAGGCTTATCTGGACCCTCTAGGATAGGAACAGCTATCTGGTCATGATGAACTCCGCTGTATCCGGTAACATCACGGATGCTGGACCTGGCACCACACTTGGCTCGGCACTTTTCCCCCAAGATTAGGACTGCGTAAAGGATGGCAATCGTCAGGTGGGGCATCTTTGCGCCGGTTTGGAATCTTTGTGTCTAGTATAGATTAAACACATCATTAGGTATACCTGTCAGGAGAAAAATAATTTGTTAGCATACATTTCCAGATTGTTCAATTCTCCGTAGCTGTGAGCTAGGGTGACATATACGCAGTTGATTAATATGTACCCATTTTTCAACAAAGTCATCCCCCTTAGGGATCTTAACCTTGTAAACTACAGGAGACAGTTTATCAGTGATTGGATATGGGCCCTTTCATGAAGGTAGGAATTACAGGATATATTAAAATAAGCCATATATATATATTTCTAAGTATTCAATGCACCTATGTTAACTAGAATCACCATACATTAAAAAGTCTTTGTCTCCTGTACCTTAGGGGAAGGAAATATTAGATTTTATTCCTATTTGATCATGTACAGTTCAGTTTATCGGAAAAACGATATTTCGCCATATGGAAATCTCGACACCCAATAGTAACAGCCCCCCCATAACAGACTCCAGCATACCTCCCAACTTTTTGAGATGAGAAAGAGGGACTAATAAGCCACGCGCCTACCACATCCCTGATCACTCCCCTAGTCATGCATACCATAAAGATATCATAAGAAAATATGTTCTTTTATAATACTAACCACACTGGTCCTTTCTATCCTGGTTCATTTTCCTTCATATTAACATTTGAAAATAAGAAATCTATCAATTTAAAGGATGAGATTAAGGTTTAGAACCTATTAAAAACATTTTAGAGAAAGGAAATACATATATTTACATAAAAAGGGGGACAAAATCCTGAAAGAGGGACAAATGGGGAGGAAAGAGGGACTGGGCTCCCAAAGAGGGACTGGCCCTCCAAAAGAGGGACACTTGGGAGCTATGGACCTCAGTAACAGACCGCACCCCACGACAGACTATGTTTTCAGACAGTCCTCAATAACAGGTCAGACCTCCTGCTCTGTACAGTCACCCTCACTGTCACTATGGCTGGTATAGGGCAACAGCGCTCATGTGTTCTGATTCTCTTCAGTCAAGCCAGACAAGGCTGGATTCTTACTTTTTGTGCCCCTAGGCGGAGTATGTTGTGACTTCTTTTTTTTGTACTGCATCGCCCATTCCATATTGCAGCCTCTCTTCCATGTGTATGTACTGCAGCCCCCTCTTCCATGTGTATGTACTGCAGCCCCCTCTTCCATGTGTATGTACTGCAGCCCCATCTTCCATGTGTATGTACTGCAGCCCCCTCTTCCATGTGTATGTACTGCAGCCCCCTCTTCCATGTGTATGTACTGCAGCCCCCTCTTCCATGTGTATGTACTGCAGCCCCCTCTTCCATGTGTATGTACTGCAGCCCCCTCTTCCATGTGTATGTACTGCAGCCCCCTCTTCCATGTGTATGTACTGCAGCCCCCTCTTCCATGTGTATGTACTGCAGCCCCCTCTTCCATGTGTATGTACTGCAGCCCCATCTTCCATGTGTATGTACTGCAGCCCCATCTTCCATGTGTATGTACTGCAGCCCCATCTTCCATGTGTATGTACTGCAGCCCCCTCTTCCATGTGTATGTACTGCAGCCCCATCTTCCATGTGTATGTACTGCAGCCCCCTCTTCCATGTGTATGTACTGCAGCCCCATCTTCCATGTGTATGTACTGCAGCCCCCTCTTCCATGTGTATGTACTGCAGCCCCCTCTTCCATGTGTATGTACTGCAGCCCCATCTTCCATGTGTATGTACTGCAGCCCCCTCTTCCATGTGTATGTACTGCAGCCCCCTCTTCCATGTGTATGTACTGCAGCCCCCTCTTCCATGTGTATGTACTGCAGCCCCCTCTTCCATGTGTATGTACTGCAGCCCCCTCTTCCATGTGTATGTACTGCAGCCCCCTCTTCCATGTGTATGTACTGCAGCCCCCTCTTCCATGTGTATGTACTGCAGCCCCCTCTTCCATGTGTATGTACTGCAGCCCCCTCTTCCATGTGTATGTACTGCAGCCCCATCTTCCATGTGTATGTACTGCAGCCCCCTCTTCCATGTGTATGTACTGCAGCCCCCTCTTCCATGTGTATGTACTGCAGCCCCCTCTTCCATGTGTATGTACTGCAGCCCCCTCTTCCATGTGTATGTACTGCAGCCCCCTCTTCCATGTGTATGTACTGCAGCCCCATCTTCCATGTGTATGTACTGCAGCCCCCTCTTCCATGTGTATGTACTGCAGCCCCCTCTTCCATGTGTATGTACTGCAGCCCCCTCTTCCATGTGTATGTACTGCAGCCCCCTCTTCCATGTGTATGTACTGCAGCCCCCTCTTCCATGTGTATGTACTGCAGCCCCCTCTTCCATGTGTATGTATTGCAGCCCCTCTCTTTTATGAACAGCTCCCTTGGGCATTAGCTTCCTTTTTTCATGTGTTGCTCCCCATTTTCAACCTCCTCTTTGTTATGTTGCAACCCCTCCTTCATGTCCAGGTTCTCCCTAGCCTGCTCATGCCCAATGCCCGGGCATTTGTGGCCTTTCCAGAAATCCGGCCCTGAAGCCAGGATTCATAGCCACCATGTCTTAAAAAGAAACCGCAGCCAAGAATTGAATTTCATCCCAATCAGTAGCTAATACCCCCTTTCCCATGAGAAATATTTTCCTTTTCTCTAACAGCTCATCAGGGAGCTCTGTATGGCTGATTTTGTGCTGAAACCCCTCCCACAGTGTGATGTCAGGACCATGGTGCTGACATCACACTGTGAGAGCCTTGTTGCATTGTGGGAAATAACAGCTGTTTCCAACTGCCAAAAAAAAGCAAGCAGCATCTCCTTCCACTGACATCACCTGCCAGCAGAAATAATGTCACCATTTGATAAATGTCAGAATGTAAATCAGGGAGAGGAAAACATTTTACAATGAGAAAACACTAACTAAATCATTTATACATAGGTATTGTAAAAATTAAGCACTCTTTTATTACATTATTTTCACTAGAGCTCCTCTTTAAGTTGACTATGCAACAGCACCTAATTTGTGCCCCTAATAATATGGAGCCCATGGCACAGGCCATGCTGTGCCATAAATCTATATATGCCTCTAGTGACAGGATACTTTAAAGCACAGGTGTCGAACTCCAGGCCTGGAGGGCCAGATCCATGCCAGTGTTTAGGATGGACTGAAAAAGAGGATTGTGTTCTACCTGATGGGCCACACCTTTCCTGATTCAGACCCATCAATTCATTTGAGCTGTATCAAAAATGTGTGAGGATCTCGGCCCTCATAGGACCGGTTTGACATCCCTGCTTTAAAGCATAATTAAAATGAAAAACAGAGAGCAGAACTTGTGTTGACTGGCTCAGTACGTCTCTGCATGTCTTCCTTTCTTCCACTGCCTCAAAAGTGTACGTTATGTGCAGCCTCCTCCTCACTAGGTGCCCTCCACAGGGCGTGGCTTTTTTCACTTTTACTGGCCCTGTAAGGACATGGGAGGCACTCAGTAAAAGAATAGGGGGATAAAAGGATGGAAGGATGGAAGAATTAATTTCAGCTGAAGCTCCTGAAATGGTGTCTATAAGGAGTTCCACTAATTGTTTTGTCTAGTATTACTATTTACGCTCATTTTGTTTTTCAATAACATTTAGTTACTGTTCTCATTTTTTCCCTTACCCATCATCAACACCATTGCTGGGAACGTGTGTTGGGAACTTTTTCAGCTGAATCAGGATCATCCTGCCATGAAGCCTAATTAGAAGTCCCTCTTAAAGGACACCTGACCTGAGGCAAAGCTACCTAAGCTATGCTCATGCTGGATCCACATACCTCTGTGTGTTTTCTGTTTTTCTCCTCATTGCCCCTGGCCCCCATGTGCACTATTCAAAAAACTTGATGATGATGTTATCCATTCAGTCGTATCCGACTTTCATCAATTCAATGGGTTAGCTCTCTCCATGCTGTCCGATTTTGTACCATTTCTGCTAGTTGCCTTAAGCTCAATCCTGTGTCAGCTTTGATGGTATCAAGCCAATGCGTTCTCTGGCGGCCGTGTCGCCTTTTGCCACTGATCAGTCCTAGCATTAGGTCTTTCTCTAAGGAATTTGATCGCATCTGTAAGAATCTATATGTTGGTTGCTATTGGCAACAGCACTACACCTTTGTTCCGGCACCAGCAACTTATTAATAAGAGCTGCAAACACGACTCTCATCACAGCAACAGCATAGGAGATAGAACTTCTTAGGCGTCCTTTGCGTTATAGCTCTTGGCTCCATTCCGGGTGAATGGTAACCAGTCTTTATCTTCAGTCTATACTACGTTACATCTAGGCTATGTGATATCTAGACTACGGGGCCCATAGGCCTATATACAGCATACAGTTAGATAACATGACAACACATATTATAAATAAAAGTAAAGGCTTGAAGCCAGCAGTCACAGGAAGTAGAAGTGTCTCTCTGCAGCCTGTCACCTGCTTTAGTACTGATCACTAAAGAGTTAAATGTGACTTCATCTGAGCCATACCCCCAAGCCTACAATTGGTGGGCATGGGCATGTGACCCACCTCATCAATTAATATTCCATTGCTTTATAACCTAGTTGCAAAGAATGCAATGTTTTGTAAATATCAGCTTTGTTTACCATTTCTGTCGTCTAACGGTTGGAGCAGTTAGACCTTAGACCTGATAACCCATTATGTGGCCTTCCACAAGGAACAGGTTCCTTGTAACTGACTGCATAATTTCTTCACCGAGAAACTCTGCTTAACGGGAGACTCTGCATATCAAGTCTTCTAACTAAACTCAATTAAAATAACTGAGGCCTTACATTCTAACAGCATCATGTGGCCGAAATATGTGAGTCTGAGTCTGGTGGTCTTCCCTTCCCAGTGACATGCATGGTCTTATACGTTCCAATACTTTTTTGTTCTTCATCCTTGCTGTCTATGGAATGCGAAGAAACCGTCACCAGCACCACAACTCGAAGGAGTCGATCTTTCTTCTATCTGATTTTCTTAGGGTCCAACTTTCGCAGCCATACATGGTTATGGGGAAAACAATGGCAAGACTTTTGGCTTAAGTTACATTTTCAGACAGGAAGAGGCTGACTTGCTGTGATGTCCTCCGTATCACCCTCCCATTTTCTCCTCTTCCCCGCTCTTAATAGGTGGAAATGGAAAGGTGATAGGCAGGAGCATCACAGAGAGCCTACTTCTTCTTATCTGGAAACCCTTCAAGGAGTGATTACGAGGGCCGAGGGCAATGTGGAGAGAAACGGACAACGCACAGAGATACGTGGATCCAGCATGAACACACCTCTGTGCTTACTTTAGGTAGCTTTGCCTCAGATCAGGGATCCTTTAAGTTGGTACAACAATATTTTCAAATAAGTCGGAAGAAAATAAACTATTGCAGCAAAATGAAAGCCTGCTCCCTCTCTGCATGAGCTGCCTGTGCGTCATTAAACAATATACAGATAAGTCATAAACACATTGCAGAAAACAGTATCTCCACCAGGAATTCTATAGCAACTCCTCAGCAGGAAGTCTCAGACTTTGTAAATAGCAGAGAAACCAGAATCAGAAACCTTTACTTTGCAATGCTCACATGAAAATATATTCTGCCATACTATGCAAATAAATATAAATACATTTCTGCTAATGTTTAGTCTATTCCAAATGATAGCTTTCCAGGTTTTCATTATGAAAAGCTTAAAGCAAACCTGAAATGAAAATAAACATATGAAATAATGAATTGTATGTGTAGTACAGCTAAGAAACAGAACATTAGTAGCACTGAACATAGTTTCATATTGTTTCCTGTACAGGAAGAGTCAAAAAATGTCAGTTGTTTCTATGCAAAACAGCTTCTCTGAGCTATTTGGCCTACTGGGTCGAATACAGTTCTGTTTTCTGAATGCAGGCCCGGTCCGCCCATGAGGCCAAGTGAGACGACTTCCTCAGGCGGCAGAAACCTGTGGACAGCACTAGGCAGAAACAGGAAGTAAAGAGAGTGCCTGGTCAACCTATACTGGGGACAACTGTACTTGGCTAACCTATACTGGGGGCAACGGTACCTAGCTACCAATACTGGGGGGCACCTATACCTGGCTACCTACCTGTACTGAGGGTGGTTTTTTTGGGGGGGTGGGGGGGCTCACCGCAGCTATAACGTGCGGTGCAAGTTGTCGGGTGCTGTGCGATCATTCCAATTTGGGGGGGGGGGAACAGGGGGTGGTCACAAGTTTGCCTCAGGCAGCCGCTGTCAGAAATTTTTGGGCCGCATACTGGGCAGACCTGCCCCCACATAGCAGATCGCAATGTTTGAAGATCTGAACACACTAACGTCTGTGTGTCTGCTCTTCACACGCTTCCCTGGCTGGGAGCGTTCTGCGGATGTTCAGTTCATTAAGACTGTAACTATGCTTGATCAGAACAATCCCAGCTATAGGAGCTCGATGGAAGAGATGCGCAGTCCAGAACAGTGCATGCACAGTGCCCGGCAACCCAGCTGGATTGTGCAGACTCAATGGATGGGACCGGAATGGTACTGAGGGAGCTGACGGACTACAGGTGGCCGGAAGGAGCCCCATGTGAGTAAAAAGCCTTTTCTCCCATTTGTCTCAGATTTTCTTTATTCACTAAGTGACTACGATAACCACTGGATGAGCCTCCTGGCACCTCTCACCACATTAATGGGCAGCCAGAAGGACAGATATGGACATACACAGAGTGCAGCTGGGGCCCATGTGTGCCAATGTTTGCCGAGCCCCAGATCACCCAGGACCCATCTAACAGTCCCCCCACTAATGGCCTAAAGGCAGAACTATTGTCCAGGCCAGCTCATAACATAAGTCCCAACGTTTTTTTTATTTAAATGATTTTATGTCTTACCCTTGCTTTTGTATGTCCTTGTACAAACACAACTATTCCAAAGTGTTCCTAACAAAAATGCCATGTGGATATCACAGCCTCCTACAAGCATTTGGTTAGTGTAGGTGTGCAAAAAGAGGCCTCCTGCTCTGTGCTGCTAATTACTCATCCAAACTGATGAATGGATATGTAGTTCATCTAGCTTACTGTTACTTTAAAGAAGTGAAATCTGGCTTCTTGGGAATTCTAGAATGTCATAATGTGACCACAAACGATACAATAAAAAGAGTTGATTTGACCGTTTTTTCAATCAAAATTATTGATTGTTCCAAAAAAATGTAAAGGGTTTTTTTTCTTGTATTCAACCAAGAAATCTGATCAAATTCCCCAATTTTTTTTTTTTCGAGTTGATTGAGATTATTTCTAATCATTTTTTCAGAATATTGGTAGATTGTCAATTTCAATTCTTAAGTGAGTTTTCAATAGTTTTTTTCATAATTGGGGAAAAATTTAACACGTGTGTTTCATTAGTCCAAGGTTTAAAATGTTGCAATCAATCAGGAAAAATTTTTGTAAATCTTGAATTGAAAAGAAATATAATTTTTTTTTAAGTGTGTGGCCTGTAGCTTGACTTCTTTTACATAACACAGAAAAGAAAATTGCAAGTTTTTGAGTTGAGCAAAGCTGATATACTCTGTGTTATTAAATGCATTTTAACCGTGAAAACCAACTCATTTTCTTATTTAGTTTAAACATATCTATAAAAATAGGAGATTGTTATGGATAGACTCAGGAATGAAGTTTAATCGGGCATATTGAAAAGGTTTGCTAGTATTACTCAAGCCTGGTTTGTAAAGCAACCCACACATAAAAGCATCAAGGAAAATCAATATCAAGTTATTGCAATACAGTCATAAAAGCAAACAGCGTAGAACATAACATAATACACTGTAAGTATGAGATACAAGAGATACAATAGTTACAGTATATTATATGCTTGAACATCACAGACAATGACTCAGGGCAGACAAGCATCAATGCTGCTCAATGCCTGTACAGTTGGTCCCCTAATTACAAGGAGATGGATGAAGCCCCAGGTATGTATAAAATCTTTTTAATTTTCAGCCCTGGTGGTGCCTAACCCTAACTACCCCCCAGTGGGGCCTAACCCTAACCCCCTGGTGGTGCCTAAACCCCCCCCCATTGTGTGGCCTAACCCTAACTGCCCCAGGGTGGTGCCTAACCCTAACCCCTGCAGAAACACCCTTTTACACATACAAAACAATAATATCTTTGATAAGATAAAATATGTACATACAAACAAAATAATATGACAAAAACTATAACGTTGCAAGCTTCTAAAAGGATAACATACTTCAAAAACGTTAATGTTCTAATGTTGTTAACAATATTTATCGGCACCCTTTTTTTCTACTTTTTTCGCCGTATTAACAATTGCATTAGAGTCTATGGCGGCGTCCTTTCCGTGCACTAGTTGCCTGCTCCCTTTTTTCCTGCTACCCTTACAACAGTTTATACAAAAATATGTAATAAAAAAACACAGTACTATATATTTTGTACATGGAAACAATTATGTTTGTGTCTGAGAAGAAACTGTACCTTGAGTTGTTTGTAAGTAGGGGACTCACTGTATCATTGAAGCAATGCATGTGTTGTATGTACTGTATAATATAAGCTAAGCAATTTTACATTTCCTGTTGTAAACATTGGTAAAATTGCTGCAGACTCTTTTCTTTTTTTTGGATCTTTGGGTTGTGTGGCCTCCCCTAGTCCTGCATCACAATTACTGGTTGTGCCCAGGTCCAGCTGTATTCCCTTTCCGGAGCTCTTGCACTTATTGTTACTGAACGCAAACCTGAAGCAAAAATAAACTGTGTATTACAGCTAAGAAAAAGAACATTAATAGCAAAGAAAAAGATACCATGTTGTTTTCCAGTACAGGAAGAATTACAAAAATTCTGTTGTTATCTATGCAAAAGAGCTTCTCTGAGCTCTTCGACCCACTTGGTCAAATATAGTCCTGTTTTCTGGAGAACTTAAACAGCCAAGAAACAGTGAGAGACAGCTTGAGATGAGGTTCAAATAGTCATAATTTCTGCTCTGTTTAACCTCCCTAGCGTTCTGGACGAGCTATGCTAGTTCGTCGAAATGGCGACGGGGGAAGCCCTAAAGGAAATCCCGTTCAGAACGGGATTTCCTTATGAACGTGATCGCCGGTGGCGATCAGAAGGGTGGGAGGGAGAGAGGAGGAAGGGGAGAATCATGTAGCTAGCACTAGGCTAGCTACATGATAGGAAAAACAAATCGGGTAAAAAAAAACCTCCCGCGGCCATGTGGCTGCGGGAATTGAAACCCACAGCAGGTTAATAGCTTAAAAGACCGTGTAGTTTCAAAACTGCAAATATGACAGAATGATGCAATGTTATAAAAAAAAAGCTATACAACTGAACATATAAATATGAGACTCTTTTCTTTGCTACTAATGTTTTATTTGTTATTCGATCTACACATACAATTCATTATCTCATAATTGTTTTTTTCACTTTTAGTTTGCTTTAAATAAAAACACTTAGGCTATCATTCATAAAAGTATGTTCGTGTGATGAATAGCGTAAAAGCCGCCACGTGTTCTGACAGTAAGGCGTCTGATGCGGCGGTTTGTCCGCGTCAGCATGTGTCTGGGTTATCTGGAACCAATGGTGCACATGGGAAGAATGGCGTGGGGGCCGCCGCATGTTCTGACGGTAAGGCGGCGGATTCCGCGTCCAGTGCGGCGGTTTCCCCGCAGCAACATGTGTCTGGGCTATCTGGACCTAGTAGTGCACACAGATGGAGAGCTATGCGCGCGCGCGCTGCAAGGCAAGCTCTTTATACCAATAGGAGGAGGATCAGCTGATCAGGCCGGTCAGCTGATTCCGGCTCAGTCAATGATTGGTTGATGGGAGCTGGGCGGCGCTGTGGGGTGCTTTACTATATATATCTCCTGCTGCTCAGTTGCTGGTTGTCTGGCGTTGCGAATGCTTACGTGTTAGCACTCAGACCTTAGTCAGATCTTTCAGTGTGGTGGAACCAGGAGGACCTGGGAATCCATACTTAGCCAGATTACTGTATATCATCTGTGTTATTCTCTAGTATAGTTCCAGGGTGTTGAGATCACGGCCCTCACACCCCAGACTAGGAATACTGTATATCATCTGTGTTATTCTCTAGCATAGTTCCAGGGTGTTGAGATCACGGCCCTCACACCCCAGACTAGGAATACTGTATATCATCTGTGTCGGGGACTGCCTCTCCAGGTGTCCTTGACTGCAGTAGAGTCTTCTCTACTGATTGGACCACCTGCTACCCGGTGGTCCAAAGGTTACTGTTGCACCAAAACACTTACACACTCAGGTGTCTAGAGGTTAGACATATTTGATTATTGACGATTCTGCAGATCCTCAATAATCACGTATATCTGTATTTTTGGGGATACTGCAGATCGCCAAGAATCAGATTTTCTCTCTGGTTGCTGACACCCATCGTTACAGTTCGGTAAAAAAATGTGGGCAGGAAAATTCATAAAAATGTTTACAGTTGCGATAGAATTTCGGTATTCTCCCGAACTAAGGCTGGCGGTAACATGAGAAGCTGCCTGGGTTGATTAGAGATGGCCCGAACGGTTTGCATGCAAACTTATTCATGCGAACTTCGCAGGTTCGCGTTTGTTATCGAACGCGACCTTTATGTGAGTTCGATCCGCCACCTATATTACATGCGAAATCGGATGTGCACAAGTGGAAATGGGCCCTTATGAATGATAGCTATAACCGTCTGCAGATTGAAATGGCATGTTCATTTTTATTAACACTGAATTACAAAAAGACTTGTGCAGCACTGATCTATCTATCTATCTATATATATATATATATATATATGGCTAAATTTATATCAACGCTGGAAATTTCCTTTAAATATATTCCAACACTTCTCCATGTCTGCATTTGTATTTAACTCTGTTAGAAGTAAAGAATCTCCTGTGGCTCAAGTTCAAGAACACTACATGCTTTTATTGCTTTTGTGGGATGCTGACCTTTTGTGCTGTATATCAGTTTGCTCTGATTACACACTCCATCACTTCCATCTCATAGATAGTCTGCGGGGAGTAGAAACATGCCCTTAATACGTTTAATCCAAAACAAGCTACTTCTAATTTATTAGTGTTTCCCTCACAAGTGGACTCTGGTGGCAAAATGGAAAAAAATGAAACAAGTGCTTAAGAAACTTATTATCCAACCAAGCCTGTAAATGTATAATGATATAAAGCTACTCTAACTTTGTTATACTCTGTTTATGATTTTTTTGTTTTTCATTTTGTGTTATAATAATAATAATAATACAATAAAATACCAGCTTTAGTACTTTAGTGAGTTTGCAGATATTATTATTATTGATTTATAAAGCGCCAACATATTCCGTGGCGCTGTACAAAGTAAGAAACAAACATTGGGTACATAATAATACAGACAATGGTGTACACCAATATACAAGATACATAATTATAGTGACACAATACAAAAACGATACAAAATACAGAATTGGTAATGACAGTGATAAAAGTAACATGATGAATAAAATGTATAATGATTTCCAAGACACAAAAGGGAGAGAGAGCCCTGCCCTTGCGAGCTTACAATCTAAAGGGAATGGGGGGAAACAAGAGGAGGGGTAGTATACGATAAAATATATAGAGGCTGCGTGTTTTAGGATACCTAGTAGGAGTGCAATTTGGTCTTAGGACAAAGGGAAGTGGCGTAAGGTAGCGCATATGCTTGTCACAACAAATTAGTTTTTAGAGAGCATTTAAAGGTAACAAAGGTTGGCGAGTGACTGATGTGTTGTAGGAGGGCATTCCAAAGGAGGGGTGAAGTGTGTGCAAAATCTTGTAAATGTGAATGTGAGAAGGTGATTCTAGAGGAGGACAACAGAAGATCATGTGCAGATCTGAGATTGCGATTGGGTTTGTATCTGGAAATTAGTGAGGATATGTACCGGGGAGAGAGATTGTGGGGAGCTTTGTAGGTTAGGGTTAGGAGTTTGAACTGGATCCTCTGGTTAATTGGCAGCCAGTGAAGAGCTTGACAGAGAGGAGCAGCAGAGGAAGATCGAGAAGAAAGATGAATGAGACGAGCAGCTGAGTTCAGTACCGACTGGAGCGGGGCCAGTCTGTTAGAAGGTAGTCCACAAAGTAGTATGTTGCAGAAGTCCTCCCTTATCTGAACTGTGGCCTGGCTGACTGGATCCAGCACCAGTGAGTACTACCTTTGGGGGTCAGAGCGTTTGGACTCTTTTCTATTTGGACTATATTGGGAGGGGGGGGGGGACTTTTTTTTTTTTTACAAAGTTTCAAGCGTGCCTAAACCAAAAAATATATAGTAATAATAGTAATAAAAAAAGCTTATGGAAATTTGTTAAATTTGTAAAAAGAATTAAATACACTAAAAACTGTTTAAAAGTGGGAGGCAGTGGTAGACTTATCTCCCAACGGATGACACAATGGCCCATATGCAATCTTCTCCCAGGGGATAATTTTTTCATCTTTTTAAAATACCCTTTCAGCACTTTTCATTTGCCAAAGTATAAAAAAAAATGGAAATGTACTATCAAAATTATTTTGAGTATTTTCATGCTTATTGGTGGTTTAAAATGCATTTTATTGACAATTTTGAAAATATCACATGGGAGAAAACTCAGGACAAAAGGTTAATTGGGGCCTCTGGGTTTATTTCAATACAGAAAACTATGTTATTGGAATTTTACTCCACTTCGTTGCAATGCGTTTCGCGGGTCAAGCTCGCTTCCTCAGGCAATAGGGGAGTAACTGGAAGGCACAGAACATTACACTAAAAGAGGTTGTTCTGTGACCACAAATTTATATAAGCTAATGCCATAACATGAACTTGAACTGAAGTTTAAGAATATAGCCATAAAAACCACATTATAGAGGACCTATCTCACTGTCTATATGGCTGTATGTACATACAACACTCTAATTAGACTAAAAATCTAAAAATGTGCATAAAATAAAAAATGCATAAAAAGTTCATAAAAAAAAAAAAGTGAAAGAGAGAATCAGAGAGGTCTCTGTGTGTGGGTGGGTAGTTAGGGTGAGCAACAGCATTTTTATGGGTATTATCTATCTGTATACAAACTTTGATACATGCATAGTTATGGATTTTCATATGCTATTGTTGACGTGCTATTTATTATGGTTAGCCTCTCTTTAGCTTTTTGAATACAGAAGCATAATGAATAATGTGTGAATTTTTCCCTTTACATTTTAACCACTACATTCTTTTCTCTTTTTCTACCTCTCCATTTTCCAAACCCACCCTAACCCCGCCCCTTACCACTCCCATTCCCAAACCCACCCTAACCCCACCCCCTTACCTCTCCTATTCCCAAACCCACCCTAACCCTGCCCCCCTTACCTCTCTCTTTCTCAAACCCACCCTAACCCCGCCCCCTTACTTCTCCCATTCACAAACCCACCCTAACCCCACCCTCTTACATCTCCCTTTCCCAAACCCACTTTAACCCCGCCGCCCCTTACCTCCCTCTTTCCCTGTCCTCTCTCCATCCCCTTGTTCCACTGCAGACCCCTTTTAATTTCTGTGCTTTGGGGACTCCTCAGCAGGCTTAGGAAGCAGTTGCATCACCGAACCAAAACCACTCACAACTACTAAATGCCCATCCCTTTGATACAGGGATCCGCCCTCCAGCTCAGGTGTACTTGTGGCTGCACTTGTTGTGGGGTGATCATGATGGCCACACTTGTTTTATGTCCCTTGCAAGATGATCTCTGAGGATCCCTAAAGGGAGTTAAGGGAAGGGGTGTGAACATTGGGGGGGGGGCCTAGTAAAATGGGTCCCATGATTTGTAGTTATGCCCCTGAACCGCATTGCTGCATGTAATTTATATTCAGGCTGAATCCTGGAGTGGACAATTCTTTCTTTTACCTCATTACACTTAACCATCCTGGTGGTAACCATGAGCTACACTCGGGCTAGCCGCAGGGAGCTCAATGCAGAGCAATGCCGCATAGTGGTCATTTTTACTCACCTCCAGGGGATCCGGACGTCGGTAGCCATTCTCCTTCCTGTGCTAGGAGGCCCTGAATCACTCCCACAACCCCAACCGGAGGACTGAGGGAAAATTGCAGCACTGGATTCTAGGAAAGTGAGTGAGTGCTGGGGCTGCTGCAGGTATTCAGGCGGCATGATTTTTTCCTGATTTTAGGGTCTGAAATGTGCTGAAAAGACCCTAAAATCCAGAAATAATCATACTGCCATGGAGATTAAAGTAATACTGAAGTGAGAGGGGTATGGTGGCTGCCATATTTACAGTATTTTTTTTTTAACAACCCCACTTGCCTGGCAGTCCTGCTGATCATTCAACTTCTGAATCATACACCTGAAACAAGCATGCAGCTATTGACATTTTTGTCAGCAGGTCTGTAAGGCAACTGGTATTGTTTAAACGTGAATAAATATGGCAGCCTCCATATCCCTCTCACTTAAGGTGTCCTTTAATAACTTAGACTTGCCAGAGATAGTCTGCAGTGAATGGTCAACACACTACTTAGAGGGTACCTGAAGTGACATATAACATGATGAGATAAACATATACACATATAGTACTAGCACTACTAAGAAATCATTAGAAGTCTCTTTCTGTTTTTCAGTACAGCAAGAGGTAAAGAGAACCAGAGGTGGTTCTTTGGAGGGCAGATGGGACACAGAGGCGTGTTCTCTGCCTCATAACATGCCTCTGTGTCCCCCACACCACTGCTCTCTGCCCCCCCACCGCTGCGCTATAGCCCCCTGAGATTAGTGACAATATTTATCGCTATCTGGAAGGTAAACAGGGAGAGGGATTCCCTGTTCAAAACACCCACCAGGGGCATTTCTGCAGAGTTTCCAGAGCTGCCATTGGGCAGCTCTCTTTCGCTGGCCCCGCCCCCTGCGGTCCCCCATCTCCCTGCACGCTGTGAGAGACACACAGTCTCACCTGCAGTGTCATGACCCAGGACCCAGAGGTCATGAAAGTGAAAGTGGGACACCGCAGCCCCCAGGAGCGGCGGGGAGTGGCGGAGGTGGTCTTTGCGTCTACCCGATCCGCTCAGCCCCCCGGATCAGGTAGCCTACTTTTTTCTTATTTTTTTTAGCCCACCTCAGGCTCTCTTTAAAAAAAAAAAACTTGAGGTGTTATCTATGCAAATGTAAGGACTAGCAGATCTCTTGTTTTCCTTCAATCTCTATACCCAATCTAACACCATGCTCTTCACAGAAAGATAAGCCCCTGCTTAAACAGGAGACAAAGTTACTCTTACCCCCAGGACTTCAGTGTTAAAAGAATAGGAACTGAGGCCGGAAGTACCTGTGTACTATCAAAATTCAAAATTCACTGAGCTCTGATACAGGCAAATGTCAAACAGTCCAGAGTCATACACAGTAATCCGATATGCCAGTCCAAAAGAGGAGGGTGCAATATTGTAGTCAGCAAGCCAAAGGTCATACACAAACAACCAATACCAGATATCAGGTATGGGGATAAGGCAGAAGAGTGGTCAAAAACTAGCTAGGTCAGTCCAGGCAGCAATCAGAAAGATAGTCAGGTAACAAGCAAGTGTCAATCCAGTGGTGGCTGGATAGTGTAATGGTTAAGGGCTCTGCCTCTGACACAGGAGACCAGGGTTCGAATCTCGGCTCTGCCTGTTCAGTAAGCCAGCACTTTTCAATAGGAGACCTTTGGCAAGTCTCCCTAACACTGCTACTGCCTATAGGGCGCGTCCTGGTGGCTGCGGCTCTGGGGCTTTGAGTCCGCCAGGAGAAAAGCGCAATATAAATGTTATTTGTCTTGTCTTGTCTTGTCATATAAGGCAATAAGCAGGAGATAGGGGGGTGGAATTTCCCCCTGGAAAACCCATCTGCACCCCCAGAGCTGGATGCCACTGACACCCCACTGGAACTGAGCTGAGATAAGATCATGACAGCAAAAGAGCTTGTCTACAGCTTGTCAATTCTGTCTGGTTTCCTGAACAGTGAAAAGAAGCCAAAAGCTGACTGACAAACAGTGAGATAAGGATTCTAATAAGGTTTTACTGCAGGAAAATTCAAATAGCTATTAGTTCTGTATCCTTTCAGCTAAACAAAGCAGAGTGTGGATTCTAAAGAGCAGCTGTAACCAGGCCCGGCCCGCTCATGAGGCGGGGTGAAACATTTGCCTCAGGCGGCAAACTTCTAGGGGCGGCACCCGCCCGGGGGGGCCGGCCGCCGAGCCGGAGGGGTAGCGGGCAGGTCGGGGGTATTGGGCCTAGCGGTGGGGAGGGGGGTCGGACCCCCCCTCCCTCGCCTGGGTCCCTCGATCTGCGCTCCCCTCCAGCTGTAATTAGGAAGCAGCCGCTTGCAGATCGTAAGAGGCAACGGGCGGGGAGGACTCACCTTTTCCGCGTTCCAGCGAGCACTCCACTGACGTCACTTCCTGCATTGTAAGTGGACAGTGATGCAGGAAGTGACGTCAGTGGAGCGCACGATGGAACGCGGATAAGGTGAGTCCTCCCCGCCCGTTGCCTCTTACGATCGGCTGCTTCCTAATTACAAGCGGCTGCTTCCTAATTACAGCTGGAGGGGAGCGCAGATCGGGGGACCCAGGCGAGGGAGGGGGGTCCGACCCCCCTCCCCACCGCTAGGCCCAATACCCCCGACCTGCCCGCTACCCCTCCGGCTTGGCAGCCGCCCCCCCCCCCACACCCACGGACGGGGGGGGGGGGGGGCGGCAGCAATTTTCTCCTAAATTTGCCTCAGGCGGCAAAAAGTCTAGGGCCGGCCCTGGCTGTAACCAGTGCCGGATTTGGTGGAAGCAGGCCTAAGCTTGGGCCTAGCACGCCAGAGTAACTAGAGTGGGCAGTCAGTGAAGTGGCACCTGCACAGTATTCGCCATCTGCAGCTGCCCCGCTTTGCTTGGCATGCTGCAGCTTGTATCGGTGTGCAAAAAATAGCCGCTTGAGTCCATATATGCAGGCATTTATCATAATGTTTGCTCCAGCAGCTATTTTTTCTATTCCTATAATAATGGCTGTAGAACTATGGAGCTTGTCAGTACAGATTGAGGAGGAAGAAAAGAGACAAACCTAGTGAGTGAGAAATAACTCTGAGTGTGTGCGTGTGTCTGTGTGAGGTGGGTGAGGGCAGGGGGGGAGGAGGCACAAAGGGGAAGGGAGCAGATGGAAAAAAGGAGGCAAAAATGGGACACAAGGGGGAAGGGGAAGGCACAGAAGGGGACAGGTGGAGCGGAGGAGGCACAGAGGAAGCACAGGGTGGCAGAAGACAGGAAAGATCTCAGAAAGTCAGGAGGGGGTACAGAAGGACATGTGGGGGACGGGGGTGACAATGGGACTTACGCGAGGGAAAATACAAATCTGGCCCTGGCTGTGACAGTCTGATGCAATCTTAAAGGAATTCTATCGATTGAAACAACTTTTTTTTAATACTCTATATTAGTGTACACATTACCACTAGTGCTAGGGGCACTTTATTTATTCACCCAGGTCTCTCTCTCGCTATCCCTGCTTAAAAATTCATTTCTCACACAGCTCATAGTAGTTTGGGTCACCCTGAGCTGCTTGGTTACTCTGTCACACAGCTCACAAATAAATGTCACTGTGTCACTCACAGCATGCAGGAGACATGAGGAGAAATAGGCTGATCTGAGGTGGTAACAGGTAACTAAATGAGCTGGAATATTGTTGGAATATAACTAGCTATAACACTAGTCTGTATTTACACTCAGACTGGCTGCCAGCTTGTGATGATTCACTCCAGGCTGCATCCACTTTACAAGCTGCTGAGAGGGGCAGACCACTGTCTACAATTAGCATTATTAGTATCTTTATCAGTCAAGAGAACCAAAGATAATAAACACACATTGCTAGAATCTTTAACCCCTTACCACCATATCAACAAGATTCTTTCAGCAAGGTGATAATTAAAGTATAAACTGAGCAGTTGATAGCAAATCCCCTGTGCAAAGACATGGTCTAGCCCTCTGGGAGCCCAGTATTTAGATACATTTTGTATCCAACACTGACGCCAAAACTGACGGAGGATTTTACAGCTGAGAGGAACAGCTGTGTGAGGATTCAAATTGCTCCTAGTACTTGCCCTAATGTGTGCTACAACATACAGCGTTTCAAAATAAATGCATACATCGATAGTATTCCTTTAAAGATAATAAAAACAAAACTAAAAATATGAGACTCTTTGCTCCTACTAATGTTCTAGTTCATTCATACTACACATACATTCTATTATCTCATAAGTTTATTTTCACTTCAGGTTCGTGTTAAACCCCCAAATCTTGTTATACTTAAATGAACAGAAAAAAATATAAATTGAGTATAAAAAAAAATGAATATAATGTAGTAGAATAAATCAGTTTTTAACAAGCGTGTGAGAGGAAGCGGTTTGAAGCCCTTTGCGTTTGACCTAAGCACATTCGCTGTAGAGCTGAACGCAGCAGTTATTTACTTAACTAGCAGAATTTTCTTGAACCAGCTGTTTTGTAGCTCTGGCGATGCCGGGCCAAAGAAAGGATTCTTTCACAGGAAGCAGAAGGCTAGCTGTTTGTATAATGGAGGGATCTCTGGAGACAGAGAGAGAAGGCTTGTTTATCAATGAATGGGGGAATGGGTGGCTCAGGCCTCTTTAGAGAGATTTATTGGAGCAATTAATCAGCGGGAGGTTCCAGCATGAAAGTTATTAGATATAATAATTAACTTTAGGGGGCTGCATTAGTGACTAGTGTGTTGACTTAATGATCATTAAAGAGGACAGTGAAACACTATTGCGGGCATTTAGGACAACCACAAAAGTAAATGAAGAATGATTATGATTTATGAACTAGAGGAACAGCAGTCAATAAGGGTCAGAGACGGATGTGATGCTGTTTGTTTCTCATTGCAACAAGTGCACAGATCTGTTCCATCCCACCAGCATGAATAGACATAGGTGTGTATATACGGCACAGTGGCCAGGATCTGCATGGAGCTTGTATGCATACATCTGTTCCATTCTGCCAGCAGGAATATACATAGGTGTGTATATACGGCACAGTGACCAGGATCTGCATGGAGCTTGTATGCATAGATCTGTTCCATTCTGCCAGCAGGAATATACATGGTGGTGAATATACGGCACAGTGGCTTATATCTGCATGGAGCTGGTATGCATAGATCTGTTCCATTCCACCAGCATGAATAGACATAGGTGTGTATATACGGCACAGTGACCAGGATCTGCATGGAGCTTGTATGCATAGATCTGTTCCATCCCACCAGCATGAATAGACATAGGTGTGTATATACGGCACAGTGGCCAGGATCTGCATGGAGCTTGTATGCATAGATCTGTTCCATCCCACCAGCATGAATAGACATAGTTGTGTATATACGGCACAGTGGCCAGGATCTGCATGGAGCTTGTATGCATAGATCTGTTCCATCCCACCAGCATGAATAGACATAGGTGTGTATATACGGCACAGTGGCCAGGATCTGCATGGAGCTTGTATGCATAGATCTGTTCCATCCCACCAGCATGAATAGACATAGTTGTGTATATACGGCACAGTGGCTGGTATCTGCATGGAGCTGGTATGCGTAGATCTGTTACATTCCGCCAGCATGAATAGACATAGGTGTGTATATACGGCACAGTGGCCAGGATCTGCATGGAGATCTGTTCCATTCCGCCAGCATGAATAGACATAGTTGGATATATACGGCACAGTGGCCAGGATCTGCATGGAGCTTGTATGCATAGATCTGTTCCATTCTGCCAGCAGGAATATACATGGTGGTGAATATACGGCACAGTGGCTGGTATCTGCATGGAGCTGGTATGCATAGATCTGTTCCATTCCACCAGCATGAATAAACATAGGTGTGTATATACGGCACAGTGGCCAGGATCTGCATGGAGCTTGTATGCATACATCTGTTCCATTCCGCCAGCATGAATAGACATAGTTGTGTATAGACGGCACAGTGACCAGGATCTGCATGGAGCTTGTCTTGTATGCATAGATCTGTTCCATTCCACCAGCATGAATAGACATAGGTGTGTATATACGGGAACAGTGGCCAGGATCTGCATGGAGCTTGTATGCGTAGATCTGTTCCATTCCACCAGCTTGAATAGACATAGTTGTGTATATACGGCACAGTGGCCAGGATCTGCATGGAGCTTGTATGCATACATCTGTTCCATTCCACCGGCATGAATATACCGTGCATAGGTATATATATACACCACAGTGGCCTGGATCTGCATGGAGCTTGTATGCATACATCTGTTCCATTCCACCGGCATGAATATACTGTGCCTAGGTATATATATACAGCACAGTGGCCTGGATCTGCATGGAGCTTGTAAGCTCCCCAAAAATACAGATAAGTTCATTGGTTCCCCTCAAAAAATAACTTTAGACTACAATAGCGACATATGATTTTATAGTAGGATTGTGATCTCCTCTGAGGTACAGTTTGTAACTCAACTATATACTACATATTTGTACAACACAAGGAGATGGCAGCGCTTCCAAATTTAGGCTGCACCTGAAATGACCAGCTGCATAGATGTGCAGAGCCCAAAACACGGGCAGATTACACAACTTGCATTCAAAACAGATGCAGCAAATGGAGGAAGATAGCTTCCAATAAGCAGTGTAGACGCAGATTGTGCAGTACTAGACTCTTCCACCTCGTTGAGAGGGATCCTCATGGAAGAGACCTAACCTCTAACAATTAAACATAGTGTAAACCTGGGCCAGCTAGCCATAAAACGGTCTATACATTTTTTAAAGAACAGTGAAGGAATTGGCAGTGCTCCTATTCAGCCTGCAAATAAAGTGATTACCAACAGAGGTGTGCAAAGCCCCCCAGAGAACACACCTTACTTATAAACTAGATAAAACTGAATGTAAACTGATGCACATGAATGCAACTAGCCATGAGTAGACTTTTTGTACAACAGTAGGAGATGGCAGCGCTTCCAAATGCAGGCTGCACCTGAGTTGACCAGCTGCATAGATGTGCAGAGCCCACACACAGGCAGATTACACAACTTGCTTTCAAAATAGATGCAACAAATAGAGGATTTTAGCTTCCAATGAACAGTCTGCACACAGATTGGTCAGTACTAGACTCTTCCACCTCGTTGAGGGATCCTCACAAAATATATATACTACATTTGCATGTACAGTATATACTACATATACATATAAATACACAGCAATACTATATATAGTGCTATGGAATATGTTGGCACTTCATATATGAGAAATGTGTATATGGCATTGTTATGCAGAGAGCAAATGAAAATGCTGGTGAAGGCCCAAAGAAGTTGCATGACATATTACCTTGTCTTGCTCTTGGGGAGACGTTGTGACGATGCCATTTAGAGGTCACAGAACAGACAGTGGTACATATAAGGAACATACCCATATAGGTACATTTTACATGCTAGTTGCTATTGAGGATTTTTATGGCAAGTGCAATCTTTAAAGGACATCCGAGGTGAAAATACACTAATGAGATAAACGATTGTATCTATCCTCCTCCTCCTAAAAATGACTTTTTTTAGACATCTCACTGTTTTAATTTATATTCAAATCAAGTTTTTAAGTTTTTACTGTTTCATTGTTTGTGCTCAATGACACCTTCATTGAAGTATGCCAGAGCTCAAATCTATGAATTATTGACCCTTTATATCTCTTTTCTGGCCTCAAAAGCCTTTTTGTGCCAGGAAAGTGTTTTATGGTTGTACTTCCTTATCAGTGAGAATTATGCTATAGTCCGACCCAGTCCCGACCCGGATAGAAACTGTCACTTGCATACCTGATGTTTAACTCTTTCGGGCAGAGAAAGAAAAAAAGGAGCACAGCCTAGTTATTTGTGTACTTGGCACTGTACATACCCATGTCTATCTCATCATGTCACATGTCACCTTTGTTGTCCTTTAAGGCACGTACACAAAACCAACTGATGTCGCCCCTCGGGGATCAGGACCTGAGAGAGATGTGGAGGCTGCCATATTTTTTTTCTATAACCCTAACTATATACTACATATTTGTACAACACATGGAGATGGCAGCGCTTCCAAATTCAGGCTGCACCTGAATTGACCAGCTGCATAGATGTGCAGAGAACAAAACACGGGCAGATTACACAACTTGCATTCAAAACAGATGCAGCAAATGGAGGAAGATAGCTTCCAATAAGCAGTGTAGGCACAGATTGTGCAGTACTAGACTCTTCCACCTCGTTGAGGGATCCTCATGGAAGAGACCTAACCTCTAACAATTAAACATAGTGTAAACCTGGGCCAGCTAGCCATAAAATGGTCTACACATTTTCTAAAGAACAGTGAAGGAATTGGTAGTGCTCCTATTCAGCCTGCAAATAAAGTGATTACCAACAGAGGTGTGCAAAGCCCCCCAGAGAACACACCTTATTTACAAACTAGATAAAACTGAATGTAAACTGATGCACATGAATGCAACTAGCCATGAGTAGACTTTTTGTACAACAGTAGGAGATGGCAGCGCTTCCAAATGCAGGCTGCACCTGAGTTGACCAGCTGCATAGATGTGCAGAGCCCACACACGGGCAGATTATACAACTTGCTTTCAAAATAGATGCAACACATAGAGGATTTTAGCTTCCAATGAACAGTCTGCACACAGATTGGTCAGTACTAGACTCTTCCACCTCGTTGAGGGATCCTCACAAAATATATATACTACATTTGCATGTACAGTATATACTACATATACATATAAATACACAGCAATACTATATATAGTGCTATGGAATATGTTGGCACTTCATATATGAGAAATGTGTATATGGCATTGTTATGCAGAGAGCAAATGAAAATGCTGGTGAAGACCCAAAGAAGTTGCATGACATATTACCTTGTCTTGCTCTTGGGGAGACGTTGTGACGATGCCATTTAGAGGTCACAGAACAGACAGTGGTACATATAAGGAGCATACCCATATAGGTAAATTTTACATGCTAGTTGCTATTGAGGATTTTTATGGAAAGTGCAATCTTTAACCCTCTGGGCGATACAATTATATCGCCCAGGAGGTGGCGCAGCACTATTTTTTTAAATTTTTTATTTTTTAAATCATGTAGCGAGCCCAGGGCTCGCTACATGATAGCCGCAGCGCAGCGGCATCCCCCCACCCACTCTGATCGCCTTGGGCGATCAGAGTAAGCAGAAAATCCTGTTCAGAACGGGATTTCCTGCTGGGCTTCCCCGGTCGCCATGGCGACGGGGCGGGATGATGTCACCGACGTAATGGACGTCGTGACGTCGGAGGGAGTCCAGATCCACCCCTCAGTGCTGCCTGGCACTGATTGGCCAGGCCGCGCAAGGGGTTGGGGAGGGGGGGACTGCACGGCACGGCGAGCGGCGTCGGATCGGCGGCGAGCGGCGGCGATCGGAAGTTACACGCAGCTAGCAAAGTGCTAGCTGCGTGTAACAAAAAAAAATTATGCAAATCGGCCCACCAGGGCCTGAGAAATCCTCCTGCGCGATATACCCCGAGCTCAGCTCGGGATTATCGCTCAGGAGGTTAAAGGACATCCGAGGTGAAAATACACTGATGAGATAAACGATTGTATCTATCCTCCTCCTCCTAAAAATGACTTTTTTTAGACATCTCACTGTTTTAATTTATATTCAAATCAAGTTTTTAAGTTTTTACTGTTTCATTGTCTGTGCTCAATGACACCTTCATTGACGTATGCCAGAGCTCAAATCTATGAATTATTGACCCTTTATATCTCTTTCCTGGCCTCAAAAGCCTTTTTCTGCCAGGAAAGTGTTTTATGGTTGTACTTCCTTATCAGTGAGGGTTATGCTATAATCCGACCCAGTCCCGACCCGGATAGAAACTGTCACTTGCATACCTGATGTTTAACTCTTTCGGGCAGAGAAAGAAAAAAAGGAGCACAGCCTAGTTATTTGTGTACTTGGCACTGTACATACCCATGTCTATCTCATCATGTCACATGTCACCTTTATTGTCCTTTAAGGCACGTACACAAAACCAACTGATGTCGCCCCTCGGGGATCAGGACCTGAGAGAGATGTGGAGGCTGCCATATCTTTTTTCTCCATTTCATTTGCCAGGTGTCCTGCTGATCTCTTCAGCTGCAGTAGTCTGGATCTCACACCTGAAACAGGCATGCGGCAGATCCAGTCAAACGTCAATCAAACTGATCTGCATGCATGTTTGGGGTCTATAGCTAAAAGTATTAGAGGCAGAGGATCAGCTGGACGCCAGGTCATTTTCATCATTTAAAAGGAAATAAATATGGCAGCCTCCATGTTCAAGTTCCCTTTAAGGGGCATTCAGAGAATAACTATCCTAATATAAACGTTATCCCCATAGAGACCTAACTGTACAAAAAATAAAAATTTACACAGAATTGGGAAAATTTTTTGGACAAAACTGCTGCAAAGCACGGATGCGTTCAGAAATAATGTAATGTATATTTTTTTTCTATTTATCAATGAAGATCCTGCAAAGTGCATAAACAAAAGAACAACCCTGAGATCAGTATTTGGTGTGACCACTTTTTGACTTAAAAACAGCATCAGTTCTCCAAAGTGCACTTTCACACAGTTTTAAGAAACTTGGCTGGAGGTTGTTCCAAACATGTAGGAGAAGAACTAACCACAGTTTATTTGTGAATTTAGGTTGTCTCGTTTGCCTCAATCTTTTCATGTAATCCCAGACAGATGTGGGGATGTTGAGATCAGGGCTCAGGGGTGGGAGGGTGGTTGGGGGGGGGGGGGGGGGTCATGCCATCTAGTCCAGGACTCCTTGTTCTTCCTTTTGCTCAAAAATAGCTCTTTGTTATTTTGGTTCTGTGTTTTGGTCATCGTCATGAGAATGCAGAATGCATTTGGGACCAAACAGATGCCTCCGAGATGGAACTGCATGATGATTAAGTATCTGTCTACACTCAGCATTAAGGACTAAATAAAGTATGGCTAACGTAGCTATGCAAGCATTCAGACTCAAGGTTGCAAAGAACCTCAAGTATGGGCTGGTGGCTAACCAGCATCTTCTGGCATTGTCCTGCACACCAGATTTAATAAGAGTTTTCCATATGTGAGTTACTTGGGTGAATTTGTGGACAGGCCACAAAGGCCCGAGCCTTGGGCAGCTGCAGCCCAAGGGAGCACCGGGACATGAAAAAGGGGTTACTTCATTTGTAAGAGCAGGCTGCAAATGGAGAACAACACAAGAAAATGGAAGCTGATGCCCAAGGGAGCTATACATGAAAGAGAGGGTCTGCAGTACATGGATGATACACATAGAAGAGGGGGCTGCACATGGAATGGGAGGGGTGCTGCTGTACATGGATGATACACATGGAAGAGGGGGCTGCACATGGAATGGGAGGGGTGCTGCTGTACATGGATGATACACATGGAAGAGGGGGCTGCACATGGAATGGGAGGGATGCTGCTGTACATGGATGATACACATGGAAGAGGGGGCTGCACATGGAATGGGAGGGGCACTGCTGCACATGGAGGTGGAGCCCCAGCATACTTGGCCTAGGGGCGGAAAAAGTATAATTCCAGCCTTGGTGACTTGGGCTTGTTTCAGCCTCAGAGGTATTTCATTTTACCTGGAAATCTTCTGTGAAGACCACGTCACTTGTAACCAGATTTCCCTACCCTGTACTGAGACTCTACTGGTTTCTGCCGGGTCTGAAGAAGTGATGGTGCCACTAGACATTTTCCAATGAAGGGAAGTATGTCTTTTATCATCTGCTCTGTTTCTACACCCAACCACTTATTTTTTTATATTCAGCGCTGCCTGTATCTTTATTCTTCTGGGGAATGCCCAGACAGCTCATGGTGACCCAGAACCACCTGTAAGTTATAAAGGGCTAAACGAGACCCGCCAAAAGCCATGTCTCAAAAAGCTAAGCTAAATGTAATTTTGCTTTATTTTTGAACAGAACGTATTTGCAATAATTTGGTTTAAGTAAGCAACTGTGGTTTCCCATGATGCATCACTACTGAATACGCAAATCATCTCTTTATGTATCACATAAATCATCTCTTTAGACACACATCCAGAACCATAGATTGAACCTAAAACAAGAGTGGACCCACTTCTACCAACCACACACAGGAATCCAGGGAGTCAGGAATCCAGAGAACTCATATGACTGCAAAAGGAAAAAGGGATTCCGCTGCACCGGTGGCTGGGTGAAAAAAGTCTCCGTTTATTGTCACATCAGTAGATACACAACATTAAAAAGCTCAACATAAAAGCTCGATATATTGAGCCTGTTGCTAATACATTTTATAGTCACAGTCCCATCAATCCAACATGTGTACAACCTGTTGCTGACTTTTTGGTCCACATCAGTGCATAGCATGGATTGATAGAGCTCTATGAAGAAAAGTTTGGACAGCAGATTGAGAAACACCTGTCTTTTTGACATTTCTGCCTATGCTCAGTCTTGCCATTGTGTAACAACTTGATTTTTCCTAGGTGATATTTTAACATCTAATAAATAAAATGGCTTTTAAAGGGAACCAGAGAAGATCAAGTATACATACCTGGGGCTTCCTCCAGCCCCATACGCACGGATCTCTCCCACGCCGCCGTCCTCAGCTGCCTGGATCTGCCGATACAGGGTCCCATCATTACCGCCACTCGGCTGACGCGGCCAATTCTCCGCATCACAGGAGGCTCCCTCCATACAGTTACGCGTGTGGCTGCCTACTGCGCAGCCGCATGCGTACGGGTATGGAGGGAGTCCCTGTGATGCGGACAATTGGCCGCGTCCACCGGAAGTGACGGCCCCAGTGCCGGCGGATCCAGGAAGCGAAGGATGGCAGCGTGGGAGCGATCCAGGCTTATGGGGCTGGAAGAAGCCCCAGGTATGTATAAAATCTTTTTCTATTTTAAAAATGCATTCCTCTCTGGTTCCCTTTAAGCCACCAGAAAGGAAATAAGACAAAGACAAATAACATTTATATCGCGCTTTTCTCCTGGCAGACTCACAGCTCCAGAGCTGCAGCCACTAGGACGCGCTCATTAGGCAGTAGCAGTGTAAGGGAGACTTGCCTAAGGTCTCATACTCAGAGTAATTCTGACAGTACTTCTTTGCCTGCTCTTTGGTACTTTTGTTTATTGCAGAGTGCTGAAAAGTTATTTGATGCAGAAGATAAAAAATGATCTCCTCAAACACTGGTGCACATGACAGGCGGGGGGTTCTGCCACTACTCGGGAACCCCAAAACCGCATGCAACACCATGGAGGAGCGCAGGCAAGCCCCGGAGCTGCCACCACCAGGAACTTACCCCCACTACCCCTTCACTAGCTCACTCCCAAACAGCACTCTACCATTTATATATAGTCTGCAGACTGCCAGTCAGCCAATAAGAAGTGCAAATACATTACACCTAGTCTGCAATACTTAACTAAGCAGAGGCTGAGCAATTCAGCCATATGTTGGAGAGGGCTTCAGTCGCATATGAGCAAGGGTTATATGACCAGCAGGGGGCACCAGCGTGCAGGATTTGCCCTCTCATTCGCCCCCCTAGAAAAATTATCTCCTATGAAAAGACTTAGGAGAAAAAGTAAATTGAATAAGGGCCAGAGGGTTTATTGCCGCGCTCAAACATCGCACAGCAATATTACCCTTATTTCCATCGATTTACGCTATTATTCCTTGAGTAGCGTGACCATGACCATTACTATGGTAACAAGCATTATTAACAGTAACACGCATTAGTAGGCAAGACAAATAACATTTATATTGTGCTTTCCTCTCTGCAGACTCAAAATACTTGAGCTGCAGCCACTAGAGACATGCCCAGTAGGCAGTAGCAGTGTTAGGGAGTCTAGTCCAAGGACTCCTTGCTGAATAGGCTCAGGCTTACTGAACAGGAAGAGCCAAGATTTGAACCCAGGTCTCCTGTGTCATAGGCAGAGCCCTTACCCAGTACACTATCCATGCATTACCATAGCAACTGTCACGCTACTCAAGTGATGCGGGGCATGCTAATTGCATAACTCGCGGTATGTACTGGCAGAAATAAGGGTAATATAGCAGTGCGCTGTCTGTGCACGGAAATATTACTGCTGCTATGTGCACCAGATCCATAGCGTGTATACATCACCCTACATTTTCATTTCACAATAATTATCTGTTCAGTGTTTTAGAGGTTTATTTACAGGACTGCAGCCTCTGTTACCATTTTAGCCCGAGCTATAAGTGATGCTGTTGGCCCAGTTTGCGGATGAACTTGCATCATGAATAATAAACACATAAACATTTTTGATGATGTTTATGACGGCGATAAATTCACGTCACCACGTTGCCTAGTGAGGTTCAGAACAAAAGCCTCGCTGATTATGATGAACGAGGCCTATTAACACATCACACTGCTGCAGAAGCACATTGATTGTCCTAGTCGAGCATTAGGCACGTTAGCTGGAGTCTGGGGGTCTATGCTGCTGAATTCGTCACTCTTACCAGGAGCCGCACGGGGCCCGGCGTGTGACATCACCAGTGCAGGCACGTACCGCTCACAGCAATCAATAGGCCCCCCGCTGAGCCACTGGCAGAGGCACCGGGACCAGCCAATACTTCATGCCGCATTGATTTCACAGCAATCTCATTTAAACACATAAAGACAGAAATATTCGCTGCTTCTAATAAGATAAAGAGCGCTTAATTGAATGTTTTGTTCCTTTATGAAATGTGTTGTTATTCTGGTTAAATGAGGTTATTTTATTTATTTATTTTTACACAAATGGAGGTGAACCTAGAGGAACTGAGTAAAACCGCGTATTCCATTGTCGAACAACATTCTTCCACACTGAACTTATCTTATTTGGTGGACAGATTAAACTGTACCCGAAGTGACATGTGACATGATGAGATAAGCATGGGTATGTATAGTGCCAAACACACAAATAACTAGGATGTGTTCCTTTTTTTTGTGTGCCTGAAAGAGTTAAACTTCAGGCATGCAAGTGACAGTTTCTGTCTTGTTGGACCCTTGTAGATTATAGTGTAACCCTCACTGATAAGAAATTACAACTGTAAAACTTTTTGTCTGTATCTTAAATCTAGGACTCTTTATAGACTGTCACTGAGCAGAGAAAATAAAACATTCAATCTAGTTTGTAAATGTTTAAATATGAAATAAAATCATGAGACATCTAAAAAAAAGTAATTTTAGGAGAAGGAGGATAGATACAAGTATTTATCTCATCAGTTTATTTTCATCCCGGGTTCACTTTAAAGGGACTCCGAGCACCTCTCATGAGTATGCCTTTAAGCCAGACAACTTCAAACAAAGTTGTGCAATGACTCCTCTGGAGGAGCCTCTTGCAATGGCCATGCGTGTCACTTCCGCTTCCTGCTTCATTCAGTGATGCACTTCTCTAACAGAGAAGACAGGGGTGACCCGGAAGTTATAACATAGCCAAGATGGCAGCTGCGATTTATAAATTGAAATCGAATGAAAACTCTTTGGTGCAGAATGGTGATTCAGGCATCAAATGAAAGGGGAGAGCATCAGCTACAGAACGGTATGCATCTTGAAGTACTTTGCAGTACTGGCCGGAGTCTCTAGGCATACCCATGAGAGGTGCTCGGAGTCCCTTTAAAGCAAACCCATCATAGATCTGTGCAGCAGGAAATAGGAATAGGCAAAACCAGAAGTTACTTTTACAAAAACTGCATTTTGGGGGTAATCATTATTTCCAATAATGCAACTGATTAAAGTTATCAAAGTGAAAAGGTAATTCATCGTTACATAATTAGTTTGGTTGAAAAAAGACATTCATCCAACAAGTACAACCAGGAGTAACAATAAAATAAATAAGTAAACATTAGGTACATGTCTGTCCTGCAGCCTCACATATCCCAGCTGATCCAGAAAAAGGCAAAAAAAAAAACCCATACAAGGCCTGGGCCAATTAACCATTAACCACTTGAGGACCTAGGGCTTTCTACCCCTTAAGGACCGGCCACTTTTTTTCCATTCAGACCACTGCAGCTTTCACGGTTTATTGCTCGCTCATACAACCTACCACCTAAATGAATTTTGGCTCCTTTTCTTGTCACTAATAAAGCTTTCTTTTGGTGCTATTTGATTGCTCCTGCGATTTTTACTTTTTATTATATTCATCAAAAAAGACATAAATTTTGGCAAAAAAATGATTTTTTTAACTTTCTGTGCTGACATTTTTTAAATAAAGTAAAATTTCTGTATACATGCAGCGCGAAAAATGTGGACAAACATGTTTTTGATTAAAAAAACCCCATTCAGTGTATATTTATTGGTTTGGGTAAAAGTTATAGCGTTTACAAACTATGGTGCAAAAAGTGAATTTTCCCATTTTCAAGCATCTCTGACTTTTCTGACCCCCTGTCATGTTTCATGAGGGGCTAGAATTCCAGGATAGTATAAATACCCCCCAAATGACCCCATTTTGGAAAGAAGACATCCCAAAGTATTCACTGAGAGGCATAGTGAGTTCATAGAAGATATTATTTTTTGTCACAAGTAAGCGGAAAATGACACTGTGAGAAAAAAAAAAAAAGTTTCCATTTCTTCTAACTTGCGACATAAAAAAATGAAATCTGCCACGGACTCACCATGCCCCTCTCTGAATACCTTGAAGGGTCTACTTTCCAAAATGGGGTCATTTGTGGGGTGTGTTTACTGTCCTGACATTTTGGGGGGTGCTAAATTGTAAGCACCCCTGTAAAGCCTAAAGGTGCTCATTGGACTTTGGACCCCTTAGCGCAGTTAGGCTGCAAAAAAGTGCCACACATGTGGTATTGCCGTACTCAGGAGAAGTAGTATAATGTGTTTTGGGGTGTATTTTTACACATACCCATGCTGGGTGGGAGAAACACCTCTGTAAATGACAATTTGTTAATTTTTTTTACACACAATTGTCCATTTACAGAGATCTTTCTCCCACTCAGCATGGGTATGTGTAAAAATACACAACACAAAACACATTATACTACTTCTCCTGAGTACGGCGATACCACATGTGTGGCACTTTTTTGCACCCTAACTGCGCTAAAGGGTCCAAAGTCCAATGAGTACCTTTAGGATTTCACAGGTCATTTTGAGAAATTTCGTTTCAAGACTACTCCTCACGGTTTAGGGCCCCTAAAATGCCAGGGCAGTATAGGAACCCCACAAATGACCCTATTTTAGAAAGAAGACACCCCAAGGTATTCCATTAGGAGTATGGTGAGTTCATAGAAGATTTTATTTTTTGTCAAAAGTTAGCGGAAAATGACACTTTGTGAAAAAACACAATTAAAATCAATTTCCGCTAACTTGTGACAAAAAATAAAATCTTCTATGAACTCGCCATACTACTAACGGAATACCTTGGGGTGTCTTCTTTCTAAAATGGGGTCATTTGTGGGGTTCCTATACTGCCCTGGCATTTTAGGGGCCCTAAACCGTGAGGAGTAGTCTTGAAACGAAATTTCTCAAAAATGACCTGTGAAATCCTAAAGGTACTCATTGGACTTTGGGCCCTTTAGCGCAGTTAGGGTGCAAAAAAGTGCCACACATGTGGTATCGCCATACTCGGGAGAAGTAGTACAATGTGTTTTGGGGTGTATTTTTACACATACCAATGCTGGGTGGGAGAAATACCTCTGTAAATGGACAATTGTGTGTAAAAAAAATCAAAAGATTTTACAGAGGTCATTTACAGAGGTATTTCTCCCACCCAGCATGGGTATGTGTAAAAATACACCCCAAAACACATTATACTACTTCTCCCGAGTACGGCGATACCACATGTGTGGCACTTTTTTGCACCCTAACTGCACTAAGGGGCCCAAAGTCCAATGAGTACCTTTAGGATTTCACAGGTCATTTTTGTTTCAAGACTACTCCTCGCGGTTTAGGGCCCCTAAAATGCCAGGGCAGTATAGGAACCCCACTAATGACCCCATTTTAGAAGGAAGACACCCCAAGGTATTCCGTTAGGAGTATGGTGAGTTCATAGAAGTTTTTATTTTTTTGTCACAAGTTAGCGGAAATTGATTTTAATAGTTTTTTTTCACAAAGTGTCATTTTCCGCTAACTTGTGACAAAAAATAAAATCTTCTATGAACTCACCATACTCCGTACGGAATACCTTTGGGTGTCTTCTTTCTAGAATGGGGTCATTTGTGGGGTTCCTATACTGCCCTGGCATTTTAGGGGCCCTAAACCGTGAGGAGTAGTCTTGAAACCAAATGTCGCAAAATGACCTGTGAAATCCTAAAGGTACTCATTGGACTTTGGGCCCCTTAGCGTACTTAGGGTGTAAAAAAGTGCCACACATGTGGTACCGCCGTACTCAGGAGAAGTAGTATAATGCGTTTTGGGGTGTATTTTTACACATACCCATGCTAAGTGGGAGAAATATCTCTGTAAATGACAATTGTTTGATTTTTTTTACACACAATTGTCCATTTACATAGAAATTTCTCCCACCCAGCATGGGTATGTGTAAAAATACACCCCAAAACACATTATACTACTTTTCCTGAGTACGGCGGTACCACATGTGTGACACTTTTTTGCAGCCTAGGTGCGCTAAGGGGCCCAACGTCCTATTCACAGGTCATTTTGAGGCATTTGTTTTCTAGACTACTCCTCGCGGTTTAGGGCCCCTAAAATGCCAGGGCAGTATAGGAACCCCACAAGTGACCCCATTTTAGAAAGAAGACACCCCAAGGTATTCTGTTAGGTGTATGACGAGTTCATAGAAGATTTTATTTTTTTGTCAAAAGTTAGCGGAAAGTGACACTTTGTGGAAAAAAACCAATAAAAATCAATTTCCGCTAACTTTTGACAAAAAATAAAATCTTCTATGAACTCGTCATACACCTAACAGAATACCTTGGGGTGTCTTTTTTTCTAAAATGGGGACACTTGTGGGGTTCCTATACCGCCCTGGCATTTTACGGGCCCAAAACCGTGAGTAGTCTGGAAACCAAATGTCTCAAAATGACTGTTCAGGGGTATAAGCATCTGCAAATTTTGATGACAGGTGGTCTATGAGGGGGCAAATTTTGTGGAACCGGTCATAAGCAGGGTGGCCTTTTAGATGACAGGTTGTATTGGGCCTGATCTGATGGATAGGAGTGCTAGGGGGGTGACAGGAGGTGATTGATGGGTGTCTCAGGGGGTGGTTAGAGGGGAAAATAGATGCAATCAATGCACTGGGGAGGTGATCGGAAGGGGGTCTGAGGGGGATCTGAGGGTTTGGCCGAGTGATCAGGAGCCCACACGGGGCAAATTAGGGCCTGATCTGATGGGTAGGTGTGCTAGGGGGTGACAGGAGGTGATTGATGGGTGTCTCAAGGTGTGATTAGAGGGGGGAATAGATGCAAGCAATGCACTGGCAAGGTGATCAGGGCTGGGGTCTGAGGGCATTCTGAGGGTGTGGGCGGGTGATTGAGTGCCCTAGGGGCAGATAGGGGTCTAATCTGATAGGTAGCAGTGACAGGGGGTGATTGATGGGTAATTAGTGGGTGTTTAGGGTAGAGAACACTGCACTTGGGAGGTGATCGGACGTCGGATCTGCGAGCGATCTATTGGTGTGGGTGGGTGATCAGATTGCCCGCAAGGGGCAGGTTAGGGGCTGATTGATGGGTGGCAGTGACAGCGGGTGATTGATGGGTGGCAGTGACAGGGGGTGATTGATGGGTGGCAGTGACAGGGGGTGATTGATGGGTGATTGATAGGTGATTGACAGGTGATTGACAGGTAATCAGTGGGTTATTACAGGGGAGAACAGATGTAAATATTGCACTGGCGAATTGATAAGGGGGGGTCTGAGGGTAATCTGAGCGTGTAGGCGGGTGATTGGGTGCCCGCAAGGGGCAGATTAGGGTCTGATCTGATGGGTAACAGTGACAGGTGGTGATAGGGGGTGATTGATGGGTGATTGATGGGTAATTAGTGGGTGTTTAGAGGAGAGTAAACGCTGCGCTTGGGTGGTGATCTGATGTCGGATCTGCGGGCGATCTATTGGTGTGGGTGGGTAATCAGATTGCCCGCAAGGGGCAGGTTAGGGACTGATTGTTGGGTGGCAGTGACAAGGGGTGACAGGGGGTGATTGATGGGTGATAGGTGATTGGCAGGTGATTGACAGGTGATCAGTGGGTTATTACAGGGAAGGATAGATGTAAATAATGCCCTGGTGAATTGATAAGGGGGGGGTCTGAGGGTAATCTGAGCGTGTAGGCGGGTGATTGGGTGCCCGCAAGGGGCAGATTAGGGTCTGATCTGATAGGTAACAGTGATAGGGGGTGATTGATGGGTGATTGATGGGTAATTAGTGGGTGTTTAGAGAAGATAACAGATGTAAACAATACATTTGGGAGGTAATCTGACGGCGGGTTTGCGGGCGATCTAATGGTGTGGGTGGGTGATCAGATTGCCCGCAAGGGGCAGGTTAGGGGCTGATTGATGGGTGGCAGTGACAGGGGGTGATTGATGGGTGATAGGTGATTGACAGGTGATCAGTGGGTTATTACAGGGAAGAACAGATGTAATGAATGCACTGGTGAATTGATAAGGGGGGGTCTGAGGGCAATCTGAGCGTGTGGGCGGGTGATTGGGTGCCCGCAAGGGGCAGATTAGGGTCTGATCTGATAGGTAAAAGTGACAGGTGGTGATAGGGGGTGATTGATGGTAATTAGTGTGTGTTTAGAGGAGAGAATAGATGTAAACAATGGATTTGGGAGGTGATCTGATGTCGGATCTGCGGGCGATCTATTGGTGTGGGGGGGTGATCAGATTGCCCGCAAGGGGCAGGTTAGGGGCTGATTGATGGGTGGCAGTGACAGGGGGTGATTGATGGGTGATTGACGGGTGATTGACAGGTGATTGACAGGTGATTGACAGGTGATCAGGGGGGATAGATGCATACAGTGCATGGGGGGGTCTGGGGGGGGGGGTCTGGGGTGAATCTGGGGGGTGGGGGGGTGATCAGGAGGGAGCAGGGGGCAGGGGGGGGTATAAAAAAAAATAGCGTTGACAGATAGTGACAGGGAGTGATTGATGGGTGATTAGGGGGGTGATTGGGTGCAAACAGGGGTCTGGGGGGTGGGCAGGGGGGGGTCTGATGGGTGCTGTGGGCGATCTGGGGCGGGGGGGGGGAGAAAATCAGTGTGCTTGGTGCAGACTAGGGTGGCTGCAGCCTGCCCTGGTGGTCCCTCGGACACTGGGACCACCAGGGCAGGAGGCAGCCTGTATAATACACTTTGTAAACATTACAAAGTGTATTATACACTTTGTATGCGGCGATCGTCGGGTTAACATCCCGCCGGCGCTTCCGTATGGCCGGCGGGATGTTGCGGAGAGTGAGCGGCGACAGGTGGAGGCGGAGGATCGCGTCACGGATGACGCGATCGCTCCGCCCATGCCCAAACAAGGACCGCCGCCATTTGTCAATACGGCGGTCCTTGCGGCGTCTGCTTCCCGGCCGCCATTTGTCTATACGGCGGTCGGGAAGTAGTTAAAGGGGAAAAAATCCTTCCTGACTGCAGGTGGCAGTCAGATAAATTCCTAGATCAACTCTTCTGGGAATTGACTAGTAATTATAGCCGTGGATGCCCTTCAATGCAGGTAAAGCATCCAAGCCTCATTTAAATGCAGATATTGAGTTTGTGGTAAAATATTCTACATTTTAAAGTGTACCAGAGCTGTAAGATGAAAAAGATTTTATACATACCTGGGGCTTCCTCCAGCCCCATTCGCTCCGATCGCTCCTACACCGCCGTCATCCTCTGGTGCCTGCAGCTTCGGGAACCGGGTCTCTGCACTTCCGTCAGTCGGAGCCAATCTGGTGTAAGAGAAGTGCATTCTCTACGTATCTCTCCAGAAGCCGCTGGAGAGATACGCAAAGAGCGCACTTCTCCTGCGTAGCTGGCCGCCAATGACGTCAGTGACAGGACCCGGTTCTCGAAGCTGCAGGCAGCGGAGAACGGCAGCGTGGGAGCGATCGGAGCAGATAGGGCTGGAGGAAGCCCCAGGTATGTACAAAATCTTGATCTTACAGCTCTGAGTCCCTTTAACCACTCTAAAGCTGGCCATACACTGGTCAATATGACCAACAGATTCCTTTTCTATCATTATCTAAACAAAGAGGAACCTATTTGATTGATCCCTCAAAAGGCTACACACAGATTTTCGATCCATTTAAGCATGCTTCCAGCACCCCCCCCCCCCCCCGCACAGTTTGGTATGGCTCACCTGTACACCGGACAGTCCTGGTGTCTACTCTCTGGTTGCTGTTCTTTACTGCCAAGTCCCTGGGTGCCCGTGTGATTTTAGAACAGAAACTAGGGGAAATGTGGCACATAACTTACTTGACCACTAGAAGTCTAGTTGGGTATCAAAACGGCGCCCACGCTCTACATCTCCAGCTAATAGCACTCTATTTGACCTGAGGAAGCGACTTGTGGTCGCGAAACGCGTTGTCTACCCATTGTGCTTTAATAAACCCAATTTTATGATCTATGTGTGTACGAGCCTTCATAACAGGTAAGACACACTATACTTACCTAGGAATTGGTCATATATGTCATAACGAGATTAAGGGCGCCTCCCACAGTGTTTTGATACCCAGTCTTACCCCACTAAGTGGGGTCATACTTACTGTAAGCTCTGTATTATAGTAGTATTTTTTGGGAGCAGCGACCGGACAAGGCCGAGTGGAGACGGTACTTCTCCACATGTTCTGATGGTGGTTGCCTGAATAGCAACCCAGAATTGTGAGTATAATTTTTTCTCCAGTAGATCATCTCACACAACGATAATACACGATATCGGGCTCCCGGTGTCCCTGTGTTTTTTATCTCTATAGTTTTCCTAGAAGTCTAGTGTTAGTTACGTCATACAGGTGCCCAGGGACTCGGCAGAGAAGAGAAAGAAAGCAGCCAGTGGGGAGAGAACACACCAGAACTGCATCTCGGACAGGTTAAAGTAGCTCTTGTTGCTGCATCACTCGTCGAAAATCAAATATCATCAATGGTGGGCTCCCCTGTCCTTTGTACAAGCCTAGGGTTAAAAAGCTCATCTGCCAAGCTTATGTATTACCCTGCGATGTATTTATAAATGTTGGTCACCCCTTAGGTGTCCTTGGGACCATCTCAGACCCCCACAGGAACGCCTACAATGCCCCCCTATCCCCACACCAGACACCACCACGTTTAACAACACACTGCAGATGTCTGAACATAAACTCCACTGAATCTGCTGTCCCTTCCTCCTTTTTCCATTGGACGGACTCTAGCAGCACAAGCATTGGCTAGTGGGAAACTGGTGCCCCTGCTTCTGGCCAGAATTTGATGACTGATGTGTGTTGCTGCCATGCCCGAGACCAGCTCTGACTCCTGGGATATTTATACAACGCCCTGGTATGCCGTGCAGGAGCTGCCACAGCAGTACTGTGCCTGTGAAATCTGGACAGTTGAGGGGTATGTGATGCAACCAACAAAGGTGGATTCTGCTATCTCTGTAACTTACATGCACTAATAAAAGTTCAAAAGAGCTTTGCTTTCTACTGTGGTGCTCTGTGCTGACAAATCTTGCATTACAGGGCCCGGAGTTGTTCTGACCAGCGCACACAGATACTCCCCGCAGAGGGAGTTGTCCCATATTCTGTGGATACATGTACAGGAGGCCTGACCTTATAAGTGAGATTAAGGCCGCGTAATCAATAATAGCTTTAAAGCTTCACCTTTATTCTATCTTCTTAAAAATCCATTGCAATAACAACTTTCTATCCAGCTATACAAAAATCCTCCACATAGGCATGGCACACCGATAGCCCAGGAGCGTATTCATATTGCATGGTGCCCTACTCCAACCATTGTGTGCAGGAACCTGGATCACCGCAGCTTTCCCTACATCAGCGGCCGTCATCTTCTAAATTAAAATATGTGCATCCTAATATAAAAATTAAACTTTTAACACGAACCTACAAAGTTCTCCACAATCTCTTCCCCCTGTGCATCTCCACACTAGTTTCCAGATACCAACCCAATTGCAACCTCAGCTCTGTATACAACCTCCTCTACCACCCTCTAGAATCACCTCCTCACATAAACGTATACAAGATTCCTCACATGCCTCAACCCTCTTGTGGATTTCCCTGCCACAACACATCCGTCACTCTCCAACCTGTGATATCTATAAACGCTGCCTCAAAGCTCACTTTTTCTGTCAAGCGTACGCTCTACCTTGGGCCATTTCCCCTTTAACCTTTGGCCAAAGTTGCACTCCTACCAGATAACCTAAAACACACAATGTCTACGTATGATCATTGTATACTAGCCTACCTCTTGTTACCCTTCATTCCTTTGATTGTAAGCTAGCAAGGGCAGGTCTATCTCACCCTTTGTGTCTTGGAATTTGTTACACATTTTATTCATGTTACTTTTGTCACTGTAATTAACAATTCTTCTTTATTTTGTACCGATTCTGTATTTTGTACAACTCTGTATTTTGTAGATTGGTGAATATTGGTGCATACTATTGTCTGTATTATGTACGCCATGTATGTTTCTTACTTTGTACAGCGCCATGGTATATATTGGCGCCTTATAAATGAATAATAATAATAAATAATAAGAAAGCTGATCAGAAGATATAGAAGTTGATGTTGTGCCATTTCATCAGCAGATGGGAACAGCTGTGGATACTGCATTGAAGAGCCAGTGAACATATAGCACCTAAAGGGCACTTCTATAAATGGCGGGATTTAGGATCTCAGAGTGGAAGAAGCCTGGAGCTCCAAACACTCCAGCCTCACGAGATAACAAGATGTCTCACTTAACCTTCCTCTCTGTTTCCTGTCACTGCATTAATCCCATATACAGGCAGTCCCCTGCTTACAAACCATACAAACAAAATTCTCTCTTATGACATATTTTTGTTGTTATATGCTACAGCATTGTATAAAATGCTGTAAGTAGTTTAAAGAGATACTGTAGTAAATGGATAAAATTGCTTTTTTTTTTATTTGTTTCTTTGTTTGTTTTTTACAGTATTCTTTTTTAATAATGTTTGCCTGTTGTAAATTTTTTCCCTTGATTTACATTCTAATATTCTTTAGTGCTGGCAAGGTGCATCGCTGAGGAATGGTTGGGTGTTGTGCCTGCTGGGCTGAATGGAAAAAAACACTGGGGCCCATATGCAGTTCAGTTTTTCTCCTGAGATTTCTCCTAGGAGATTATTTTCCTATTCTCTTTAAAATAACATTTTAGCATTTTACATTTTGAAAACAAGTACCCAAAAGTAGGCGAAAAGGTACTATCAAAATTATTTTGAGTATTTTCTCGCTTGCTGGTGGCTTAACCTCCTTAGCGGTAACCCCGTGCTATACACGGGGTAAGCCGCCGGAGGGTGCCGCTCAGGCCCTGCTGGGCCGATTTTCATAATTTTTTTTTTGCTGGACGCAGCTAGCACTTTGCTAGCTGCGCCAGCACTCTGATCGCCGCCGGCCCCCGCCCGATCGCCGCTATTTGCTGCGGCGCGCGCCCCCCCCCCCCCCCAGACCCCAGCGCTGCCTGGCCAATCAGTGCCAGGCAGCGCCGAGGGGTGGCCCGGGACTCCCAATGACGTCCCGACGTCAGTGACGTCGGTGACGTCATCCCGCCCCGTCGCCATGGCGACGGGGGAAGCCCTCCAGGAAATCCCGTTCTATGAACGGGATTTCCTGATCGGAGATCGCCGAAGGCGATCGAAGCGGGCGGGGGGATGCCGCTCAGCAGCGGCTATCATGTAGCGAGCCCTCGGCTCGCTACATGATTAAAAAAAATTTTTTTTAAAAAAAACTGCTGCGTTCCCTCCTGGCGGTATTTTTCATACCGCCAAGGAGGTTAAGGCATTTTATTGACTAGTTTGAAAATATCACCAAGAAGAAAACTCAAGAGAAAAAAAGTTAATTGCATATGGGCCATGGGGCCTTATTAAATTCACTGGGCCTGATGCAATTGTCAGACTCGCCAGCGTTACACGCTGGTGAGTCCGATAATCAGGCGACTATAAAGTCACCTGATCCAATTGCATTTAGCCCTAGGCAGGGTGCTAAAAGTACTTGCTTGGGCGATATTATCGCCCTGCAAGTTCCTTACACCCTATCCTATTGCATTTTGCATGCCTCCGGGAAGAGATGCTTCCCGGCAGAGATGAGCGTTAGCTTAGACCTGCAAAAAGCAGCTCTAAACATGCTAACGCACGTCATCGCCGCTGCATCTGGGGGTCTCCTTTAATAAGGAGACCCCCAGAGCTCCCCGCCGGCCGCTGCTCGTTTCCGCAACCCCCCACAAAGCTACAAAGTTAATTGTAAGCAATTTTCTTACCGCCACTTTACACCCGTCGGCCGACGCATCTCGCCGCAAGTCCCCGCTGTGTAATAACAGTGTATGAGTTACTGTAATTACACTCACTAAGAACAGAGTCCCGGCAAAGCATCTTTGAATCAGCCGCCGGGGCTCCCCATTGGTTTACAGGCTGGACCAATGAAAATGGCTCAGCCTGTGAATCAATGGGGAGCCCCGGCGGCTGATTCAAAGATGCTTTGCCGGGACTCTGTTATTAGTGAGTGTAATTACAGTAACTCATACACTGTAATTATACAGCGGGGACTTGAGGCAAGATGCGGCGGCTTATTAAAGGAGACCCCCAGATGCAGCGGCGGAAGATCGGCGGGTTGTGCGCATGTGTGGGGAACGAGGCTGTGGTGCTGATGGACAGCACCACAGGGTAAACCTCGCTCCGCATCGCCCGGTAATAGGGAGCATCGCCCAGGCTTTCGCCTGAGTAATGCTCCCTAACGATCGGCCATCGCACGAGTGAAACTGGCAATAGGATTTGCCGGTAATCCTTGTGCCATGGCAAGGTGATAAGTAGCTCCCATCTGCAAGCTACTTATCACCTGGAATAGCATCAGGCCCACTTTCTCTTAAGTTTTCTCCTAGGAGATATTTTTTCATCCATTGTTTGAAACAACTTTTCAATTCTCTGCAATTAAAAAAGTAGGTGAAAAAGTACTGTATTTTTTTGCTTGCTGGCAGCTATTTTCCCAAGCACAGATATTGTATTTGATTATTGGGCTAATTATCCACTTAAAGACGAACTTCAGCCTAAACAAACATACTGTCATTAAGTTACATTAGTTATGTTAATTAAAATAGATAAGTAATATAATCTCTTACCCACGCTGTTTTAGAAGAACAGGCAAATGTTTGATTTCATGATGGCAGCCATCTTTTTGGTTGAAAGGAAGTGACTGGGAGCATGAGGCACAGTTCCAACTGTCCTGTGTCCTGATCACCCCTCTCAGTTGCTAGGCAACGTGAATAACAACATAGGAAATCCCATCATGCTTTGCACAGCATCAGGGAAAAAAAGCTTGGGCAGTTTTCTTTGATGGGGTGGAGCTTAAGCTTTTGTGCGGCTAAAAATGGAACGGGTTAGCAAAGACACGTTTCATTTCAAATGGCTGGAGCAAAAGGCAGTCTTTATAAGCCATGCAATAAGTAACTGGATGCAGCTGGTGGAGTGAGCCTGCAAAATGTGCTCCTGAACCACCCGCAAGCCAGTTCAGGAACTGCAGGTCTTTCTCGACAGCATAAGGCCACCTGCTGATGGATGGCAGAAATCCAGGGCTGCTTAAAGTCCACAGAGCCCTCTGCTGGTGGCACAATGAAAGTCCAGGACAGTCCAAGTCAATACTGCCTCCAGCAGGCCAGAGAAGGCAGTATATAATTCCTAACAATCTGCTTTATTTGAATGTGAAGTCTAACAGGAATTTTTGTATTTACAGATAAGGCACACATTTTGTTTGTGCCTTTGTAGTTCTGCAAATATATTACATATATTTTCTTATTAATTATCCCTTGTGATATCCAGGATGTGATGCAAATTGTGCATTCTGTGCATATATAAGCCATGTATATGTATTATAAATCCATCCATCTAATAATCAATCTAATAATCCACTTCAGCTCTGCATTCATGTTATCACAAAGAGAAAAAGACACAGCGAGGCAGTATTCATCCTCCTATTGTGGTGATTGCAGGTCATTGAAATATTGAGCCTCAGATGATTGTCTAATGGTTGCGTGATTGACTATAATGTTCAAAGCGGAGAATGTCAAAAGCGTTTTAATCTTTGGCGGTTTGAAATTCCTTTCTTCGCAATGTTTAAGTGTAAGATCTATGCATGTATTAGCATGGCAATGAATCAAATAATAAGCCTTGCAACCTCAGGGGGCCTCCTCTATGCTTTTCATTTTTTTAGAACATAAACTTACATTATATTGGAAGAGGATATAAAATATTGAGGCATTTCTCCTTCAATCAGTGACATGTCCTAGCGGAACTCTGGTTTGGTCTTACATTGTTCCTTGTCTCCAGCAATCTAGGATGTCACGTTGTCACATTACTTCCATTGAAGCAGGCCTTTCCAAGAAACAAAGGAGGAAACCGTGTTTTGTATGACTGACGATCATTTCGTGGAATTTAAATTTGCATATACAAAGTTTTTGAGCAAGTTTCGCAACAATCATTATTGCGACTGATGTGCCGCGTTTTGTTGTGGGGATTGACTTTGTGCTCTAGCAGTCAATGGGCACTAGCTGGAAGGTGTATTGGAGCAGAGAATATTCCATATAGAGTGCCCAATTAGGGACTCACTCCAATTAATGGCATGAATATGCAGAAGTGTTTGGTACCCTTAATGTGCATTGGGTATACCTGTGGGAATCCATGGTTTTATCTTTTTAAATCTATAGTTTTTCAGCTTTGGCCATTGGGCATACAACACGCACTGATGTCTTCAAATAGAATCTTAACCTATAGGTAAAAGATAAGTCTTCGGAAGGGACACATAGGCATGTTCCCTGCCTCATTGCATGCTTCTGTGCCCCATCCCCCCCCCCCGGCGCTCTCTGCCTTCCCACCACCGCACTATATACCCTCCCCCCCAAAAAAATTGTCGACAATAATTGTAGCTAATCTCGAGGGGAAAGGAGGAGCGGGATTCCCTGCTCAAAATGCCTACGGGGGCGTTCTTGCATGCTTTCCACAGCTGCCATTTGGGCAGCTGTCTCTTCCTGGCCACGCCCACTGCCCTCCTCCGCCTCCCTGCACGCTGAGAGAGAATCTCTTTGCAGCCTCGTGACCCCAGAGGTCAGAAAAGTGAAACTTAGGAAAAGCAGGCTAAAGAAGAGACAGAGAGCGGCGGGGATGGTGGCCTTCCAGCCTCCCGGATCAGGTAGCATCGTTTTTTTTTTTTTATGCACCCACCTCGGGCTCTCTTTAAAAAAAACAACTAAACTCTATAAGACACAAAAGATAAATCTCATAAATACACTCATTCTGGGACCCCTTCATGCTATCTAGTCTATTTCTCTTCTCCTATATGCATCCAAACTACATCAGCACAATGTTTACAGATGACTAACCACATTTCTCAACTCCAACTTGCTGCTTTCTTTTCTGTCTGGCTTTCAAACCACACACCCCACATAAATGGCTGTCAGAAAGGTGGCCAATGACCTCTTCAGTGGCAATTCACAAGGCATCTCCTTTCTTTCGAGTTTTCCCATTATTTTGACACTGTCCTTCACTTTGTTCTTGACCCTGCATGCTATCGGTATTTATTATATATTATCCTTTCATCGTTTTTCCCTAATTATCTATTATCTAATTATTATCTAATTATTATATTATTGCAGAGGAAGGGCTTGAGGTCAGCTATACCAGCAATCCTCCTGGCGAACGTCCGCTCCCTCCCTAACAAGCTAGAGGAGCTGAGACTCCTGGGGGACAAGAGGGATCTCGGCAGCAACACCCCAGTCTTCTGTTTCACAGAGACATGGCTCCATGACAATATCCCGGATGGCGCCCTTCACCTCCCTGGCTACAACCTTATCCGAGCAGATCGCGACAGCACCCTCTCCGGGAAAAAGAAGGGGGGCGGCATCTGTTTCTACATTAGCCCCACTTGGTGCTCTAACACCTCTGTCCTGGCCAAAGAATGCTCACCAGAGCTTGAACTCCTACTGATTAACTGCAGGCCCTTTTACTCTCCTAGAGAGCTCTCATCCTATGTCCTGGTCGGTGTGTACATCCCACCTGATGCTGACGCCAAAATCGCCCTGCGCAATCTCAGCGACACTGTCACGAAATGGGAGGCCACCCTGCCAGACTCCTTGTTCATCGTCCTTGGGGATTTTAACTAGGCCAACCTCCGCCAAGAACTCCCACGCTTCAATCAACATATCACCTGCCCCACTAGGAATGCGAACACTCTCGACCACTGCTACACGGTCCTGAGGGACGCCTACAAAGCCACCCCATGGGCAGCACTAGGCGCATCCGACCACTGCCTCATCCACCTAATTCCCACCTACAGGAGGCGTCTTGAAACAGCAAAACCAGTCCTTAAATCAACCAAAGTGTGGTCAAGTGAGGCCAAGCATCAACTTCAGGCCTGCTTTGACTGCACGGACTGGAAGGCCCTGGAAGCACCAAACCTGGATGAGTGGGCGGACAACGTGAGCTCGTACATCAGGTTCTGTGAGGACTCCTGCATACCAACAAAAACCCACAAACTCTATCCAAACAACAAGCCATGGTTCTCCAAGAAACTTCGGCAACTGCGCAGAAGCAAGGAAGCCGCGCACAAGTCCGGGAACCAGGAGGAATACAGGAAGGCAAGAAACATGCTTGACAAGGAACTGAGAAGCGCAAAAAAGGGATTCGCAGACAAGCTGAAGGTGGACCTCTCCTCAAACAACTCCCAAGCTGTCTGGCGGGGACTAAAAGCTGCCACAAATTACAAGCCCCCCCCCCCCAAAGCGCACCTCCCAGCACTGAACTGGCGGAAAAACTCAGTGACTTCTACTGCAGGTTCGAGGAGAATGAGACTCCTGCGAGGCTCCCGGGACAACAGGCTACCCACTCTTCACTCAATACCGCAGTACCACCATGCCAAAACCTGCCTCCCCCGACCGTAAATGAATCGGACGTGGCGTGCCACCTGTCCAGGCTAAAGGCCAGGAAAGCCTCAGGACCTGATGGAGTGTCACCAGCCTGCCTGAAAGCATGCGCACAGCAGCTCGCTCCTATCCTTTCCTCCATCTTCAACAAGTCCCTCCAGTGTGGCATAGTACCGGCATACTTCAAGAGGTCCACCATCATCCCTGTTCCCAAAAAGCAGGGCGCGTCCGACCTCAATAATTTCAGGCCTGTCGCCCTCACATCGGTCATAATGAAAACTTTTGAAAAGGCAGTACTGCCCCTCCTGAAACACAAAACAGAAACCCAGCTAGACCCGTACCAATTTGCTTACAGGGCAAATAGGTCGACCGACGACGCCATTAACATCTGTCTGGAGCTTGTCAACAATCACCTTGACAAACCAAAATCATATGCCAGGGTTCTCCTCCTCGACTTCAGCTCGGCATTTAACACCATTAGCCCCCTGATACTACAGGAGAACCTGGCTGAGCTCGGGGTCCACCCCACACTCCAACTGTGGATCAATGACTTCCTTACAAACAGATCCCAAGTGGTAAAGCTGGGCGCCATCTCCTCGCAACCAAAGACCACCAACACAGGGGCCCCACAAGGCTGCGTCTTGTCACCATTCCTGTTCTCCCTTTACACGAACAATTGCAGATCCTCAGCAAGCTCTGTCAAGGTAATTAAATTTGCAGACGACACCACCATAGTCGGCCTGATCTCCAACAACGACGAGCAGGCATACCGCCACCAGGTGGACAGGATTTGCCACTGGTGCAAGGAGAACAAGCTGATCCTCAACAATGCAAAAATGGTGGAGATTATCATTGACTTTAGGAAACATGCCTCCACCCCACCTCCACTGCACATTGGTGGAACGGAGGTGGAGAAAGTGCCCTGTGTCCGCCTCCTCGGCACCACCATCTCCAACACCCTGAAGTGGAAGACAAACACTGTCTCCACCCAGAGGAAAGCCCAGCAGAGGCTTTACTTCCTCCGCCGACTGAAGAAGTTCGGCATGTCACGGAAACTCTTGGCGAACTTCTATACCGCAACCATCGAATCCGTCCTCTGTTCTTCCATCACTGTCTGGTATGCTGGCTCCAGCGAAAACGACAGACGCAAATTACAGAGGGTCATCAGGTCAGCGGAAAGAATCATCGGGGACACACTCCCTGCCCTAGACTCCCTCTATAATGCCAGACTACGCTCCAGAGCTCTGAAGATCGCCAAGGATCCCTCCCACCCTGGCCACCAGTTTTTCAACCAGCTCCCCTTGGGTCGGAGGTACCGGTCCATCTCCACAAAGACCACGAGACACAAAAACAGCTTCTTCCCCTCAGCTGTAATTTCACTAAACTCTATAAACTCTGCACATGCTCTGCCCCTATAGGCCCCCCATGTTGACTCCGTGCCTGCAAACACCATGGCAGATGTATTTGGTAAAGTATTATGTATGTTTTTGAGATGAAGTGTTGTCTACTATGTTCTATGCTCTGTTTGTCTCTTATGTTTCTATACATATGCCCTGTATTCATGTGCCAAGCCCAATTCCGGGCACGACCCAGTTGTGCTTGGCGAAATAAATGCAATTCTGATTCTGATTCTGATCTGACTTCTCATTCCAAATCTCTTTGAATGGTTTTCCTCTCCCACTTTTTTTCTGTGCCAGTGTTCCCCAAGGTTTAGTACTTGGACCTCTGCTTTTCACTCTTCACACCTATTCCTTTGGTAAACTTTTAATCGGGATTGGAATGTTGCCTTAAAGGGGTTCTTTCGCGAATGAGGAAAAAAATAAAAAGTGGTTTATGCATAAACTATTAAACATCTTTCTAAAATAGTATAAAAAGTTTTTTTTTTTAAATGAATGGTTTCATCAATACAACATGTAATGTAACACAGTGACGGATGACGGACTGAGAGGCTAATCCATTTGTTAGGGGTGTTTTTTTTCTTTACTTTCTTTCACAACCATAACTTTCAGTGGTATAACCCACTTCTAGCAGGAATCGTAGTTATAGCCCTAACAGCTTAGCTCTGCTGAGCTGTTCAATATGTGTTTACACTGTTGCTAGGCAACCAGAGGCCTGTGCAGAGACTCAAATTTGAAAAGAGTCATAAGCTGTTGAGAGAATCAGTCCCATCTACACCATATGATTCTTTGTCAGATTCGATTCAATTTGTTTTGATTCACTGATTTGATTTGATTCAATCTGACATGTCTGATTCATGATTCGATTCAATTTGATTCGAATTGAATCGAATCATGAATCAGACATGTCAAATTGAATCAAATCAAATCAATGAATCGAATCAAATTGTATCGAATCTGACAAAGAATCATATGGTGTAGATCGGACTGATTCTCCCAACAGCTTATGACTCTTTTCACATTCCAGTTTCTGCACAGGCCTTTGGTTGCCTAGCAACAATGTAAACACATATTGAACAGCTCAGCAAAGCTAAGCTGTTAAGCCCCGTCTACACCATAAGAGGTTGTAGCGATCAGGCGGCTCGATTAGCCGCCGGATCGCCTCCTGCGCGTACCCGCCGCGTCCCCGCTCGCCGCGCGTGCGCCACATTCGATTCCCCGCTCGTGCCCGCTCGTCCCCGCCGGCGCCGCTTATCTTCTGCTCGATTCCCTGCCATTGTCCCCTAGCGGGGAGCGAGCAGGGAATCGGCGGAAGCAAGATCCGTCCTGTCGGATCTTATCAATCGAGTCGCATCAGCAGCTCGATTGATAAGGATCATCGGAGCCTCATCTACCCGTGTAGATGAGGCTTAAGGGCTATAACTGCGATTCCTGCTAGAAGTGGGTTATACCACTGAAAACTACTTAGGCAGCAGTTATGGTTGTGAAAACCACCCCTAACAAATAGATTAGCCTCCCAGTCCATCATCCGTCACTGTGTTACATTAAATGTTGTATTATTGAAACCATTAATTTAAGAAAAAAACGTTTTACACTATTTTAGAAGGATGTTTAATAGCTTATGCATAAACCACTTTTTATTTTTTTCCTCATTCGCGAAATAACCGCTTTAAGTGAAATTTAAGCAGAGTCACAAAAGGACAGTGAGCTGAAAATGCATTTACACTAATCATTATAACTTTGGCTCTGGAAAATTAGGCTAAGTTCATGGTTTAGGTCCACTTCAAAGTGTTGCTTTATAAAAATATGAACAACCACTATGTCTATAGTTAAAGTTCCTCTCCCAACGCTACTTCCCTCATGATGAGAATCAGCGTCACTCTTTCTGTTGTATATTTCACATACATTATAAATATCTTTCTGAGATGATATTGAGAAGTGTAACATCTATGGAAGCTGCGGCTGCGGGCACGCAGGGTGTCTCCACAGCCGCCTCGCTTTCCTGCTCACAGACTTCACCCGTTTCTCTGGCGTCTAGTACGCCGAGGACGGGGTTGTCTATTGCTCATAGGATTGCTGTATCGCACGCGCGCTCGTGGAGACAGGACCTTTATGCAGGGAGGAGGCGCGTCAGACCGGCCGGTCGGCTGACGTCAGAGGAGACTCACGGCACTCCGGATTGCTTCAAAAGCCTTCAGTCTTCACTCGCAACCTGTCTGCTGTTGCAAATGCTCATGTGTTAGCGTTCAGACCTTAGATAGTATCCGGTGTGCTTTGATCTGGGAGGAAACCAGGGATTTCACACAAGACTAGGATTATTGTATTTTTGATATTCTGTGTATGACTTTGGCTATCCTCTGAACCTACTCTTGCTAATCGAACCTGTACTTCAGCCCATCTGACTCTGTTGCTGAACCTTGCCTGATATCTTACTACTCTCTTACCTGTCGATTTTGTACTGTACCTGCCCGCCTGTTACTGATCCTAGCCTGTCTGACCTCTCTACTCACCAGTGAGCCCTTGTCACTGGTGAGGTGCTCTTTAATAGTACCCACCAGCTCCTCTGATGAGGTTTAGCCAAACTATTCAGTTACTGTGTACAAATATTACCCACCAGCTCCTCTGGTGAGGTCTAGTTAAACTATTCAGTTACTGTTGTACCAAGCATATACACCTTGCTATTCTGCTAGCTATACTTGCATTATTGGTGATACTGCAGATCACCACATAATCAGGTATAGCGTCTGTATTATCGGTGATTCTGCAGATCACACATAATCAGACGTCTGTGTTGCTACACCAATCGTTATAAGAAGTCCCTGTAGTTAGTTAGTCCCAATTCACTTCTTCAACTATGTTTTCTCCTAGGAGATAATTCTTCATCTTCTGTTTAAAAAAAACGTTTGCCCTCTGCAATTGAAAAAGTACCAAAAAGTAAATGAAAAAAGTACTTTACAAATTATTCTGAGTATTTGCTTGCTTGCCTTGCTTGCTGGTTTCTTAAAACACATTTTATTTATAATGTAATAATGTCACAGAGGAGAAAATTAATTTGTATCTTATCTAAAAAATACGTTTTCAGCACTTAGCTATTGAAAAAATACTAAAAAGTAAGTAAAACATAAATATGTTCTTGCATGGTGGGAGCTTTAAAGGCATTTTATTGCTAAGGTTTGAAAATATCTCCTAGGAGAAAACTCAGGAGAAAAGTTAATAGGATATGGGCCAGAGACAGCAGAAAAACACACAATAAATTCCAACTACATTCTCTTTATTCAAAACAAACATTATTTTTGGATATGGTCCGTTTAAGGAAATTCCACCACTTTTGGTAATCTGCTCAGTTCATCAATAAACATTCCACAAATAAATGGCAAATATTATTTATCTTGCTTTATTTCTATGTGACATCACAATGGACCAAATACAAATGTATAAGAACACAATAGTATCCCTACTGGGTGATTACTATCTGAAATGGAACTTTTAGTATAACCATTAAAAAGCCCGAACTAGCACCAACAGGGAGAAATAATTGCTACCAATAGTAATGTGTATAAAACATATAGGTTACACTCTAAAGATTTTAGCCAGATAAATGCTTTATTCCACTTAACAAGATGCAAAATAAATGTGACCCTAAAAGAAACCCAACATGTTTCGCCTTATTAATTTAGTCTTCATCAGGGGATAGATAAGGTGCAAGGTGAAAAGTGCAAGTGCAATTATACAGTGCAATGCATATACAAACAACATTTCATACTGGTAACATCTTTGGCCAGAGCTACAGCCAAAATTTTTGCATTTTTGGTGCATATAAATCACAGTTATTTTACAGTGTTTTTAACACAACCAGATGGACGGGAGTCCATCTTCTGCTCTGTGCAAATAAGTATTCGTGTGGAAAGGTGGAGTTTTACCTGACTGCAAACAAAGTAGTGTTGCCACAGTTGCAAGGAAGTACAGTTTGAGATTGTTGTCAATTTTGGAAATTTTTAGCAGTCTGGAAAATATTATTATTATTATTTAGTATTTATATAGCACTGTCATCCTCCGCAGCGCTTTACAGATTATTTATTCTCTTGTCACAGAACTCTCTCTCAGAGGGGCTCACAATCTAGTCCCTACCATAGTCATAGGTCTATTTATGTATTGTGTAATGCAAGTATCGTAGTCTACGGATCATTTTTTAGGGAGAAGCCAATTAACTTAACTGTATGTTTTTGGGATGTGGGAGGAAACCAGAGTTCCCAAAGGAAACCCACACAGAGGAGAACATACAAACTCCTTGCAGATGCTGCCCTGGCTGGGATTCGAACCAGGGACCCATCGCTGCAGGGCGAGAGCGCTAACCACTACACTATCCACTAAATTAAAAGAGAATGATCATTTTTAATAACATTAAATTAGAAAAATACTTTTGCACCATTGCATTATGTTTATGACACTTTCATAACGAAAGTCGAATTTCCTTTAAAAGTCTACATTTTAGTTTTAGTAGTTTCGTATTACAAAATCTCGTTTTAAAAAAGACACATCGGTGCTAATATGCTCTTTTGTTGTTCTATTTTTCATGGCTAAAAATGATCCTTTTATCCCGCATATTCTATGTCCCATTAGGGAGCAAATCTGAGAGGTAGCTGGGCTGAATGATGCAAATCAAATCAAATAAATAATGAAATAAATAAAGCCACTTTTTTAAACTCTTGTAAGATTAGATCCATCATTGTCTAGCCAGTGAAAAATTGCTATTATCTCAGAAGGAACATCAATTTTCGCTGGGTAATTTATCACACAATACCCTTCCTCTAATGGTCAGACTATTATTTATTCTGGGAAATGCGACACTTTGTTCACAGGCTTTATGAACCACGAAAAAAAAGCATAACACTCGTATATAGAAGCATTTTTATATAAGCATTCTAAAAATCTTTCATTTAAAGGGACCATGAACAGTGGTAAAAAAAGCACATTTGGACTTACCTGGGATTTCCTTCAGCCTCCATAGCCCACGAGGTCCCTCAGCATCCTCTGGTTTCCCTTCGTGGTCTCTCTGGTGGCTTCGTTAACCCGGCGACTTCAGCTGAAATCAGGCATGTGCAGCTGGCCTGCACACCTGGCGCGTCACCGCGCTGGTTGCCGTAAGTGTCCTGTGCATGTGCACTTCTTAAAAGACTAAACTGCGCATGCACAGGACTCTTACGGCGAAGAGCACATGATCATGCCGGGTGTGCCACATTGGCTGAAGTTGCCGGGTTACCAGAGCTGCCAGCAGGACTACGGAGGGAACCCAGAGGACACCGAGGGACATCACAGGCCACAGGGGGCTAGAGGAAGTTCCAAGTAAGTCCAATTTTGCTTTTTTTAACCACTGTTCAGGGTCCCTTTAAACTTGGTCTTTTTTTTTCTTTAAAGAAGACCTGAACTGAAAATAAGCTTATGAGATAATTTAGGTTATAAACTTATTTGGTCATTTAGGTAGGTTTAATAACTATGGTAAATACAACAGTAGTAAAATAAAAGTCTGATATTTTATTTTCCGTTTGAATTTTAAGATTGGATTCTTAACAGCGGCCATCCCAGACTAATGTAAAATCTGCTTTATTCAGTTGTTGCAAAACACACAGAAGTAACTACTCTTTGAACTTTTCAGCACTAAAACGTTTTCAGCATGGTCTCCTCAGCCAAATAAAAGTGTTTTGCCCTCTAATTACTTTTCAGGGCATCATGCTAAATTTAACATGCTATTTGATTGCCTGATTTGTATTTAAAACAGAATTGGTGCCCTTGTACTAAAAAACTAAATGGGACTTCAGACAACTTCTAAGTAGGGGTAAAGGGTAGAGCACCACAGCGGGTAGGGGTGGGGGGTTAAGGTTAGGCACCACGGGGGGGGGGGGGGGGCTTTGTTTGGTGAGAGCAGAGGGAGTTTAGGTCATATTAAAGTATCAGTTAATATTACTGATATTTTACTATATGAATGAAGTAGTAGAATATCGGTAAATTAATAGATATTGTACTTTCGCCTATTTCCTGCGCCCTTCTCAATGAGCACCTTTATCAAATGTAAACCCAAACTCTTTGCTATTATGAAACAGAGGAAGAGTTAACAGAATAGTAAAACTTGTAATGTGGATGATTAAAAAATAAATCTTCAAAAATGTTATGATTTTCAGAGGGAGGATGTGTATAAAAAGGTGTATGAATCTGTGTCATTTGATAATGCCTGTAACTTTCAAACTCAGAAATATGCCTTGTAAATTCAAATTGGTTAAATCCTCCCCACTGCCAAAATGTATTTGTTGATATTAAAGAATTTTCTACCCACCTAAATGGTTGCTTGTTATTGAAAGCAGCAAGGGCTCCAACAAAGAAAAAAGAGAATGTGGGTTTACTGCTAATGTATCAAAGTCACATCATGGCCTATATGCAAATACATTTTTCACCTGACTTATCTCCTAGCAGATAATTTTCATCTTCTCTGTAAACAAAATTTTCAACATTTTACAATTAAAAAAGTACCCAATAGTTGGCGAAAAAGTGCTATCAAATTTATTTTGAGCATTTTCTTGCTTTCTGGTGGCTTAAAACGTATTTTCTGACACATTGTGAAAATATCACCTAGGAGAAATCTCAGGAGAAAAAGTGAATTGCATAAGGGCCCATGTGAGAGCTTCTTAACGCAAAGAAAACTAAAAACAAATAAACACTGAACTAGCATAACAATTTAGCAACTTAGCATATCTGCATCTACAAATACAAAAATTCACTTCTCAAGTCTAAAAAACACTTGAGTCTAAAAAAAGTCTTAGAGTGGAACTGAACTCTTTGCACAGCACACAATAAAACAATTTCTACAGCATTTATAATAAAATAATTTGGCAATTGTTAACAGCAGGGGTCTCAAACTCAATTTACCTGGGGGGCCGCAGGAGGCAAAGTCAGGATGATGCTGGGCCGCATAAGGGATTTCACTATCGCGATGCATCGCCGCCTCTGCCCGCCCCTCTCACTCTTCCTTCACAGAGAGGGGCGGGGAGAGGCGGCGATCTGTGCGGCGATTGACGTCAGGAGGGGCAGAGCTGAAGCTGAAAGCTCTGCCCCTTCCAGGAAATGCCGGTGGATTGCCCCCCGGGCTATTTGGGGGCTCTACAGCCCTCGTTTAGCGGCGGGGATGCGGCGGATTACTTGGGAGCACTGAAGTGAACTATAAGGAAGCTTATGCCGGCGAGGGCCACAAAATATTGTATCGAGGGCCGCAAATGGCCCGCGGGCCGCGAGTTTGAGACCCCTGGTTTACAGCAATGTTTGATAAATATTTTTATCTTTCAGATGTCCATGGACTATGGAAAATGGCAATTGCGATGGGCACCAGAGCAAATAATAATGGGGAAAGGGTAATCTCTGTTGGGCACAATTCTGTAACTCAATGTGATTCAGAAAGTATTCCAGGAAGCTAAGGCAAAAATGTAGAAAAAGAGACACTGAGAGCCCAATTTAGTGTAGTACATACTGGAATGTGGAAATGTAGAAGAGAACAAAGGTAATATACTCACAAACCAGGGTTACCTCCAAGGCAACCACTGCGTAGGCAGGTGAGGAGATAGTCCTGTCCATACTCAAGATTAAGAAGTCGCTCTCTGTAGATCGGAAAAAAGGGGGGATCCCCCTCCACCAAGGGTGGATGCAAAACTACGTAGTGAACAGAGGTGCCACAAGAATAAAAGCATTCTTTAAAATAGTTACAAGTGCTCGAAAGGCAGTGGTGGACTTACCTTCTATAAGCAGACACAAGAAACTGTCAATTATTTAAATATACAATTTATTGGCATATTCCACGATGCGTTTCGCAGACGTGACCCTGCTTCCTCAGGCAATAAAAGTAGGGGAGCATACAACAGTAATAGGTCCAGTAAACGCCAGGCGCCTCTGCGCAAAAATAGCACTCAGAAATTTAATCTAACATCAATGTACTAGAGGCCATATGAAATTCACTTTTTCTTCTGAGTTTTTACATAGTTACATAGTTATTTGGATTGGAAAAAGACATACGTCCATTGAGTTCAACTTAGGAGATTTCTCCTAGGAGATAATTTTTCATCTTTAATTTAGAATAACTTTTCAGCACTTTCAAATGGAAAAAGTACTATAAAATAGGTGAAAGTACTGTCAACATTATTTTGAGTATTTTTTTGTTGTTGCTGGTTATTTAAAAGGTATTTTATTCACAACATGTTTGAAAATATCACCTATGAGAAAACTAAGGAGAATAAGTTAATTGCATATGGCCCCAGGACCCTTATTCAATTCACTTTCTTCTAGGATTTCTCCTAGGAGATAATCCTCTTTTTTAAAATGTTTCTGCTTTTCAGTACTCTGCAATAAAAAAGAAATATCAACAAGTAGGGGGAAAAGTAATTTAAAATTGAAGATGAAGATTTTTTTCCTAGGAGAAAAAGTGAATTGAATAAGGGCCAAGGGGCCTGATACACAAAATTGCAGTAATACTGCCATGCACAGACAGTGCACAACAATATTACCATTACTTTCAGGCGCAAGTACCACGAGTTACGCTATTATCACAACCCGCGGTACTCCAAGTCTTCTCATCACTCCCGGACAAAGGAACAAGTGGGCCAGGACACAGAAACAGCAAGTTAGTGACTCTCATATAAGCCGAGGGGGTGACTTTTCAGTACATTTTTTGTTCTGAAAAAATTAGGCTCATACGTGAGTATATAAGGTAATGTTGAAAAACAGGAATACTTTCAAATATAATATTCCATGAATAGTTAGCATTAACAAATGAGTATGCACATGTTGACAATTAACTGAACTGAAGTACCTGTAGCAGACCACTGAGAACATCATATTGATGACCTTCGGGCGACGGTAGTATTGGAAAGCAGACACTTTCATTACCTTAGAAAAACATAATTATAGCTTTAAAACATTTTCATTAAAACCATTATTAATGGCTAAAGCAATGCCTGAAGATAAAAAACAAACAAAAAAAAAAAACATCTATACAAAATACATAACTGCAAAGCATTATTGCCTGGCATTTCCCGTCAATGTATTGCAGCCCATACAATACAATTTTATGGGGCTGTTCACATCTCTGCGTTGTAACAGATCACAATATTCTAACTCACTCCATGCAGGCTTTGAATTAACATGCATGGTATCAGGGCCGGCCTTAGGTTTCACAGCTCCCTGAGCGAAACCTGATTTTTGTGCCCCCTTTTATCCTCTTCACGCATGCGCGCACACACACACACTCACACACACAGGCCCATATGCAATTCACCTTTTCTCCTGAGATATCTCCTAGGACAGTGGTTAGAAACCTTTTTGACGTCGTGACACATCACGCCAAATGCTCAGATCTCTGTGACACGTCACATATGTATAATAGGAAAAATACTATTAATAACCACAAATGGATGGAAGTACATTATCCTGAATACACTTAAACATGAAGGCTAGAACCTTTCAGGAATATTAATAAAAACAATCAGTGGGACAGTTAGCCACCCCCCCCCCCCTCCCCCATTTAGAATGATAGCACAGCACCAACAATTTGCACCACACGTTATAGCCGCAGTGTGCCCCCGCCCAAAAAAAACACCCCGATCTCATGTGTAGGTGCCCTCAATATAGGTTGCCAAGCATAGGTGACCCCGGTATAGGAAGTCAGTTGAAGGTCTCCATCGCCCCCATAGGTAGCCAGGCGTAGGTGCCTCCAGAATAGGTAGCCATGTGTTGGTGCCCTCAGTAAAGGTAGCCAGCTATAGGTGCCCCCAGTATAGGAAATCAGGTGTAGGTGCTCTCAGTATAGGTAACCAGCTATTAGGCGCCCCCTTGGAAGCCGGCGCCCTGAGCGACCGCTCTGGTCGCACAGGTCAAAGGCCGGCTATGCATGGTATAATGTGCTCAGTTTCCATTGCAGTCCACACACATTATAATATGTGTTATGCAACACACGCATTATAATATGAATCCAGCCTGAGCAAATCAAAACCCCTAGTATCATTTAATTAGATAAGCAATTATATAAGCAAAGTTAGCTGCATTTCTTTTGAAAACTCCTATGTGGAGTTTTGCATTTCTTAACCAGTTCTGACTAAAGCCTAATTATGAAACATAAAGCAGCATGCTTTTCAACCTGTTGAGCTGGCCAATAAATGCAAAATGTTAAAATAAAGTTATTACCAAAGAACTATATGAAGCATAAAAAACAATCATAGTAGACAAGGGCCCATATGCAATTAACTTTCTCTCCTTGGTTTTCTCCTAGGTGATATTTTGCAAATTGTCAATAAAATACCTTCTAAAAAAAAAAAGTAGTCAGTTTAAACCTGACAGAACCAACAGGTTTTGGGCCAGTCCATCTCCACATGGGGGATTCTCAGGGCTTTCTTTGTTTTTAACAGTATTTCCTAAACAGCAGTTGCAAAGTCCAACTGACAAAATAGTGTGCAATTGAGTAGGGAGGTTGGCTGGTATTTTACTATTTTGGCAGTTAAACTGCTATTCAGGAAATGCTGTTGAAAAACAAAGAAAACCGTGAGAATCACCCATGAGGAGATGGACTAGCCCAAAACCTGTTGGTTCTGTCAGATTTTAACTGCCTCCTGTTTTGCGATAGTGGTCCTTTAAGCCACCAGCAAGCAAGAAAAGGTACTTATCCGTTAGCCTGGCGCATCCGGCAGGTGTCGCTGTTGTAGCTCATTTCAGTCATACTTTCATTCATACTAACTTTACGTAGTAGTGTCAATGTAACCGCTGTAGGTGGCGCTAATTGAATTTCTAGTTAGCGTAACAATACTGTGTTAATGTAAACGAATAAATGATGTTTGAAGTAAACTGTAGTTAATGGAAATAACATGAAGCCGGCGGCAGGGAATCCTGGTTGTTTGCTTGCGGCGAACGACTGTGGGGGGGACACGTGTGTCCCCCCCGGCTGGCAGTGTTCTATAGGAGAGAAGGGCAGAAAAGCGGCAGTTACATTGACACTACTACGTGAAGTAAGTATGAATGAAAGTATGAATGAAATTAGCTACAACAGCGCCACCTGCTGGATGCGCCCGGCTAACGGATAAGTACCCAAGAAAATATGCAAAATGATTTTGGTAGTACTTTCTAACCTACTCACCTACCAAGGACCCATATGCACCTCACTTTTTCTCCTGAGTTTTCACCTAGGTGATATTTTCATACCTTATCAATATAATGCCTTTTTTTTTTTTTTTTGTAAAATAAAGTTTTATTAAACTTTTCAGAGGAACAGTGTAAAAGTCAAAGTATATCAAATAGGGATGCTCGTTCAGATTCCACGGAAATGCAATTTTCGCATTTCCTATCGGAAATTCAATTTCCGCATCGGAATTCGGAAATCGGTAATACAAGTGCGGTAGGCGGATTTTCGCGGAAATTTCCACTGACTTAAACATTGATTTTCTCAAAAAGGTCTTTTTGAAAGATTTTTTTTCCTCTTGTGCCCACTCTTCTGCTTAACATGCCCTGAAAATTTGGTACATACAAACCAGCACCAATGGGGGCTTTGCTATTAACCTCTAAAGTTGGAGGCCATTGATTGTAATGTAAAATGCGAAAATCCACATTACCGATATGCTGTATGCTGCCGACTTTAGAGATTAATAGCAAAGCCCCAAAGGTGCTAGAAACACCAAATTTTGAGGGTTTGTTTAGCAGAAGAGAGGGAACAGGAGGAAAAAAATTCAAATAGACCTTGTAGTGTTTAACAAAACCGATGTTAAAATCTGTTGAAATTACCCCGAAAATCTGCATCGGAATGCGGAAATCGGTAGCGATAATCGGCAATGGCGGAATACGGATTTTCCGCGGAAGTGGGAATTGGTAATTCTGACCATCCCTATCAAAGACAACAGTGTTAATGAGAAAGAAAACAAAATAAAGCACCATAAATACAGTAGTTGGTACATCCACAGAAAGGTTCATGGCATTGCACATATGGCGTAAACAAAGATTTTTTTAACATCATATAAGTAAATCTGTCAATATAGACGTCTAACAGTGACACATATATTCAACCTGATTGAATGGTGCCTATGAGACACATAGAACATGGGGAACTCATCATTATAATATCACCAGATGATATTATAGAGAGAGGTAGCAAGTGGATGATGAGTAATCAATAGGGCACGTAAAAATGAGAGGTAAGAAAAAAGTGTAAAGATTAGTAGAGGAAGGAGAATAGGAAGAAAAGAAGGAGAGAAATATAAATGGTTGGGTGGCGCAATATAATGCTTTTTAAACCACCAGCAAGCAAAAAAATACTCAAAATATTTTTGCTAGTATCATATTTTGTTTTTTTATTTATACTTTTTTAGTTTAAAAGTGCAGAAAAAGTATTTTAACCACTTTATCCACCACTACAGTACATCTACGTCCTCTGTGACTTCATCTAAGCCACGAGTCAGTAGATATACGTCTTGTAGCAGAAGCAGTGCTGTGCAGGATTGGGCTTGCTCCTGTGCACATTTCTGGCACTATCTGATGCAGCACTTATTGGTGATCGGGAATATATGTTTCCTGAGCTAATGAGATAGATTTCATACTGAAAAATACATTCTGTAGCATCATTTCAGAATCAAATATCTTCACCATAAATTGTGACAGGAACATAATCTAAGATTTGTGCTAAGGGGTAAGAATAACCAAACCAAATTTGAGTTTTTATCTACAGTAGCACTTTTTATTTTTAAACTGGAATTGGTAAAACTGAGAAATAATGAGTTTTTTCCATTTTTCCCTTGTTTTCCCATTAAAATTCATAGAAAACGAAAGTGTTCGAGGGAAAAAATGGCATACAATGAAAGCCTAGTTTGTCTTGAAGAAAACAATATATATTTCATTTCTGTGTCATAAGTAGGGATAAAGTTACATAGTTACATAGTTACATAGTTACATAGTTATTTTGGCTGAAAAAAGACATACGTCCATCGAGTTCAACCAGTACAAAGTACAACTCCAGCCCGTCCCCCACATACCCCTGTTGATCCAGAGGAAGGCAAAAAAAAAACCACCAGGCATGGTCCAATTAGCCCCAAATGGGAAAAATTCCTTCCTGACTCCAGATGGCAATCAGATAAAATCCCTGGATCAACATCATTAGGCATAACCTAGTAATTGTAGCCATGGATGTCTTTCAACGCAAGGAAAGCATCTAAGCCCCCTTTAAATGCAGGTATAGAGTTTGCCATAACGACTTCCTGTGGCAATGCATTCCACATCTTAACCACTCTTACTGTAAAGAACCCTTTCCTAAATAAATGGCTAAAACGTTTTTCCTCCATGCGCAGCTCATGTCCTCTAGTCCTTTGAGAAGGCCTAGGGACAAAAAGCTCATCCGCCAAGCTATTATATTGCCCTCTAATGTATTTATACATGTTAATTAGATCTCCTCTAAGGCGTCTTTTCTCTAGACTAAAAAAAACCCAGTTTATCTAACCTTTCTTGGTAAGCGAGACCTTCCATCCCACGTATCACTTTTGTAGCTCGTCTCTGCACCTGCTCTAAAACTGCAATATCTTTTTTGTAATGTGGTGCCCAGAACTGAATTCCATATTCCAAATGTGGCCTTACTAGAGAGTTAAACAGGGGCAATATTATGCTAGCATCTCGAGTTTTTATTTCACTTTTAATGCATCCCAAAATTTTGTTCGCTTTAGCTGCAGCGGCTTGGCATTGAGTACGATTATTTAACTTGTTGTCGATGAGTACTCCTAAGTCCTTCTCCAAGTTTGATGTTCCCAACTGTATCCCATTTATTTTATATGGTGCTAGACCATTGGTACGACCAAAATGCATGACTTTACATTTGTCAACATTGAATTTCATCTGCCATGTATGTGCCCATATAGCCATCCTATCCAGATCCTGTTGCAATATGACACTATCTTCCTGAGAGTTGATGATTCTGCACAATTTTGTATCATCTGCAAAAATAGCAACATTGCTCACTACTGCATCTACTAGGTCATTAATAAATAAATTGAAGAGCACTGGACCCAGTACAGACCCCTGTGGGACCCCACTGCTAACAGTCTCCCTTTTTGAGTACGAATCATTGACCACAACTCTTTGTTTTCTGTCCATTAGCCAGTTCCCTATCCATGCACACAAACTCTTCCCCAGTCCTTGCATCCTCAACTTTTGCACCAGACTTCTGTGGGGAACAGTGTCGAAGGCCTTTGCAAAGTCCAAGTATATCACATCTACAGCATTCCCAATATCCATATTAGCATTCACTACCTCATAAAAGCTGAGCATGTTAGTCAAACAGGACCTGTCTTTAGTAAACCCATGTTGATGCTGAGAAATAAGATTATTTTCTACTATGAAGTCATGTATAGTATCTCTTAGTAACCCCTCAAATAGTTTGCATACAACTGATGTTAAGCTTACAGGTCTATAATTTCCTGGATCAGATTTTTTGCCCTTCTTAAATAATGGGAAAACGTGGGCTGTACGCCAATCCACTGGGACTCTGCTAGTTGCAAGAGAGTCACAAAAGATAAGATAAAGGGGCTTAGCTATAACTGAACTTAATTCTCTTAGGACCCGAGGATGCATGCCATCCGGGCCAGGTGCCTTGTCTATTTTTAATTTATTTAGTCTTGCCTTTACTTCTTCCTGCGTTAAGTATTTAATATTACAGTTAGAAGATTGAGACTCTTCTGCCTCTGTAATTTGCAACAGTGCTGTTTCCTTTGTGAAGACAGAAGCAAAGAAAGCATTTAATAACTCTGCCTTACCTTGGTTGTCCACCATTGAGTTCCCACCCTCATCCTTTAGGATTCCTATACAGTCAACCTTTCTTTTTTTAGAGTTGATGTACTTGTAAAACTTTTTTGGGTTAGATTTGATATCCCTAGCGATTTGATTTTCAGCTTCGATCCTTGCCAGCCTAATTTCTTTTTTACAATTTTTATTGCACTCCTTATAATTGCTTAGTGCAGCCTCAGTCCCCTCCTGTTTTAGGACCTTATAGGCATTCTTTTTCCTCTTCATTTTATCCCTAACCTTTCTATTCATCCATAGAGGCCTTTTTTTATTCCTAGACATTTTGTTTCCATATGGGATATACATACTACAATATTGATTGAGAATACGTTTAAAAGCTTGCCATTTCCCTTCAGTGTCGTCCCCTTGTAGTACATTATCCCAGTTCACCAAACTTAGTGCCTGCCTAATTTGATTGAACTTTGCTTTTCTAAAATTCATAGTTTTAGTGGTCCCGCTGCCCCGTGGCCTATCAGTCACCAGATCAAACGTTATCATGTTGTGATCACTATTTCCCAAATGTTCTTGAACCTGCACATTTGATACATTATCTGGTCTATTAGAAATGATCAGATCCAGTAACGCATTCCCCCTAGTTGGTTCCGTTACCATTTGAGTCAAGTAATTGTCCTGTAGTGCTGCAAGAAATCTGCTGCTTTTACCAGAATGGGTAGCCTCAATACCCCAGTCAATGTCTGGAAAGTTGAAGTCGCCCATAATTATGACCTCGTTTTTACTTGCAGCTTTTTCAATCTGCTGTAGTAATCGCAGTTCTGCAGCTTCATTAATAAGAGGTGGTCTGTAGCATACCCCAATAAGCAATTGGCAACTTTTATTTCCACCATGAATATTTACCCAAACGGACTCCACATCTTCGCAATCTTCCTCCATCTCATCGTTGAGGACAGCTGTAAAAGAATTCTTAACAAAGAGACAAACCCCTCCACCTTTTTTCCCTGTTCTATCCCTCCTAAACACATTGTATCCTTTTAAATTAGCTATCCAGTCATGGCTTTCATCCATCCATGTCTCGGTTATTCCCACAATGTCATAGCCTTTGTCATTCAGAATGAACTCTAGTTCGTCTATTTTATTTGCAAGGCTCCGAGCATTGGTTACCATGCACTTTATATTTTTACCAACACATTTACCAATTTTGTTTACCAAAGTTATTTCTGATTAAATAAGGACATAGCTAAACTGTCAAAACTGCTCTGGTCCATAAGTGGGAAAAAATGCGTATGGGCCACAGAGTTTAAAAAAAAGGTCCTATCAAAGGAATGAAAGATCCCACCCTATGTCAAAGTTATTGCCTCATTGCATTACTAAATGTAGATATCAAACTATACGCTAAAGCCCTGGCTAATAGGCCCTGGATAATTCTTAGCAAACTAATATACCCAGATCAAGCCGGGTTTGTCCCAGGCAGAGAAACTAGGGAAAACACAATATGCACTTTAGACCCGATTGACTGGGCCAGATCCCACTTGACCCTCACCCTTCCTTTATCAACTGATGCAGAAAAAACATTTGGTAGGATGCACTGGGACTTTAAAGAAGGGGTGTTACTGGAAATCTCAGTCCCCTCCTCCTTAGCGGTAATCCCGAGTCAGGCTCGGGGCGGAAATCCGCAGCTCAGAGAGGTAATCTCGTGCCTGAGTGAGTTGTATGCATGAACTGCTGCATATCTCTCTGTGGTATGTTTTTTCTTTTCTCGATTTTGGGGATTAAAGCTTGTGAAAAAATGAACGACTTTTAGACCCTAAATCTGGATATGACCATAATGCCAGGGAGGTTAAGCCCAGGAATGGATTAAAGAAGTTAACTTGATTCAAATTGGAGGACCTGACATGTTGCATATATAACAGACAGGAGGAATAAGATTCAAAAAATACCAGCCATTATGTATCACTCAGCAAAGGACGCTAAGCCCCTACTATGGCCTCAATTCACTAAGCTTATCTCCTGTCTTTAATAACTCTTCTAGAGTTGTTACCATGGTGATAAGGCATGTAGTATTCAGGAAACATTTTACCTCAGGGAAACCTAAATTTAACTCTTCTGTCTTTAAGTTAACTCTTCAATCCTTAAAATAACTCCAGAGTTAAAGACAGGCTGTTTATTAACTGCATGTGAAAATAACTACAGAGGAGGTAAATTAACTACAGAGGAGGTAAATTAACTACAGAGGAGGTAACTTAAGGAATGAAGAGAATAGAGAACTCTCTCTTATGTGGAGGTAAGTTTTCTCTTGCCTTATTATCTCCAGCATGATCTTAGTGAATTGAGGGCATTGTGTCCTTCCCTTTTTTTTCTTCTCTCTTTCCTCCTCACTACCTGATATTTTTTAAACGTGGCCCCGTGACGTATTTTGTTCGCTTCCAACTGACCCTGGCAATACATGGGTTATGCATGCAGTACCCTGCTCACTTTTATATGCCTTCTTAACCATCATGAGTGCCTGGGTTGAGAATGCGGGGGGCTCCACACTGTAATGACCACCATATACTTACTTAATATCTACATCATTATATGCTTATATAGATGAATGGTTCTATGCTTGTTTATTTCTTTTCTATGTATTTTCTAGCACATGAAACTACCATCAATTTATATTGTATTGTACCTTTCACAAGTGATTTGTTATATAGATTTCTGTGTATAGAATTCAAAAGTTTAGATAACTAAAGAAACTAAAAAAATGAAAAAGGCATGTGCCACGCTGCTGTTAATTTTCTCAAAGAGGAGCTGTCAGCCATACTATCTCAGAAAAGAAAACACATATATAAGTAGATAAATACTTGCTCTACTTACATAACATATGTATTGCATAGTGAAAAAGAGAAAATCCTTCTTAGGATTTTCCATTTTGACTGTGTCTTTCTTGAAGCCAATCTTGACATAATTTCCTCCCTTAGGCTGCGTTTCCACTTGTGCGGTGCGAATCGACGCGGTAAAAATGTGCATGCGGATTACGAATTTCGCATGCGGTTGCATGCGAATTTTCATGCGAATTCGCATGAATGACGCTGTATGCGAATTTAACCATGGCAGTGCCTGTGTGCTCTTCTATTTCATGAAAATTCGCATACACCCGCATAGCGGTATGCAGTATGTGAATTCTGATGGCTCTGCCATGCGAATTTTTCCCGCGGACGAAAACGCTCAGAAATCCTGACAAGTGGAAACAGTCCCATCCAATTGTATTGGCTGTGCGAATTCGCGATAGTGGCAAACGCATGCGAATTTGCGATAGTGGAAACGGGCCCTCCCTCTGTCTGTGTATCATTGCACGCCCTCCTCCCAGTCTTCAGACACTCCCACGCAGGTCTGCAGTTTAAAGTGCATTGTCTCAGCATGAGAAATACTGGCCAATCAGAGAGGAACAGAGGTGTGGCAGGGGAAAATGAGAGGGAAAGAGGCTTCAGCCAATCAGGCTGCATTAGTTACATCTGAGGGGAAAGTAAAGGAGACAAAAAGAAAACCCAGCATGCCCTGCAACTTCCTTTATTGCTCTTACCAAATAAGAGTAAGGGAAACTGGGGAATTATGTTTTATGGAGAAGGTAAGTAAAAGTGTTTTTTAACTTTTGGATTGCCTGGTTAGCATTCTTATTACTTGTTTACCAGATAAGAAAAAATAATTGATTTTTGTTTTTATGTCTGACAGTTTAAATAACCAGTTCAAATATAAATACAGACTTCTACTTACAAATAACTTGAGTTATAATTTTTCATACATCCAAAAATGTATAGTACTGTCTTTGCTATCACTCATTTTTGTTGTTTTAAGTTACAGTATTGCATAAACTGTTGTAAGTGAGTAACATTTTAAAACAAATTTTCGGTACACTTAATGTTCTAGTTCAGCCTGTAGTCTAACCGATAGGGTCACAATGTAGGTAAGATTTGTGTTTATTGTTCATGTTTATTATTAGAGTATCTACAATAAGGTTTTAAAAACTTTTTCAATGACTTGTATAGATCACTATAGCATCCCAGTGTTCTGTGCAAATTTCCCCTGGGTAAATACAAAAATATCCTGAATCATATCCTACCATCCTCTGATGGGGAACGAAATTCTAGCAAATATTGGTGTCTCTAAGGTTATCTAACTGGCATAAGCACTCAACAGGTAGTTGGCATAGCCCCTGGATCAGTGCTTTTAACCGACACACCACATCCAATAACCTTTGAACACCTATCCTAGATACCACCGTCACATAGAGCCTCGCTGAAGGCCAAGTAATAGCTAGCCAATGAACTTACTAAACTGACGGAGGGTAGGCAATTTTCCTTTCTCCAAACGATCAGCCTCTCCAGATAGTAAACATCAAAACCAGACACCTCGTCACCCTTATTTTATAATCCAAGAGTAAGGTAGGAGATATGATGAAGGATTTAAGCATCCACGAAGTAATTGTACAATCACTGCATCAAAACATTTATCACACAGGGGCATAGACTACTTCCCATTGTCTCAGCATAAGGTATGGACTAAATATATCTTACAAGTCACCATGTTATCGATTTCATATCATCTAATGATGCAACTGTTTTATAGTAAGTTTTGTAGATTATGATACAAATGCCTTCTTTGTATTGTTCTAAAAATTTCAATAAAAATTTAAATTGGAAACAAAAAAACATTTTAAAAGCACATTGAAAACAACCAAAAAACATAGTTTATGCATTATTATGTTTCCGAAAGTAAATCCTTTATTCACATTTCACCCCGTATAACACATGACTCAACTTACAAACACATTCAACTTACAAACAACCATACAGAACATAACCAGTTTGTAATCAGGGGACAGCCTGTATTAGGAAATCATTAAAAATAAATACAATAATAATAGTAACTAATATAGAGATAGTGAAGCAGTATGCATGTGTTGCTAAAGAATGCGACCATTTGCAACATCCACTCTTTAACTTAAATGTATACCATAACTATTAACTGGACTGCAGAAATGCGACTGGCTGCAGTTAAATCAAACTTGAACTGAAAATTAAAAGTAAAAAGAGTAGACATACACACGTCATACTTACCTCCCGTGTAGTCTACCTGTGTCCTGTTTATCCACTGTAATCGATGGAATTCTCAGTTTTCCATTTTAAAAATAGCAATGACCCCATAACAGCTTCCTGGTCAGCACACTTTTAAACTGTAATCTCGCCCGTTTGAGCCATAGGAAAACATGGACATTACCTTGCACATCAGTTGTCCTTTCAGTTATAACTGAAAGCAACTGATCTATAACTGACAGTAACTGATATCTTTCAGATCTGACAAAATCTTGTCAGAACTGGAAGGAGTCATTGTTAGAAGAAATTGCTGAGTATCTGTGAGGAACTAGCAGTGAGGTACGTAAGTATGTAATATTCATTTGCAGGTACATCAGGTGTTTATTTTAAATCATTTTACTCAGTTCAGGTTCCCTTTAATATTGTTGCATATGCAGCAAAAATACAAACTCAGCACTTAAAATTGAAGGTTTAGCTCATTTAATTCAAGAACTTGGAAAATTGCTTAGCATTTTGACAAGATCCATATAAACCTTCTACAGAACTGCAGAGTGACAATGGAAGGCCTTAAGGTCATGCCAGTGTTGTGTTTACATATATATTGCCTGTCGCCCAGAGGCAGTTTGACTTGGAGGTTACAGGATGCTTGACTGACATGCGTATTAGCACTTGAGATCATCATTATTATTATTATTATTTATTGTATTTATAAAGCACCAACATATTAAGCAGCGCTGGACAATAAATAGGGATACATACATTGCAACAAGGAGTGACAGACAGAGAGGTAGCAAACGGTTATACAACATAGCACAAGGTTATACATACAATCAGGGTATACAATGCGGTTTACAGAGACCCGGCAAAACAAGTACGAGTTAGTCCACGAGAAGGGTGTAATTGCTGGGGTAGTAAAATTAAGAAGGACACACTAAGGGAGGGGGGAGGCCCTGCCAAGGCTTACAATCTAAAGGGTGGGGGGGGACACATAAGGTAGGACTGTGGAAAGGGTGATTGACAGAGAGTTAGAGTGCGGTAGATGTTGTGGGGTAGGCTATTTTAAAGAAATGTGTTTTGAGGGCTTGCTTGAAGGTGTTGAAGGAAGGAGCGAGTCTGAGGGGGAGGGAAAGGGAGTTCCATAGGGTGGGGGCAGCTCTTGAGAAATCTCGTAAGCGTGCATGGGAATGAGAAATATGTGGGGAGGTCAGGTGGAGATCATTCAAGGGCGGAGGGGACGGGCAGGTATATATCTGTTGACGAACTCAGAAATGTAGGTTGGGCAGGTCTTGTGCACAGATTTGTAGGTAAGGCACAAAACCTTAAAATTGATCCTGAAGCTGATAGGGAGCCAGTGGAGGGCTTCGCAGAGGGGAGAAGTGGAAGCATAGTAGTGGGAAAGTCTGATGAGTCTAGCTGCTGCATTCATGACTGATTGAAGGGGTTCTATGCGTTTTAAGGGGAGGCCAGATAGTACGGCATTGCAGTAGTCAAGGCGGGAGATGAAGAGGGCATGGATGAGAAGCTTGGTAGTGTCTGGGGTCAGAAAGGGGCAGATTTTGGAGATGTTTTGAAGGTGGAAGTTGCAGGTTCTGGTAACATTTTGGATATGTTGGCTGAAGGAGAGGGCAGAGTCTAGGGTGACGCCCAGGCAGCGGGCCTGGGAGGTAGGGCGGATGGTAGTGCTGTTGATAGTGAAGTGAATATCTGGGAAGGGTGGTGCAGAGCGGGGTGTGGAAAATTATGAGTTCAGTTTTATTACAAATTTACGCATTGGAAAGGGAAATGTACGCATAGAAGACTTCCCAGTATAAGCATTTAAAGAGGAATTCATGCGGAACATTTTCTGCATACAGGCATCCGCATACACTACACTTCGCACTACATATTTTAACGCGTAGTCTACAAAATGCATACGAAGTGAATATTTGATTTCAAAGCCGTAGTTTGGCGAAGCGTAATTGCGTAAAACTATGAGTAGTTCCAGCGTAGCGAAGTTGGCTGACTACGACCATCCCTGTCTGAAATCACTGGCTAGAAACACCTCCTCCTTTTGCCCAGACTGAGCTCCCATAAGCCCTTGCTACATGGGTCTCAGAGTGCCTAGGCGCTGGAGGAGCTGTGGGCGAGGCTTGTTTAGTTTATAGGGAATTAGGGAATTAAAACCGTAAAAAAAAAAGTATTTGGCTTGATGAATGCCTATAAACTATATGTAAGGAACACAATTATGCAATGAGTAAAAGTTTATCTTGGATCCACCTTAAGTAGTCTTTTCAATTCCATATTACCAGTATATAGTATACATTGTATTAAAAAGCAACATACTTCTTGTTTGCACATTTCCTATAATAGCAATAGCATTACAGCTCTTCCCAAAAGTATGAAAAGCAATGATTGCAGCCATGGTGGCATTTTGTATAGAATCCTTCCTCATCATCAATGACACTTTGTGAATTGAGCCCAAAAGACAAAAGTTTGTGAAAAGTTGAGTGTGCTGGGGCCATAGCCTTTCATCATGTAGTTCAATCTGTCCTTACAAAGGGGTGAACCTTACCGGGGACTAAACAATTATTAGCATAATATGTAAATACCTGGAGTGAAATATGGTTGTGTGTGCCTCACTGACACCTTCTATAGCTATAAACTTTTCCCTGAATCATGGTATGGCGTGAGCATCCAGCTATTTATCATGCCGTACGTTTATATATCGCTGCTCTGCATTTCATAGGTATCATATATTATCCTTTAAAAGTTACATTACAAAGTACGCCACGTTGCCATTTATCACCGCAGTGGGGATGGAGAGTGCAGGAAATTAGCATGCCCATTTGTCACTGTGGCTGCAGACATTTCATGAATCTCCATTGTTTTACCCCAAAAAACTTCTGATCAAGGAAAATGTAGAGTTATAGTGAGCCGAGGGGGATGGTAGCTTCAGTATTGTATTAGTATGTATTTATACAGCGCTGTAATCTTCCATAGCGCTTTACAGAGTCCATATTCCTATGTAAACACAACATACAAACTTCATGCAGGTAGTGTATTGCGTAATATGTTGGCGCTTTTTAAATACAATAAATAAATAAATAAATAGAGATTTAAAGTGGAACTGTCGCAAAAATCTTAAAATTTGAAACACAGAGTAAAATGAGCCATACATTACTTTTCTCCTATGTTGCTGTTATTTAGGCATAACAGGGGGCGTTATGCATGGAGGAAAAAGAACACAGCAATCTAAGAAAGACACCTGCTACCTTCAGTAAAATATGGTGGTGGTTCCATCATGCTGCGGGGCTGTGTGGCCAGTGCAGGGACTGGGAATCTTGTCAAACTTGAGGGACGCATGGATTCCACTCAGTATCAGCAGATTCTGGAGACCAATGTCCAGGAATCAGTGACAAAGCTAAATCTGCGCCGGGGCTGGATCTTTCAACAAGACAACAACCCTAAACACTGCTCAAAGTCCACTAAGGCATTCATGCAGAGGAACAAGTACAACGTTCTGGAATGGCCATCTCAGTCCCCAGATCTGAATATAATTGAAAATCTGTGGTGTGAGTTAAAGAGAGCTGTCCATGCTCGGAAGCCATAAAACCTGAATGAACTAGAGATGTTTTGTAAAGAGGAATGGTCCAAAATACCTTCAACCAGAATCCAGACTCGCATTGGAAGCTACAGGAAGCGTTTCGAGGCTATAATTTCTGCAAAAGGAGGATCTACTAAATATTGATTTTATTTATTATTGCACACTTTCTGTAAATCCAATAAACTTAATTTCACTTCTCAAATATCACTGTGTGTGTCTTCTATATGATATCTTTAACTGACATTTTTTATCGTAACAATCAAAGATTTATACCTAAATTAATGTTCAGCGCTGCGTAATATGTTGGCGCTTTATAAATACAATAAATAAATAAATAAATACATTTATACAGGAAAATCATGAAGATTAACAAGGTTGCCCAAACTTTCGCACCCACTGTATATAAAATCAGATGTATGTATGTATGCATGTATGTATGTGTGTGTATGTGCCGCGATCACTCGAAAACGGCTTGCCTGATTCAAACAAAACTTGGTATACAGATCCCTTACTACCTGGGATGATATGTTCTGGGGGTCTCGTGTCCCCCCTGCACACCTGGGCGTAGCTACAGACAGCAAATCAGATTTCACCCATTCATGTCAATGGAAAAAATGGAAAAGGCTGTCATTCTCACAGTAATCAAGCCGGAGTCCCCACACTTGGCACAGTTGGTCACTTGGTGACCGAGGTTACAAATCCAAGAAAATTGGGCGGCCAATCAAATTTCAGCCATTCATTTTAAATGGGAACATGTAAACTGCAGTCATTCTTAGACTGTTAATCACAGGGTTCTCAAACTTGGCACACTTGGTCACTGGGTGACTAGCATTATTATTCAGGAAAGTTGGTGGAGCCTACAACCGCCAATCAAAATTCACCTATTGATTTTCAAGGAGAATATTTAAACTGCTGCCATTCTTACACTGTTAATGGCAGAGGCTTTAAACAGTCGGTCATTGGAGGACTGGGGTCCAAATTCACTAAAGGGGCAGGGGGCCACAAGCAACCAGATTTCTTCGCTGGGTAAACTGCTTCCATTCACACATTTTTGATGCCAGGAACCTTAAAGCTCACAAGCTCATTAAGTGACTGTGTGTCAAGGTTACAAAAAATGGGCAGAGCCAAAACCAAATTCCACTGGTAAAATATAAACTGCAGCCATTCTAAGGGCCTGTACACATTGCTGCGCTTGTGCTGCGTTTTTAAAATCGCATCCGATTTTTAAATCGCAAAGCCTTCATAAAAATAGAAAAATTGCATCGCACCAGTATGTAATTAAATTAAATTGCTGCCATTCTTAAACTGTTAATAGCAGATGCCTCAAACCTGGCACAGTTAGTCACTGGGTGACTGGGGTTCAAATTCAGAAAGGGGCGGAGCCACAAACAACCAATCAGATTTGATTAATTTCAATGGGAATATACAAATTATTGATACCAAGGACACCAAAGCTCATAATCTTGGTAATTGAGTGACTGTATGTCAAGGTTAGAAAAAGTGGGCGATGCCAACAACTACATTTTTTACATGGGAAAATATAAACTGCAACCATTCTTACACTGTTAATGGCAGGGTTCCCAAACTTGACACAGTTGGCCACTCTCAATTAATTAATATTTAGAGCCTACAACAGCCAATCAAAATTCACCTATTGATTTTTCAAGGGGAATATTTACATTGCTACGATTCTTACACTGTTAATGGCAGAGGCCTCAAACCTGATACAGTCAGTCATTGGGTGACTGGGGTACAAATTCACTAGAAGGGTGGAGCCACAAACAGCCAATCAGATTTGTTTGATTGATTTCAGCCATTCTGTTATTGGCAGGGTTCTCCAACTTGACACAGTTGGTCACTGGATGACTGGGATTAATATTCAGGAAAGTAGGTGGAGCCTACAACAGCCAATCAAAATTCATCTATTGATTTTCAAGGGGAATATTGAAACTGCTGCCATTCTTACACTGTTAATGGCAGAGGCCTCAAACCTGCTATAGTTGGTCATTAAGTGACTGGGGTTCAAATTCACTAAAGGGGCGGAGCCACATACAGCCAATCAGATTTCTTTGCTGGGTAAACTGCTTCCATTCACAGTCATTGATTGACTGTGTGTCAAGGTTACAAAAACTGGGAGGAGTCAAAAACAGATTTCCCTGGGAAATTGTAAACTGCAGCCCTTCTTCATTGTTAATGGCAGGGTTCTCAAACTTTTCACAGTTGGTTACTGAGTGACTGGGATTAATATTCAGAAGAGTGGGTGGAGCCTAACAAAGCCAATCAATATTCACCTGTTGATTTTCAAGGGGAATATTAAAATTGCTGCCCATTCTTGCACTGTTAATGGCACAAGCTTTAAAGGGAAGGTTCAGGGAACTCTTGCCTGCACAGTACAGCCCGGAGGACGTCCGATGACGTCAGCGCGCCCGCGTGGGACGCAGAAGAGCCCGGCCATGGAGCGCAGAAGAGCCCGACCTGGCAGCCGGCCTGGCCAGGTCGGGTCGGCCACCGAAGATGACCGGAAGCCTCTGGAGCGGCGGCGAGGGCACCTCCTGCCTGCCACGGGCTGTAGGAAGCCCCAGGTAAGTGGATAGGGATTTTTATTTTTTTCAAGAGTTCCCTGAACCTTCCCTTTAAACCTGGTACAGTTGGTCATTGGGTGATTAAAGGTGGCCACTAACGATCCAATTTCTAGCGAAAAATCGTTCGAGCGATCAGAAATTCTGATCGGACGAAAAATCTTTCACTACACCATCAACTAACCAATCATTGCTTCCTATCTATCATGACCACTAAGAAAATCCAAATTTTAGTTAGACGAAAATTCATTCAGGCGACATTTTTTTCACTCGTTCATAATCGATTGTGTCCACCAATGGAGATTATTTACAACCAATCCGATCAGAATTTCTGATCGCTCCAACGATTTTTCGCTAGAAATTGGACCGTTAGTGGCCAGCTTAAAGTTCAGATTCAGAAAAGGGGGCAGAGCCACAAACAGCCAATCAGATTTGTTTTTATTGATGCCAAGTCCTTGAAAGCTCACAAACTTGGTCATTGAGTAACTGTGTGTCCAGGTTACAAAAAGTGGGCAGAGCCAAAAACAAATTTCACTGGGAAAATATAAACTACAGGCCTTCTTACACTGTTAATGGCAGGGGTCTCAAACTTTACCCAGATGGTCACTGGGTGACTGAGATTAATATTCAGGGAAGTGAATGGAGCCTAAAATAGCCAATCAAAATTCACCTGTTGATTTTCAAGGGAAATATTTAAATTGCTGCAATTTTTACACTGTTAATAGCAGATGCCTCAAACCTGCTACAGTTGGTCATTGGGTGACCAAGGTTCAAGTGCTGGAGAGGGGCGGAGTCACAAACCGCCAATCTGATTTATTTACTTTCTATGGCAATATACAAATGATTGCTGCCAAAGCTTACAAACGTGGTCATTGAGTGTTTGTGTGTTACGGTTAGAAAAGGTGGGCAGAGTAGACACCAGCCAAATACATACCCGGGCAATGCCGGGTCATCAGCTAGTTCTTTATAAAAACATTCCTTGCAAAAGATTTATTCAAAGATGCTGGCCAGCCTCCCTGCTCGCTGTACACTTTTTTGGCAGTTGTATGGAGCTACTGCCATTCACTAAGTGCTTTTAAAAATAAAGAAAACCCTGAGAACTCCCCATGAGAAGATGGGCTGGTCCAAAATCTGTCGGTAATGTCAGACTTCTACTACTTACTGTAAGTGACAGCAACATAGGAGAAAAGTAATTTATGGCTCATTTTACTTTGGAAGAAACGTACTTCTTATTTGTATATTTTTACATGTATTTAAAATGTTAAGATTTTTGTGACAGTGGCCCTTTAACCACTTCCCAACCACAGTTTTTTTCCCCTCAAAAACCAGAGCAATTTTCATATCACGCTCCTTCCATTAATTCGCTAATAACATTATCGATATTAATTACATAGAAATGATCTATATATTGTTTTTTTCGCCACCAATAAGGCTTTCTTTGGGTGGTACTTTTTGCTAAGAATTATTTTATGTTACATACATTTTAAAGGGAATAATAAGACAAAAATGAAAAAAAGCTGTAACGATTGGTGTCAGCAAAACATATTTTCTGATTATTGGTGATCTGCAGTATCACCAATAATACAGATGCTATACCTGATTATGTGGTGATCTGCAGAATCACCAATAATGCTAGTATAGCCAGACACAGGACAACCAATGTGAGATAGTGTTTGGTGCAACAGTAATGAGGAAGAGGAGAGAAGAGAAGAGAAATGGAGACCGAGAGCCCAATATAGTGTAGTATATTATGTAAAGTTGAGGAAATATAAAACGTAAGTATCGTACTTACAAACCTGGGTTGCTCTAAGGCAACCACTGTATATGCAGGTGGGGAGATTAGGCCTGACCCCACTCAGGACTAAGATGTCGCTCTCTGTAGACAAAAGAAAGGAGGGTGTGTCACCCTTCCACCAAGGGTGGACAGCTTGATGCGTAAAAATACAGAGGCGCCAATAGGATAAAAATAGATAAAAGGTTTAAAATGGTTTAGGTGGCGGTGGTGGACCGTCCACACACAAACAGACCGAAATGCTGTTGATTGAAGAAAAAACAGTTGATTCACATACTCCTACATAAAAGTGCAACGCGTTTCATGGGCAACATCCCGCTTCATCAGGCAATGAATAACCGGAGTATCTCACAGCTCTGAGTCCAACGATAGCTTGGCACGAGGAAGAGGAGGTCTCCCGAGGAGCGGGTGACTCAGATAGTACTGCAGCCAATGATCACCCGAGGAGCAGGTGATTCAGACTGTACTGCAGCCAATGAATCTGGCTAAGTGTGGATCCCCAGCTCCAGCTGGTTCTAGCACACTTTGGGATCTGACTAGGGTCTGAGCGCTAACACGTTAGCATTCGCAACAGCAGACACGGAGCAACCGACAGACTAGTACTATATATACAGAGCTGCTCCGCAGCGCCGCCCCCATCACTCAGCCAATCCAAAGTACCGTTGGAGTCAGCTGACTTGGCAGATCAGCTGACTCCCCTTCTATTCGCATAAAGGTCCTGTCGGTAGCCCTCTATGTGCAATAGAAGGACCAGGCAGAGCACCAGCATGTAACTGCACGGCAGAGGCCGCCGGCTGATATGCGGAGATAGCCGCCATGCCGCTTGCCTCTGCGGCGGTATCTCCGCTATCCATTACAAAAGCATTATTTCTCAGTTTTTGGCCCTTATAGTTTTAAAATAAAACATGCTGCCGTAATTAAAAGCTACACATTTTATTTGCCCATTTGCCCATTTGTCCCGGTTATTGCAACCTCCAGTGGAAGCCGGAAGTCCGGCGAAACCGGTCGAGGACTCATGTGCTGTGTCCCGACCTCCGCTGTCCCTCCTCACGTGGACCTGCTTCAGCTCCTGATGCGGCCTCTGGATCTTACACGGCAAAGCACTTCTGTTTGAGCCTGCAAACAAACAATCCACCGCTCTTCTGGCACAGCAACCTTTGGAGCATGTAAGACAACCTTGTGAGACAACTGCTTTTGTTACATCTGCCTGTCGCCATTTTCTTGTCTGCTCATAAACAAGTGCATCTTGCTTCAGAGGCTGGATTGCTACCTGCATGTGCTTGTCATCAACATGGAGCTTTTGCCTTATTGACTATACCTGCATGGAACTGTGCTTGATGTGCTTTTTTGTGCTTCCTGCTGTCGTCGTTAATCAGGCTGTTGCTGTATAGACTCAAACTACACAGATGTATGATTATCTGACCCGTTGGGGTCGTGCTGCTCCTTGATATGGAAGCATATTAATGGAATATGCTGGAGGACTGCCGAATCTATTTCCAATAAGTGTTTGAGTCTGGCTGATCATTCGGATCTTTTCAAGCTCTTTTGTCTTCATTAAAGCATGCGCATAATAACTCTTATCCTTCAAATCAGTGACACTTTTTCAGCTGAACTGACAACTCACAGGGGGCCCCACAAGCTCATATATGCGTTTTCTATATATACCATCTAAAACATAGATCTAATAGTGGGTCTGCTGCGGGGGTTCGAGGGTCCAGGTTGGGGGTACTGGTGGGGGTGCGGGGTGGGCACATTGTAATGTGTTTTATTGTTCTATATTTTTTGGATTAATAAAGTAAAATGTGTTTGATACAGTAACTAATTGTTTGGGATTTGTATCTAATCGGGCCATACCCACTTTTTCCTATCTCATTGTTTTTTGATTTAAAATATTTCCCTAGGTCAATGCATGGCGCCAATATTTTATCTGGAAATAAAGGTGCATTTTTTTAGTGTAGTGATTTCTAATTATATATATCTAATTAAAATCCTTTATTTGCAAAATTAACAGTAATATTCCTTCCTGACATTAACATATTAAAAAGTCTATAAGTTAACAATTTTTTTTAATCATTATTATTATTTTTAAATTGTCTTTTAATTTTTTTTTATAAGTGTTTTATTTGAGTAACTATTTAGGGTAGGAATGTAATAAGTTAAAATGTAATAAGATGTATGTATAACTATATATAAAGTGTATGTGGGTGTATGTGTGTGTATGTTTGAGTGCATTTTACTTTTTGGCCACAAGCTGGCACTGCACTTAACTTCAGAGTACGTAAACAGTACTCGGAAGTAGTTAGTGTATCTGTTTACGTGAATGAAATGCCGGCGTCAGTGTGATGCTGGCTTTTCATTCATCGCGGGGACAGTGATCGGGACGGGAACAAGCTGTTCCCAGTCCCTGGTCAACTTAGCGGCAGAACTGCAGCGGAAATGAGCAGCGGCAGTGCTGCGATTCTGAGCGGCGAGGTAAACAACGCGGGTACGTGTATTTACACCCCTGGTTGTGAAGCAGTGTGCAGGGGGGAGTAAACACATGATCCGGCGGTGGTGAAGGGGTTAAACCTGTGACTCTAAGGCTACAAGGCAAGAGTGGTATCCACTAGAAAACTTTTTTATATTATCAGTGATACCCGACAGATCTAGGAGTTACAAATATAGAATATCTAGTTAAAGTGACACTTATGATATAGTTAATTCAGAATCAAACTTTATTTCACCAAGTACTCTGTATGTACACGGAACTGTTTGTGAGTTTACATGGCTTTGGCAACACCTCAGGATACAGCAACAGCACAATTAAAAGAATTGTATGTGTAGTACAGATAATTAGTAGAACATTAGCAACAAAGGAAAGAGTTTCATATTTATATTTTCAGTTATATAGCTCTTTTTTTTATAACATTGCATCTTATTGTCATATTGGCAGTTTAGAAACCACACTTTTATTTTAAGCTGTAAAACAGAGCAGAGGTAATGGCTCTTTTAACTTTCCTGTAGTAAAACCTTATATCAAGCTTTCTCTCAGCTGTCTTGACTGTAGAAAACAGGACTGAGCTCATAGTTCAGAGAAGCTCTTTTGCATAGATTACAACTAAAGTGTTTTAACTCTTCCTGTACTGGAAAACAACAAGAGACTTTTCTTTGGTGCTAGTGTTCTATTTGTTATCTGTACTACATATACAATTCATTATATCATAAATGTATTTTCACTTCAAATTTTCTTTAAATGGCAAAGCAGGGTGGGTAGTATCTATGCAGAGCTTCTATGTTCTGCCCTTTTTTTCTGTGGGTTTTCCTGGGCATCTCATTTTTTTCCTACACCACCAATACATCCTGGGAGGCTAGTTGACTAGACTGAGGAAGGTATGTAAGATTGTGAGCCCGGATGATGGCCAGTAAGTGATGTGAATAGTTTAAGCACTCTAGAATGCAAAGCTCTGGTCCTTTAACCTCCCTGGCAGTAACCCTGAGCTAAGCTCTGGGAGGTCATCTGCACGCTTCCGTGCTGCCGCCCATTAGCCCGGAGATCAATGAATGGGAATGCAGTTCAGTTCAGTTAAGTCCCCATTAGAAAGACAAATGGCTTTTATGAGAAGCCAAAAATAATTCCTAGCAAAATGTACCACCCAAAGAAAGCCTAATTGGTGGCGGAAAAAACAAGATATAGATCAATTCATTGTTATAAGTAGTGATAAAGTTATTGGTGAATGAATGGGAGGTAAAAATTGCTCGGATGCATAAGGTAAAAAAACACTGAAGGCTGAAGTGGTTAAACTGCTGTAAGATACCTGAAGCACTGCATAATACTATAATGTCTTATAGCTTCTATTGGTTCCTCCTTGTTTTAACCTTCCTGGCGGTAACTCCGAATGTAGGAGGATTTCTCAGGCCCTGCTGGGCCGATGTGCATAATTTTTTTTTGCTACACGCAGCTAGCACTATGCTAGCTGCTTGTGCACTCCAGCCGCTACCTGCCGCGTGCCCCCCCCCCCCCCCGACCCCATGCGCTGCCTGGCCAATCAGTGCCAGGCAGCGCTGAGGGGTGGACCGGGACTCCCTTTGACGTCACGAAGTCGGTGACGTCATCCCTAAATCTGTTCAGAACGGGATTCCCGAATGGGCTTTATCGCCGGAGGCGATCGAGGTGGGTGGAGGGATGCCGATTTAAAAAAAAAAGAAAACTGTTGCGCTGCCCCCTGGCGGTTTTTAATAGACCGCCAGGAGGGTTAAGGTGTCCCTTGAAGCCAAAGTGCCCCTGGGGGTACTTACCTCAGGAAAAGGAAGCCTCTGGATCCTAGAGAGGCTTTCCTCGTCCTCCTCCGCAGGAGACGTACCCCAGCGCTTGGATCACCGAAAAGAGCTTGTGCAGGCACACTAGCACCGCCCCCGTGCTTCTGCACAGGTGTGAGCGGCTTCAACAGTAGCATGGACCCTATGGGGCTCAGCTATTTTGGCCAGAGCCTGAGTGGGACAGTGCTAGTACACATGCACAGGGAGGCCACTCTTCAGGGTCCTAGCCTTGAAACGGGCTGACATGAGAATGGGGGAGCTTCTTTCAGATCTAGAGGCTTCCCTCTCGCGAGGTAAGTATCTGTTTTTTTCCATTACTTTTTCTAACTTTCATCTTTGTGATAATAAAACTGTCCAAAAATCAGAGTGAATTAAGATATTTGTTGCCTCCCGTTCCGCCCCCAAATTTTGATTCCCCATTTGGAGTGACATTGACAGACATTCAAACTGGAAAGCTTGTCATTCTTTGTAAGTGATTATTATTCTGCCAATATAGGCACTGAGTTAAATGCATCCTATAAAAGATGATATCTATTTTCTCCCAGATTAACAGTAATTAATAGCGGGGAGGAAGTCACCTTGCACAAATTAGCAGCGCATTAGATGTAGCGTCTCACAATTCAGCATGATGGATCGCGGGCTAATTGGGAAGGAATGCATGTCTGATGTGTCAATATATCGGCTCTCAGCTTAATCAGAAATGAGTATGGAGCCAAGATCCCGGCAAGTGTAACGGAAGAATTCTGATGATAGATGCTGCTGATGCAGGCGAGGATGGAAGAGAGGATGGAACAGAGGATGGAAGAGAGGATGGAAGAGAGGATGGGTCAGAAAGAATTGCACTGAAGAATTCAGGAAGGAAAGAGGAAGCAAGAAAGGAAAGTATACAGACAGTACATACATACCGTATTTGCCTCTGTATAAGATGCTCTAGAACAGTGTTTCTCAACATTTTATCGGTGTGTACCCCTTTTAAAGCCTTGTACTCACCAAGTACCCCCTAGCATAGTAACCATTATCACAAGTACCCCTTGACAAATATATATTTAATCGTAGTACATTATAATTGGTTCTAAACTATTTCCAAGCCTTTACTATTGCTTTTATTTAGCTAAAATACTAATTTGTGGTTGGGGTTAAATACGATTTATCATTTTCTAAAACTCTAAATTTGTCATTCTTGGCTAAGTATATCAAGCCTGAGTACCCCCTGGAACCATTAGAAGTACCCCCTGGGGTACGCGTACCACACGTTGAGAACCTAGGCTCTAGAATATAAGAGGCACCTCAGTTTAGAGGGCAAAAGCCAAGGAAAAAATATATACTAAACCTGGCGCATCCATATTCCAGGAGTGTCTTGTAGATGTTCTTCCCCAATTATTGTGTCCCCTATGTGCTACCTTCTGTCCCTAGTGTGTGCCGCTTCTGTCCCCAGTGTGTCCCCTTCTGTCCCCAGCGTGTCCCCTTCTGTCCTCAGTGTGTCCCCTTCTATCTTCAATGTGTCCCCTTCTTTCCCCAGTGTGTCCTCTTCTTTCCCCAGTGTGCCGCCTTCTTTCTCCAGTGTGTCCCCTTCTGTCCCCATGTGTCCCCATCTGTTCCCATCTGTCTCCAGTGTGTCCCTTTTTGTCCCCAATGTGCCCCCTTCTGTCCCCAGTGTGTCCCCTTCTGTCCCCAATGTGCCCCCTTCTGTCCCCAGTGTGTGCCTCTTCTGTCCCCAGTGTGTCACCTTCTGTCCCCAGTGTGTCCCCCATGTGTCCCCTGCTGTCCCCAGCGTGTCCCCTTCTATCTTCAGTGTGTCCCCTTCTGTCCCCAGTGTGTCCTCTTCTTTCCCCAGTGTGTCCCCTTCTGTCCTCCATTTGTCCCCTTCTGTCCCCATGTGTCCCCATCTGTGCCCATTTGTCTCCAGTGTGTCCCCTTCTGCCTCCCATGTGTCCCCAATATGTCACCTTCTGCCCCCAGTGTGTTCCCATATACCCTCCCCCCCCCCAAGTGTCTCATGCTCCAATGCAGGGAATCCCCCAAAAAGTGCATCTTATACAGCGGAAAATACAATATATATATATATATATATATATATATATATATATATATATATATATATATATATTAGTATTAGTATTTAAATAGCACCGACATCTTCCACAGCACTGTATAAAGTATATTGTCTTGTCACTTACAGTAACTGCCCCTCAAAGAGGCACACAACCTAGTTCCTACCCTAGTCATATGTCTATGTATGTCTTGTGTAGTGTATGTATTGTAGTCTTGGGCCAATTTTATGGAGAAACCATTTACCTTCTCTTTAGGTAGCAAAGGTGTCCTCTCAGTATAATAATAATAATCCTAACTTTTGTATAGTGCTCTTCTCCTGTTGGACTCAAAGCGCTCAAGAGCTGCATCCACTAAGGGCATGCTCAAGGGGCCACCCTGCAGTGTTAGGGAGTCTTGCCCAAGGTCTTCTTACTGAATAGGTACTGACCTTGGCCTCCCATGTCAAAGGAAGAGCCCTTACACTATCCAGCCACTATAGTATAGATAGCCACCCCAGTATTGGTAGCCAAGAGTGCCCCCCACCCATTGGGGCATTACAGTCAGTGGGGGTATGTAGTTTCCTTCTGGCTCCACCACATCCCCAATCCTCACACATCTGCAGATTAGCAGTGACTCCAAAAGAGGAGAGCAATATAGGATAACTAATTAGATGTTATAAAACTCCTGCATGGCTGAGAAACACTTCTGAATGTAGGTGACAGAAAGTTCAGAAGTTCAAAATTTGTCTGTATGGGAGCTTCATAAACATTAAAAACACTATGGTACTTCGTTAAGACAGTCAAGACTTAAAGTGCACATGAGACGAAAGTCATCTCAGGTTTTATAGGCACCTGAGGCTTCCTTCAGCCCCCTTGAGGCCGATCGGTCCTTCACCATCTCCCTGGCCCGCTCCTGTCCCCTGCTGGATGGCCTGATACTCTGGGTGAGTCATGCTTCATCGCACATGTGTGGCACGCCCCTTTGCACTCGTGCCCCTCTGCGCAGGCACAGAATGCTCCCAGCCATTGGGAGTGCGACGAGGATGTGCCAGTGGCCAAGCTCGCATGCACAATGAGGCCAGAGTACCAGGCCATCCAGCAGGGGACAGGAGCGGCCTAAGGAGACAGTGAGGGGCCTCAAGGGGGCTGGAAGAAACCCCAGGTGAGTATAGAACCTTAGATGAGTTTCGTCTTAGGTTCCCTTTAAACTTCGATTTTTAACCTGTAAAATTATTTAAAATAAGACAATAACATAAAGTAAAAAACAAGATAATTCAACAAAAAATTATTGGTGAAAAAAGTTTAAAAGCAGTAAACAGAAATATTATTGCCCCATCCCAAGAACCAGCTATCTCTGTGGCTTGTCCTCCCCCCTCCAAGCAATCATATTCCTTCCTCCTGTGACCAGACCATCTCCCGTGTTCTTCAGACAATGTGGGCGGTAAAAGCTGATTTATATTGTCTTTGTTGCGGTAGGGAATAGCGGTGGTGGGGTTATCTCCAGACCTTTTGCTTTCTGGACAGAGACCAGCTTCAAATAAACATCACAGTTTTCCAGGTAGTAATTGCTCTATGGCACGCTAACCCATCAGGAATGACATAATGACTGCAATAGCCGCAGAAATAAATGTCAGATTATGAGGGACTACATATGGTTTATTCATTTATTGACATTTACCAGTTAACCTCACAGCAATTTACAGAGATTTCTAATTAGTTTTAATAACATCATTTTCTGTGAAATGCTATATTATAATGTTCTGCTTCTACATCAGAATCATTCACGGATGACCAATTTCTCCAAACGCCTCTGCATCGGTCTAGCGGGACATTTACTACGTTGCTGTAAAGTTGTCAAAGGAGATCTGTTGCATAGTATCTTTATTTTTTTAGTGGGCGCGCAGTTATTTTATAATAAAAATGGTACAGTTGGTGCTAGCAATGCACAACTAGCAGCCAGGACTGGAGATTAGATTGCTTCACACGGTATTGGTTTCGCAGAGAAATTGCAGTTTTGTCTGGGAAAAAATTCAAACAGAATGTAGAATTTTGCTTAGATGTGCAAATAGTGCTAAAATATTTTTTTTAAAAGTGACTGTGAAGAGACATATAGCATAATGAGAAAAAAGATGGGTATGTATTGTCCCAGTCCTGCATAGAACTAGCCTGTATTTCTTTTTCTTTCTCACTATAAACATTAAAGGATACCTTAGTGCAACATAAAATGTTAAACTCCCGGCTGCAGGTGATCAAAAAAGGATGCGCATAGCAGGGCAGTGCCTGCACAGTCAGTCCTGACCACCCCAACCAGGAAGTAAATTCGGGGGGTAAATAGGCTGTACTGGAGGGGAACGGAGGAGAACGGGGGTCTGCGGAAAGCATGAGGAGAGTCTACTAAACATGGCTGCTCCCCCGTGTCTAATTTTATTTTGCACTAAGGTATCCTTTAAGAATACAGGGACCCTTTTTAATTCATTTTTTATTTTAAGTTTTCTCCTAGGAGATACTTTTTCATATTCTCATTAACATAAATTTTTAGCACTCTGCAACTGAAATTGATTTATAAAGTGCCAACACATTCCGTGGCGCTGTACAAAGTAAGAAACAAACAATGGGTTGCAAATAATAAAGACAATGGTGTCCACCAATCTAAAAAATACAGAATTGGTCCAAAATACAGAGTAGGTAATTACAGTGCAAAAAATAACATGATTTATAAAACGTATAACAAATTCCAAGACACAAAAGTGTGAAAGAGCCCCGCCCTTGTGAAATAACAATGTAAAGGAATGGGGGGGGGGACATTTGGGGGGGTTAGTATACAATATTCATACCTAGAGGCAGTGTGCTTTTATGTTATCTAGTAAGGCGTAAAATTTGGCCAGAGGTCAAAAGAGAAATGGCCTAAGTTGCAGCATAGTGATTACAACAAAGAGGAAATGTGTGCATCAACCAAGTTTAACCCTAACAAATCTGGCTTTGCAAATTTGGCCTAATTGGCTAATCATGAGACATCGCTCATGCAAATATGCATTTGCTTTCGCATGCCAAATTATGCAGGGTCAAGAACTAATACCGCAAAGCGGTTGCCCGGCAGGAATTAGTTTATGCTACATTAACACTATCCAGGAGTGCCACGGGGAGGCTTTCCAATGTCCTTATACAACCGGGGGCCCCAAGCCCACTCACTACCTGGAACCCACACAGTTGCAGCATATGCTTGTCAGAAAAAGTGAGTTTTGGGGGAGTGTGTAAGGATTTCAAAGTTTGGAGAGTGGTGGATGTGCTGTGGAAAGGCATTCCAGGAAGCACGTGTGAAATCTTGTATATGTGAATGCAAGGAGGTGATTCTAGAGGAGGATAAAAGAAGGTCATGTACAAATCTGAGATTGCAGTTGTGTTGGCATCTGGAAAATAGTGAGGAGATGTACACAGGAGAGAGATTGTGGAGAGCTTTGTAGGTTAGGATTACGAGTTTGAACTGGATCCTCTTGTTAATTGGTAGCCAATGAAAAGCTTGGCAGAGAGGAGCAGAAGAGGAAGAGCGAGAAGAAAGATGAATGAGACGAGCAGCCGAGTTCAGTGCAGATTGGAGCGGTGCCAGTCTGTTAGTTGGTAATCCACAAAGCATAGTGATAGATGTCCATACTGATACAAACCAAACTGGACAAAACAGGAAGGAGCATTACCAATAGCAACCACAGCTGTGGTAATGCTTTCATGGTAGGACTAGAAGGAGCATCTGTCAATCGCAATCACAGTGAAGGCAATTTCTAAACAGCAAAACTGTAAGGAGCGTTACCAATAGTAACCATAGCCATGGTAACGTCCTAACAACAGGATTAGGACATTACCAATAGCAACAGCAGCTATGGTAATGTCCACACAGCAGGACTGTAAGGAATGTTGCTGGATAGTGTACTGGCTTTAAGTACCCCTGACTCTGTTCCCCCTACCCTCAAAGAGAACCTGAACTGAAAACAAAAATTCAAAATAACCATACACAGGTCATACTTACCTCCTGTGTAGTCTACTACTCAATCTCTTTCTCCTCTCCTGCGTCCCATTTGTCCACTGTGATCAATGGATTTCTCAGTCCTCCATTTTACAAATGGCTATTACCCCATTACAGCTTCCTGGTCAGCACACTCTTAAACTGTAATATCAGGGAAACATGGACATTATCTTGCACATTCAGTTATAACTGACAGCTGCTGATAAATAACTGTCAGCAACTGGTATATTTCAGTTCTGACAAAATATTGTCAGAACTGGAAGGGATCACTGTAATAAGATAATGGTGAGCCTCTAAGAGGAACTGACGGTGAGGTTAGTATGTAATATTCATTTGCAGTTACATAATGTGTTTATTTTAAATAATTTTCCTCACATCAGGTTCCCTTTAAACTTTAAATATTGCTTTATTACTGGTGCTGTGACTAGCACACAGCACCATCCTCCACCCTCCTGCACCCCCTATAACCCCCATTCTGCTCAGTCGTAGTCTTTGACTGAGGCAGAACGTTGAATATGAGTGGGGAGGAAGTGACAGTGGTGGGGGTAGAATTATGGACGCACAGAGGGGAGGAAGAACTGTCACTTTCTCCCCGATCATAACTGTTGCCAGAACGAGGCCACAGGATCGTGCTGTGTGGTGTGAAAAAGTCACAGCACCAGCAATAAAACAATTTTAAGGCATTTAAGACCAGGTCAGGGGTACTTTAAGGGCCGTGCCTCTGACACAAGAGACCAGGGTTCAAATCTCAGCTCTTTCTGTCCAGTAAGCCAGCACCTATTCAGTGAGGAGAACTACTGAAAGACTCCCTAACACTGCTACTGTCTATAGAGTACTCCCTAGTGACTGAAGCTCTGGTGCTTTGAGCCTGCCAGGAAAAAAGTGCAATATAAATGTTCTGTGTCTTACTGTTTGCCAATGTAGGACCAACAACTGTCTGCAATGATTCAAATCAAGGTAACCAATAGTTATCACACAAAGGTTAGCAATGCAGCTATGGCTCAAGCTACACGCTATCAGGGATACAGGCAAAGAGGCTTTTAAGTGGACATCCACCAATGAGAGCTGATATGCAAGTTCCAACACAGTTGATGAATAGTAACTTGAGCTACTCTGATTGAGCATTGCAGACTGATTACAGATGATCATAATACACACTACAAATGCTAGCAACTCTCTGCATCTGCATTGCATACATGCATGCATGCAGGAAATTCTAACTGCTTGACTGCATCTCAGCTTTGACTAACAGAACATGCCACAGGTTAGTTCACGACATGATCTTTGTATATACGCACCATGGCAGTTTAGTGTTAACTCACCATTGTCGCTGCCTCTGTGTGATGCCCTCCATGTCGCGTTCCAGCTCTCCAACACTTATTCCTTCATGAGGAAGTATATGAAAGCTGGAATGTGACCTGGAGCGCAGCGGCAAGAGGCAGTAACAAGGGTGAGTTAACCCCACCTGCCGCAATGCACATGTACAAAGATTGAGGTTCTGATCAGAAGAATTCCGAAACAAGGTTCTGAATGGGAATATTCTGAACAGGTCAACACTGTTCATAAACAATTCCTCAGGATGAGGCTCTGATGGTCATCTGCCTCTGTCATTTCAGTGTTGATTAAAGTTGAAATAAAGGGGTTGATTCACTAAAGGTGGCCACAAAATGGTCGAATTTCTAGTGAAAAATCGTTTGAGCGATCAGAAATTCAGATCGGATTGGTTGTGAATTATCTCAGTTGATGGGCACAATCGATTACGAACAATTATGAAAAAAGTCGTCCGATTGGATTTTAGTCAAACCACCATTTGGATATTCTTGTTGATTATGATAGATAGGTAGCAGAGATTGGTTCGTTCATGGTGTAGTGAACGATTGTTCTTATAAACAGAATTATCTGATTGCTCAAACGATTTTTCTCTAGAAATTGGATCGTTAGTGGCCACCTTAACGGTGGCCACTAACGGTCCAATTTCTAGTGAAAAATAGTTCATCGATTATGAACAAGTGAAAAAAATGTCGTCCGAATGAATTTTCGTTGAACCAAAATTTGGATTTTCCTGTTGGTTGTGATAGATAGGAAGCAAAGATTGGTTCGTTGATGGTGTAGTGAACGATTTATTACAATATTTCACTTCCGATCAGAATTTCTGATCGCTCTAATGATCTTTCGCTAGAAATTGGAGTGGCCACCTTAAGACAAATAGCATGACTTATCAGAGTTAACATGCCTTATCAGAGTAGCATAGTGAGCACTATGAACTTATGCCTGCTAATTGGTAATTGCTAATTGCCTGTCAAGTTTCTTGTCAAGTGACAGGCAGCCTGTTGGGCCAATCAAAGTGTGGGGATAATGTCCTTAAAAGTGATTGGACCCACAGGGGCTCAGGCCAGGATGAGTGGAGCTCCTGTCATTGCCAATTAGCAGGCATAAGTTTGCAGCGCTCGCTATGCTACTCTGCTTAGGCATGTTAACTCTGACAAGGTGTGCTAACTGTGATAAGGCATGCTATTTGTCTTAGTGAATCACGGCCAAAATATTTATTTGCCTTCAGTTCCTTATATTGATTTTATCTAGATAAGTGGATTTACCCTTTAACCACCTCGGCGTTCTGATTCCCAAGGATTTCTGTGCAAAAAGCGGTACATTTAATTTTCAGCACCTTTTTCCTGTAACTTACCAAAATGAGCCAAGCAAGAGTTTAGTATACATTCTGAGTATAATAAAAGTGTCAAACACTAATTCTTGTCAAAAATAAAATAAAATTTATGAATAACTAACTGAAATACCTTGCATTTTTCCTCAATGCAGAAATATAAAGAAAATGCAGAAATAAATAAATCAATGCAGAAATAAATAAATGAAGGCAGAAACAAAATTATACAGGCTACAAGTGTACCTTAGAACACTTCTTTAGTGTGGTAGATCTTGAAGCATGGTAATGCGCAAAGTGGCACGTCACAATCTGGGCAGTAAGTGCGGGTCTCCTTCCGCATCTTTTTGCCATCCTTGTCCTTCTTATTGCAGCAAACAACGCACCTTCTTGTAGGGTTTGCTTTCTGTGGGGTCGGTGGCAAGTACTCCACAAAGTGTCTCCCTGAAAGCCGTGCCGGATTCACGACATATGATGCCCTGCGCCCCGGTCTAGATGTTGACTCTGGTGCGGGGTACTTCGTGCAGATTGCTTCCGTCAGCTGCCAGACAAAGTCATGGTGGGGTACAGGCCTTACACACCTTTTCTTGTAGAGCACATAGCCATTCCACAAGCACTGCTCAAGTAAGTGGCGGAAAATTTTTTTATAATATTTCCGCTGCTGCTTGCGGACAGCCGGATAGAAAGTCATGGCTCCATCAGCCCTGTCCACACCCCCCATAGTGTTGTTATAATCCAGTATGGCTTTGGGTTTATCCACCTCCTGTTTACTCCTGTTGGTGGTGCGGACAGTCTCGGCATTATGAATAGTGCTGAG